>NC_090412.1:10149325-10449325 GCF_036365525.1 Heterodontus francisci | reverse complement strand
AGCGAATAACATTGCTTGCCCTGATAGTTCAGTCAGCAAGTATCGTGTCGAACTGAGCAGCACCAGCTGGAAACCTCTCCTGGTGGTGTTAACCCCCCAGTCTGTGCTGAATTAACTGAATTTGGCCAGGGTGGCAGTCAGTGCTCTAGAATCGGCTGCTGTGCCACTGGGCACCCCTACATCTCAGTCCAGCAACACCTTCGGTTTTAAAATTCTCATCCTCGTGTTCAAATTCCTCCATGACCTCCTCCCCCCCACCCCCCTCCACCAATCTCTGTAACCTCCACCACTTCCTTCACCTCACCATTGGTGGCCGTGCCTTCATCCAACTGAGCCCTAAGCTCTGGAATTCCCTCCTTAAACCTGTCCAACTCTCTGCCTTTCTTTAAGGAAATCCTTAAAACCTACCTCGCCTGCCCCAGTGCCTCCTTTGTCTCAGTGACAAATTCTTTTTGATAATGCTCCTGTTTTCTGATGTCTTATGATGTTAATGCTGCAAAATAAATGCAAATTGTTATTAAGGAGCCAAAATCAGCAGGGGTTCCTGCTGCTTCTTGCAACTGGTGACTTCTGCTGGAAAGTACTTGGGTATAGGCTAGATTACTTTGGGATGTGATGCTACCAACAGCAACTTGCAATTATATAGCGCCCCTAAGGTAGTAAAACGTCCCAAGGTGATTCACAAGCATTATCAGACAGAATTTGATGCTGAGCCACACAGAGATAGTAGAATATGTGATCAAATGCTTGGCCAATTTAAGGAATGACGTAAAGGAGGGGCAAGAAGTAGGGAAGTAAAGAGGTTTAGGGAAGGAATTCCAGAGCTCAGGGCCTAGGTAGCTGAAGGCACGGCTGCCAATCGTGGAGCGAAGGAACGCAAGGACACGCAAGAGGCTAGAATTGGAAGAGCAGAGTGATCTTGGAGGGCGTCTGGAAAAGGTTACAGAGATAGGGAGGGGTGAGACCATGCAGGGAAAGAAGGATGAGAATTTAACAATTGAGGCATTGCTGGAACAGGCACCAATTAGGTTCGGGAAAGCACAAATGGCTGAGTGGGACTTGGTGCGAGTTCGGACATGGACAGCAGAGTGACACCTGCTGACACACGCTAAGAATAGCCGCTTTGGCAGAACATAAGAAATAGGAGCAGGAGTAGGCCTCTTGGCTCCTCGAGCCTGCTCCGCCAGTCAATAAGATCATGGCTTATCTGATTGTGGCTTCAACTCCACTTTCCTGTCTGCCCGCACCACCCCCCCCCCCCGATAACCCTTGACTCCTTTGTAGATCAAAAATCTGTCGAACTCAGCCTTGAATATATATTCAATAACTCAGCCTCCACTGCTCTCTGGGGTAGTGAATTCCAAAGATTAACAACCCTCTGAGAGAAGAAATTCCTCCTCATCTCCATCTTAAATGCCAGACCCCTTATTCTGAAACTGTGCCCCCTCGTTCCAGGTTCCCCCATGAGGGGAAACATCCTCTCAGCATCTACCCTGTCAAGCCCCTCAAAGTCTTTTGTTTCAATGAGATCACCTCACATCTTCTAAACTCCAGTGAGTATAGGCCCAAACTGCTAAACCTTTCCTCATAAGACAACCCCTTCATCCCAGGAATCAACCTAGTGAACCTTTTCTGAACTGCATCCAATGCAAGTATATCCCTCCTTAAATAAGATATTGAAGAGCACCTAGCACCTGTGAGACTCCTCTTCAGTATGAGTCATCAAAGAAGGAGAAAGAGCAAATAATAGTGACTGGGATCAATCCCCATGTCTATATAGTTACTCATGTACTTGAGATCATGATAAGATAAAGCATGCTCGTACTTTGAATTTCCCGTAGTTGGCTACGAGTAGCAGTATCACATGCTGGAACAAGTTACTGCAGCTTGCACATTGCTTGGTGCTCTTGTAGGTGTGTTTGATCTTTTTTTCATAGTCATAACAGCACAGAAGGGGGCCATTCGGCCCATTGACTCCATGATATATATTGGTAAATATATTGTTTTTAAACAAAGTGTGCTTCAGTTATTGGTGCTTTCTTTTCCAATCCCTGCCCTAACGTGAGACTGCTGGCGATTTTTAAAGGCAGCTCCATTTCCCTTTCCTGATTCCATTCTCTGAGTCACACACTGGGAGTCTGCTCTGTGGAAATGTTGGTGTTCTTTTGCTGCGACACTGGCTCCTCCAGAGTCACGTGAAAACTAAGCAAGTAAACACAGGCTTCCCAAAAAGAAAAATAGCCTCCTTGTTTAGAGAATATTCCAGATGTGGTTCAAGGCTGGCAATGTTCTGTTTTGTACTATTTTTTTTTAAAAGTTAAGGGAACTTTTTTTTTTATAAACAGAAGTTTAAAATGCCTATTTCCACAGAAAAGGTTTGGTAGAATATGAGCCTGTCACAATCTATTTTTTTTAAAGTGTGTCAAAGGCTTATTCTCTGTGAAAGCTTTTGTCTATGAAAATGGTCTGATTTGGTTCTAAGTGTAAAATTGTGACTTGCCAATCCCAATTTCCGAAAGCCTGTTACTCAATTTCTACTCCCACACCCCCAGTTCCTCCTGTAGATGCTGCCTTTCTCTTGGGTATCATTCTACAGAGAGTGACTGACCCCAACCAGCACACAACTTTAGCGACACTGCATGGACACAAGACACATAATCACAGTCAGTGCAATCTGCAGGTCTGGCAGTGGGCCTTCCCAAATGCCAGGAGATAATTCATACAAGTCAGCGGTCCTTTAAGAACTCTTTGTGTTCTTCTATCCACCCCTATCTTCTTCCCCAGAAGACCTTGACTCCTTGCTGAGATCCACAGGCGCTAGACCTCCCACTGTGCTTTAGTCATGTTGGACAGTATTCACATGTGAGTCTCGATGAAATTATCCATTCTACTGGCCGATGCGTCACACCAAGTTCGTAACCTGTCTTCCCCTGATTTCCAAACTTGCTTTATTCCCTCAGGCTTCTCTAAGTAGTGATCAGTAAAGCCTATTCCTCCCAAACACGGGAGTGCTGAACCATTTGGAGCATCCTCCCCGCCAAATATCAGTCTGTCCTGCAGCCAGTGAAACCCACCCTTGGTGTAACAGTGGTAGAATTTAGACTGAGGTGGAAGGTGCTCGAGCATTGCTAAGAATATTCAGCTGTTTTGGTAATTGAGAGTAAGTATGAAGCTGAGCCATTTTCACAGGCAAAGCTCCCGAGCACCATTGAAGGGGGAAGTGTATATTTTTAAACTTAAAAACCACTCTTGGGGAAGCCCTGCTGTGCAAAGGGGCTTAGGAGAGAATGTATTTGCTGAGCAACTTGTTTATGTGCACATGGCAATACTCAGTGTTTGTGTCACCGTCACTTCCTGTTGCTTCATTGAAGAAAACATCAGTGTCTTTTAGGAGCTCAGAAGAAATAATTCTGATTCTGAAAAGAAGTGTAAGTCCAAAATTGCTGTACAAAGAGGGATTCTCTGTAGCCTCTGCTGATGAGTCTATGTTAATGGGTTTGGCACTGCATTGATTAATCTTCCACTTGTAAGCTACTCTTTTCCTTCTTAGCACTGCTGGTGCACAAACGCAGACAACCTAACAGAGCTGGTATGTAACAGTTATTGACAGAATCTCTTTGAAGTGGCTTTTTCGTTTCAGCAGTGTTTATGCTCTACATTCTGTGCTTGTAGTAATGGCCCCTCCTCCACCTAATTTTCTTGCCCCTTTTCCTCTTGGTGCTGATTCACACTGTGGTGCAAGTCCCCAAATATCCATCGTGTGCAAGTGGTCACACTTTGCATGTGAGCCTAAGGTATCAGCTGTGGCTGAGTGGGTAGCACTCCCGCCTCTGAGGTGGCTGCGGTGGGGAAGAGACGGTTGCCCACCTCCTTCTGGAATGTGCCTTTGCAAAGCAGGTGTGGAAAGAGATGCAGTGGTTTTTGTCGAGGTCCATCCCAAGCAGCTCTGTAACGCAGGAGTCTGTGCTCTACGGGCTGTTCCCAGGGACGCACACCGAGATAAACATCAACTGCTGCTGGAGGACCATCAAGTCGGTGAAAGACGCTCTTTGGTCTACCCGAAACTTGCTGGTCGTCAGTGTTGCAGACTGGCACATTCCAAGGTTCAGGACTATGTCCTGAGAGACGCACTAAAGTTGGGTGCAGCTGCCGCAAAGCCTCAATGGGGAAAGACCACAGTGTAAGGTCCTCCCGCCATAGTGAACCAAGGGGCTGGACCCATGGAAAGCCCCTTGGACTGTATGCACCAAATATGGTTTTGCTGTAAAATATACATTGTTTGTAAAATGGAGTGGAAGGGTTGTGAGGCAACTCACTCCTGTATTGAAGAAAACTGATTTCCTTTGCACTTTCTGGAATATCAACTTGGTGCTGTTTTGAACTGTTTTGTAATGTATTTTTGACCGAATTTTATGAGTAAAGTATATTTTTGAGCAAATGGTAGCACTCCCGCCTCTGAGTCCAAAGGTTGTGGGTTCAAGTCCCACTCCTGTGACTTGAGCACAAAATCCAGGCTGATACCCCAGTACAGTACTGAGGGAGTGCTGTACTGTTGGAGGTGCCATCCACAGCACTATTTTGGAGAAGAGTGTGGGAGTTCTCCTCGGTGTCTTGGCTAAGATTGATCCTTCAACCAACATCACTAAGACGGGCTATCTGATCATTGTTGCATTGCTGTTTCTGGGAGCTTGCTGTGCACAAATTGGCTGCCGTGATTCCTACGTTACAACACTGATAATACTCCTAAAGTACCTCATTGGCTGTAAAGCACTTTGGGACAGCTCATGAAAGGCGCTATATCCTGCACGTTCTGCACTGAGAGTTGGCAGGCTAGTTGAGTGGAGGGGATAGTGGTGGGAGGAGGGCACATTCTGAGCAAGTGCACCCTTGTTCTTATCCAGTGTCCACATGTACTTTCCAGGCAGGAGCTTAGCGGACAGCAATCAGGAACAGGGCGGTGGAGTTAATGTCTCGCCCCGCCCCCCCCCCCCCCCCGCACTCCCCACCCCAGAAATGCTGAGGCCCAATTTTAGTCTCCCCTCGCTAAAATGAACCAACTCGGCACAGTTGGTCAAACCACGTTGATCAGCCCTTCCCACTGTCAACCACTGCATTCCTTGCGATATGTTTGAAAGGACTCAGTGAGCCATTTGTTTCCCTCACTCTGTGCAGGGTGGTCAGAATCTTATTCAAGTTGGCAATGTGGGGCCTGTGACTCCTGTTTGTGTGTGGAAAAAATCATTCTGCTGAGCAACCCTCCCTTGCAAGTGGGATAAAATTACAAGGGCCCTGTTCCTCTGGCATGTTTTGTATGTATGTTTAAAAACTAGCAGCAGTACAGATGCTGTCCATTAAAAGCTGCTTCCACTCGCCAGCCAGTTCAATCGAAGCAGGTTAGACTGAAGGGGGAGAAAAGCTGATTGTTTCCTGTTATTCTGCAGGCAGTTTCCCCCTCTGGTTGTGAGATGAATTCTTTCAGAGGCTGTGCTGAAATTCAGATCCTTCAGCAACCACCATCTGTGCTCCTTTGTCTGTTGTGTGGCTGCACAATCTACAATTGTCACTTCTCTGAACTGAAGGAACAGTAACTTTTCCACTGTAGCACATCTCTGAATTACAAACATTCTCAGTTACCTCGTTTTTCTCCCCCGCCTCTTTTCCAAGATCCTGCCTGACACATTCCATCAAGTCCACTGATCCTTTTTTGTAAGACAATGAACAGCTTAATTTTTTTTTAAAGTCAGAAAAAGGAACTTCTCTTTCAGTCCACACAGGCAGGTCCCCTTTTAAAGATGTCTTGCTAGTCTGACATTCCGCACCCCCCCCCCCCCCCCCCTCAACATAAATCAGCGAAATTGATTTTGCTGTGGTCTCTCTCCCTGCCACAGAGATAATAGATGTCTTGAAATTGTAAAGGTGCAGCATCCTCATTTCAAGTGAGCTGCTTGTCAATTTCAGATGCTGGAAATTGACCTGATTTAAAGGCGAGGGTCTTCCATAACAAGATTACTGCAATAAAATATTGAAGCCCCTTTTTGAGAGGCAGCAAGAGGAGTAATGAAAAAACACAGGTGTACTTAGTTTTATTGCAGGCTCACATGGGAGCCTGGTTCTAGTCTTGCAACACCTGCAGTAAAACCCTGTCTATAAGCCACATCAGCGTATAATATGCACCCAAATCTTTTCATGTTGTTACATTAACCATACTCGAGTATAAGTTGCAATTATAGGAACAGGAGTAGGCCATTCAGCCCCTGGAGTCTGTTCTGACATTGTTAGATTGTGATTGATCTCAAGCTTATCTCCATTATCCCATCTCTGTTCTATGATCCTTATTACTCTTGCCTTATAAAAATTTATCAATCTCAGTTTTGACATTTTCAATTGACAACTGATGCCCCCTCGCACCTCCCCTCCCCACCTTTCCACCCAGCCTCAACAGTTTTTGTGGGGGAGACAGTTCCAGATTTCCACTACCCCTTGTGTGAAGAATTGCTTCCTGACATCACCCCTGAACAACCCAACTCTAATTTTAAGGGTATGTACCCCCCCCCCCACCCCACCTTGTTCTGGACTCTCCCACCGCACCACCAGGGGAAATAGTCTCTCTCTGTCTACCCTCTAAAATTGTTCAATCATCTTAAACACCAATTCGATCACCCCTTAATCTTCTATACTCAAGGGAATACAAGCCTAGTCTGTGCAACCTGTCCTCATAATTTAACTCAATTACCTGGTATGTTGTGTGTACAATAGTGCATAGAATCACTCAGAAGAGATTCATCCTGCCCAACTTGCCTGTTCCAATGGTAGTCCTCCCGTCAAAACTATCCATTCCTATCTCCCTGATCATCTGCCATATTGCTTCACATCTTTCTCCGTCCAATGAAATACCACCATGGATTCGGCTTCATGCCTACTTGTATGTGTTGAGAACAGTGCATTTGCTTTACAGAGCTGACATACACAAGAGTTCTGGCCTTAGTGCCAGCACAGTAAGCTACATGAGCTGGTGCTGAGGCTTCAGCAGGTGCTGGGACCCACATGAAGTGATGCCTTTTGCCAACACCATCGCAGGCAGCAGCGTCATGGCAACGTGGCAAACGCTGCTTCCAAAGGTGTAGGCCCACCAATGTAGTTCTGGCTTTCCGATCAGTTATCAGCGCAGACCCTTGTCATTGTTTGAGAGAGTTCGAGTGGCCAGAAGAACTGGGGTAAGATTTTGAGCTCGCCTGTTCACAGATTCCACAGGACTTGGATAAATGTGTCAACTATTCAACAACATAACCATAGCACAAGAATATTTTCCTACCATTTAGAGCGAATTGCTGCGGTTTCTACTTCAGTTGGGAGTCGGCATCAATCACACCAGTCACATCTGCGGTGAATGCCATTGACGCCCATGTAATCTGCCTAGGGGTGTGGGAGGGATGGAGGGAAATGGTTACTTTGTCATATTGGTAACAAGACCATGTCCTCTTGGCTGAGCAAGGGGCAGTTGGAGTGGTGATGTCTGTGGTTTCACAGCTGTCAGGAAAAATGAGCACCAGAGAGAGAGTGGGCGCGGTAATATTGTAAGTAGGAGGCTGCTTTGGGGATGTCGTGCTGCTATTATGGTGACTACATCCATGAGGATTTGGGACTGTGGCGTGAAATAGCGCAGAAACAAATGAAAAATAGTAATTTTTGTGTAGTGTAATTCAGTAAAAAAAAAAGATGATGCGTACAATCTAGACATATGGATGGTTGCAGAAGCTTCCAGTAGGTCCCATGGCAGCTGGTTATCGGCCTGTGATAGGGGTCTTGTGGATGTGAAGACCTTGAAAGGGGAGAAAATGAAGTGCTTTCCAAACAAAAAGACTAATTCGTGCTGGTTGAATAATATATCAAATCCTCCATCACAGAAGGAGGCCATTTGGTCCATTGTGTCTGTAACAGCTCTCTGCAATCTCCAGTTAGTCCCATTGTCCTGCTCCTTCTCCATTGCCCTGCCAACTTTTCCTTTTCAATTATAAAGAACCCTGAGACCTTGATCTTAAGAGTGAAGCCATCTCTTACCGGCTACAAGGTGAAAAAGTTGATTTACACTGGCCCGGAGAAACAGTAATGACACTTCAATGCACTGTCTGTGAGGGAATGTGCTAGTGCTGCAATATCCTCCAAAGTGTAATACTGTAATGCAGACTGACTCATTTTCTCCACTGTTTTCAGTGGAAACCTGGAGCAGGAGGATTTAAGCACCAGCTCCACCAATCCCTCTGGTTTGACAACATTTTCCTGTAATTGTCCTTTGCCTGTGCCTTCCTTTCTGTTTCCCCTTCTCGCTTTGTTTGTCCTGCTGTCTTTATAGCACATCTGGAGCCCTGGGCTTTTTCTCTTTTTGTTAAAATTTCCCTCTCTCATCTACATTCAAACAGGGATCCCTGCTCAACTAACCAGAACCTGCACTGGATAAATTCAAGTAAGCACTTTATTATCCAATGAAGAGACTTCTGAGATTAGGGAAGGTCATTGCAGTATAAAATAATTAGTCTAACAAGTATCACATTCACGATTTATATCCACATTAAGATATGAATTGAAATCCTTTTCCTGAGTATTGCATGAATTTTGCTCTTGACTTTTTGACAATTTGTGAATACATTTATATTGGTGCCTGGGATAAACAGCCTTGCTTCCATTCAATGAAATGCTATGTTATCTGTCTGCAACCAGAAGCTGTTTTATATTCATCAAGACCCCGGACCGCACTGGCACAACAGTTAGTCAACATTTCCCCTCGGCACTTCCTATTAACTGTCCGGGAAAGGTCCAAAGAAGTGCAAATGTCTTCTGGGCTTGCAGAATTAAAGTTTAGATTGCAGATATTGACACTGGAGGCTGGATTTTCTCGCGAGCTTTGGGACCCCTACGTCGGGACAAAATGTGGGTCCTAAGGCTACACTTGCCAGCAGCAATCTTCAGGGAAGTGGCCTCTTAATTGGCCACCTCCATGCTCACTGTCTTGTTAAAGATGGCAGGCAGGCTGCTGATGCTTCAGGCCCAATCAGAGGGCTGGCAACTCTGGAGCCTCAGCAACTGCACCAGGAGAGGTGGGCGCTACTGAGGCAGGTCAGGAATCGCGAGGGCACCTCAACATGGAGGTGCCCTCAGAGGCGTACATTTAAATTTAAAAAAACAATTCTGAGGGGTGAATCCGGTAGGTACCTCAAAGAGGGGGGGAAACGCCTGCAGGCAGATCGTTTGGGAAGTGGGTGCGGTCTTTCCTGCTCACAGCCCTGTCTGTGGGGCATGGAGACTCCAGCTCTGTTGGCCTTTCCCCGGGCTTGCTGCAGAGAGGCTGCCTCAATTGAGCTGGGGGCCGCTCGGTCACTGCCAAAATGCCGGCCGGACTGCAAAACGACCCCCAAATTGGGGCCTTAACGATGTTAATTGGCTGCCTGCCCCCATGGAGTGTGCAGTCAGTCCTCTTCCCAGCCCGTCCTGGGAAACTTCCCCAGTCGTTGGAATGCATCTGCGAACTGTCCTGACATGGCACCCCAATATTCACGCCCCCCCCCCCATACCAAGCCTGTCACCACCAGGCCAGGAACAATCAGTCACACAAGTGCAGGCCAGAATGGAGACAATTGAGTAATTTCCCCCATCAATCAGGTCTGGAGACTGCTTTGCTGTAAGTGACTGGGTTTGATTTTACACACACAATTTGTATTGTGTAACTATCCTCCACTCACTGCATTTTGCTGGAGAAAAAAAAATCTGCTTTTATCAGGAGGTGTTGCTGCAGTTCATAGAGGCTCAGTTTTCTGATTAAGTTGACTCTTTTGTTGAAAGTACGCCCACCCCCACCTCAAACTCTGGCTGGCCCAGTTGTTTCACTATCCACTTCATTACATTCCTTGTTGGTTCTTTCCTTGCCTGAAATAAATGATTTTTCCCCAACTGAAGATCTATTTTTAAAGAGGGGGGAACTGATGGGGGTATCAGTCCAGCTTCCCCACGATCAAATGACACCTCAGTTTGGACAGGTTGAGCGCAGAGAGACTTTGGGATAGTCTGTGAAATAATTTCTGTTGGCTTTAACTATAAATTTAAGACGTAGCCCAGATCCTGGATCTCTGGAGGCCTGTGATAAAGCACCATGATTTGAAAAATAAGTAGTACCTGTTTGAGGTCTGGAAACAGAGGTAGAACAGCCCAACTAATTTGGTTTGTCTACAGTTAATATACTTTCTGTTGACTGAAGCCTTTATGGATTGTGGCTTTTCTTATTCACCTGAAGAACAATACGTGGAAGCCAGTTGGAATTGATGGAAATGGCGAGGATATGAATATTCTAGTCATTTGTACGTTTCTACATTGCTGAATGCACATTTTGTTGCATTCTGTTGTGTTTTTAATTCTTCCTAAGAATGGAAAATACCAACTCAATGGCTGTTTCATTTTAAATACATTACTCTGATGAATCCTTGAGTTTTCTCTACCAGAGATGAATGTCTTGCTACCTCCCCATAACCAGGGCAGTCAGTAAATTCATGCGGGATGTGTAAACAAGGCACAAATGACTTTATAACAAGAGAAACTTCCCTGATGTCTGAGCGGTGTCCTGAAGCTTTGGCAGGATGGGAAATGATTGCAATCAGTCCCAGGTAGGCGGACTGAATTCCACGATGGTGTGTTCCAGAAACTTCCCTGCTAGCAGAGCTGTGAAGAAGAAATACAACAGCTTTAAGCCTTAACTGCTGAGCACATCAGTCTGTGCGACAATGTTATTTTAAAAAAAAGGCACTGTCCTATCTTTTGCTGCCAGAGAAGCTGAATAGCTTCTGGGAGAGAAAAAGATGCTTTGTGTCAGTCTGAACTTGGAGGACAGTCTATTTTTAGCACTGTTAGATGACTGTGGCGCCTCTCAATGGGTGAAAGTCACACTGTGACTCTGTGAGGAGCTCTTCAGCCACTGGGAAGAGGCCATTGAGGAGGATTCTTGCAATGATCTTCCCTGTGGTAGATAGCAGGGAGATTCCTCTGTCATGGCCACAATTGATCTTGTCTCCCTTCTTGAATACAGTCACGATTTCTGTGTCCCTGAAGTCCCCCGTCAAGCATTGCTCATCCCAAGTGAGGGATATCAGGTTGTGCCGTCATGCCAGGAGTGTATTTCCGCCATGCTTCAGGATTTCGGCAGGGTTTCCATCTGCTCCAGAGGCCTTGTTGTTTTTCAGTTGTTGAAAGGCTTTCTCGACCTCGCTCCTGACAGGGGTAGCACCAAGACTTAGCTGCTCGGGGTGTTGAGGGATGGAGTTGAACACAATCAACTCAAGGACAGAGTCTTGGTTGAGGTGTTCTTCAAAATGTTGCCTCCAGCAGGCACTGACTACCTCCCTGTCCTCGATGAGTTCTCCTCCACTCAACATTCCTGTCAACTCGTGGGAGTCCCAGGCTAGATTGAGAAAGCTCCCTCAGGAAGGCATTGTACAGCTCGAGGGACATTGTCGGGAAGATGCAGAGGTGAAGTCGAATCATCAGAGGAAGTGCACGAACCTCCAAACTACTCATCAACCTAGCCCTTCAAGCGCCACCTGCCCCTTGTGGCAGAGTCTGCAGATCAGGCATTGGACTTATCACCCATCTCTGAACCCATCGAACTGGAGTGGAAGGAAGTCACCCTCAATCCCGAGGGGCTGCCTAAGAAGGAGAAGTAGCAGTTAGATGACTGCCTTTGGGCTGAAACAGTGAGATAGGGCGCAGTGTGACCTTTAGTTGCTGCTGTCCTGAATTGGTGCAGTAGGTCAGTTTATTACGTAATGGCTTTGCAATGTGTGTAGGCCATGAGTTGATTGTGAATGATACTTTGAGTTTGCTCAGCAGGAGTGTGGGATGTTTGAAGTTAGGCCAGGCACATTAGTGTTACATTCCTTGTCGGCACTTCTCATTACTTTTCCAAATGGAATGTGGGGAGGGCTGTCTGAAGCAATCCTGTTCTTCACTTTGCACAAGGGACTGTGTGTTGCTGCTTTCCTAGTCTAATTTATTGACTAACCAGATTCTACTGTTGTGCAAATCAGGTACAGGTGGGACAAGAGATGACACAGCCAAAAAAATTTATGCAATGACAAACTTTAGATATGCATGATTTCAATCCACAGGGTTTGTCCTTTAACCAGATTCTAAGCACCAAATCATATTCCACCAATAAGCCTTCACCTTCATCAGTCTCCCTGCAGTCAGATCTCAAAGACTGTCTCAGGTCTCACACGCTCTCTCCGTCTCTCTTGCACCCTCTGTTTTTCTCTTGCGCCCTCTCTCTCTCTCGCGCCCTCTCTTTTTCTCTCCCTCGCTCGCCCTCTCTTTCTCTCTCCCTCTCTTGCCCTCTCTTTCTCTCTCTCTCTCGCCCTCTCTTTCTCTCTCTCTCTCTCTCGCCCTCTCTTTCTCTTACTCTCGCGCCCTCTCTTTCTCTTACTCTCGCGCCCTCTCTTTCTCTCTCTCTCTCGCCCTCTCTTTCTCTCTCTCGCGCGCCCTCTCTTTCTCTCTCTCTCTCTCTCGCGCCCTCTCTTTTTCTCTCGCGCCCCTCTCTCTCTCGTGCGCCCTCCCTTTCTCTCGTGCCCTCTCTTTCTCTCTCTCTCTCTTGTGCCCTCTCTCGCACTCTCCCTCCCTCACTCGCTCCCCTCCCCGCATCCTCTCTTCTCAAATCTTATCTCCCTGCCGCTCTCTCACACTCTGTATCTCGCCTCCCTTCCAGTTTCCCAGACAATCTGCAACCAGGAATCCTGTGTGTAGGACAGTCCAGACTGGAGCTCTGACACTCCCCTGCAGGTTTTGCTTTAATTGATTGAGATGCTTCACTCCCCCCTCTCCACCTGTCTTAACATTGTCATAAGTATTCAGCCTTGAAGAAATAACAGCTCTCGAAGGATAATCATTTGTGAGCGAGTCAAAAGATAGCAAAGTGTTTTCAATATGCCAACAATGTGTGTACAATATACAAAACGATTCAGATGTTGTTATCCTGGTTAAGTATGTGGTTGCCTTGAAGTCTGCTTCCATGTATTATTATTTTAGACAGTAATATTACATCAGTTTGTGAAGTATATGAATACATAGGAGCAAGTTGTCTGCTCTCAAAATGCACCCTTATAAAGTGTTATTACAAATAATACAAATAATGGGTGGCACAGTGGCGCAGTGGTTAGCACCGCAGCCTCACAGCTCCAGTGACCCGGGTTCGGTTCTGGGTACTGCCTGTGTGGAGTTTGCAAGTTCTCCCTGTGTCTGCGTGGGTTTCCTCCGGGTGCTCCGGTTTCCTCCCACATGCCAAAGACTTGCAGGTTGATAGGTTAATTGGCCATTAGCAATTGCCCCTAGTGTAGGTAGGTGGTAGGGGAATATAGGGGACAGGTGGGGATGTGGTAGGGATATGGGATTAGTGTAGGATTAGTATAAATGGGTGGTTGATGGTCGGCACAGACTCGGTGGGCCGAAGGGCCTGTTTCAGTGCTGTATCTCTAAACTAAATAATGTTACTTGTTAGATTGAAACATTAATTGATTTGAAACTGGAGGGATGATTGACTGGTTGGTGCTTCAAACAGTTTTGTTTCAAGATGGCAGCCTGTGTAATGGAGCCAGTCCTTTCTATGAATAGCCAACCTTCACACTGATTATACTCTCCTCCGGTTATCCCCTCTCCTCTACAGAAGGTGGTGATTTGTGGTAGGCTCTTATTCCGGGCCCAAGCCATAACAATCCTTCGTATGTGAGTGATGGCTATTGAACCGTGAAAGGCATCACAGTCCGCCTGATCCTATTCCCACCCGGCAATCAATTTGCAGCAGGTTCACTGGATAATGGGAGGCCTCATCTGATGATGTATTCTTTACCCATAGCCCAGAAACATGGAGGAAAGTGATAGCACAGTCACTAGTACTACCCACCCTGTGTTTCCTGTGCCCACTTCATCCCGGTTGAGGTCAGATAGTTCAGTACAAATCATGGATTTGAGAGAAGTGTTAATGGGGACAAATTACTGAACCAGAGAATTGCGTGTGACTGGTATTATTTAACTGCTCCTGCCAAGATATAGTGTGGTTCTATTTAATTTGGTGCCAAAGAAAGAGTTGAGTGGGTTTTCAGGGATTCAGGAGGCACATATACAACAGTTTGATTAAAACATGGAGACTTCCATGATTTGTTTGCTTTACAAATGATTTCCAGTCATGGGATGGTTTGTTTTTACTGTGAAGGGCTTGCAACTCCTAAGGGTTGAACCCCGACACATTCACGCACTAGAATTCCTTTGTCTATAAAAGAATGCTGCCTTCGCGAAGCAATCCTCGACATCTTTAAATGGGTTGGCGCAATTTTTTGACACTAGTTGCAGGATCTGCACGCCCCACGCCGAGACCCTGAGTGTTGAACCAAGTTTGTGAGCTTTGCTTTAAATCTTTTGTATTTGGCAGGCTGAGCTTGTTGCCGGGCTGGAGTGTCCCAGCAAGCTGAGTCAAGTACTGAAGGGAAAACATTTGACGGGTCAGGGAGGCTGAAGTGCGGTTGAAGCTGCAGGAAGTCCCAGCAAGCTTCCCTGCACTTTCCTGTCGGAGTCATGCCAAATGTAATTTGAAATGCGCTCTGCTGGAAATGGAATACGAAACATTTCCAACTCGCAGTGTGCTTAGAGACTTCCTGCAGCACCAGTTGTGTCAAAAATAATATATATAAGCAGAACAAGTGACTTTTTGGTTTTTGATTTTCAAGATTTTGTGAAATGATTCATCTTTTGGCTTTAAAAAAATTGCAACAAAATCGTTAAATGACTTGAGATAGAATAGTTTGCATTTATACAGCGTTCCAAAGGGTTTTGCATCCAATGAAGTGTTTTGAAGTGTACTTACTGTTGTAATGTACAAAACACATTAGCCAGTTTGCGCACAGCAAGCTCCCACAACCAGTAATGTCATAGTAACCGGATAAACTGTTTAGTGATGTCAGTTAAGGGATAAAAATTGGTCCGGACTCTGGGAGAACCCTCCCCATCCCCCCACTCTTCTTTGAATAGTGCCATGGGATCTTTTGTATCCGCCTTTGAGGGCAGACAGGGCCTCGGTTTAATGTCGCATGTGAACGATGGCACCACCAACAGTATAGTGCTCCCTCAGTATTGCAATGCAACGTTGGCCTAGATTATGTGCTCCAGTTTCCAGAGTGGGACTTGAACTCGCAATCGTCTGACTAGAGTATTTCATGAGTTTTTAATCATTAATCAGAATGCTGTTTTATCCTATATAGTAATGAAGATCAGTAGATAGCCCGACAGAACCACGGTCCAAGTTCTTTCATTTTTTCCCGCGCCCGACCTGATCTGACCCAACCACCGGAATGTAATCAACTTTATTGAAGAGGTTGTGCTCTACCTTGGATGGAATTGCTCACTGCAGACTAGTGCAGAGTGTTTCCCGCCTTGACGTCCTGACTGTCACTGTGTCCGACCCAACCCGAGCCCGAATGCTGGATACGGAAGATCGGCCTGACCCGAACCCGACACATGTCGTCAGGTCCCATCGGGTTTGGGTCGGGTAGCCATGCTCTAGTTTAGAGGGGTTTTGAGGAAAAAGTTTTTCACCCAGAGGGTGGTTGGAATCTGGAACACACTGCCTGAAGGTCGAGGCAGGAACCCTCATAACACTTAAGACGTATCTAGATGAGCACTTGAAACGCCATAGCATACAAGGCTACGGGCCATGTGCTGGAAAATGGGATTAGAATAAATAGGTGCTTGATGGCCGGCACGGCCACGATGGGCCGAAGGGCCTGTTTCTGTGCTGTATAACTCTATGACAATCTGGGAAGCCCCCATGCCTGTAATTTCTCATGTTTTTTATTTGTTCCCTGGGTAGTAATGCACTTTCTCCCTGATATGCTGCAGCCCCTTGTGGTGATAGTACTTCCACAATGGAGTTCGGCAGCAAATTCCAGGATATTGTCCCAGTGGTGATATATATCCAAGTCAGGATGGCCTGTGACTTGGGAAATGTGGAGGTTATGGCGTTCCCATGATGTTGCTGTTTATTTGTCCTCCTTAGTTGCAGGGATAGGGAGCTGCTGTCAATGGAAGCTTGATGAGTTGCTGCTGTGGATCCTGTAGATGGTACTTGCTGCAGCTGTAATGCGCTGGTGACAGAGGAGGGGGATATTGAGTCCAGCAGATGGGGCGCTGATTAAAACTATAAGAGACTGTCGAATGTAGTAGGCTCCTGTTTTATGGTATTTTCAAATTCTCCTCACAACAAGTTATCCACACGCAGGACATCAGTTGGGCAATCTGCCCCCCAAAATTCAGCATTGAATACCGGTGCTGGTGAAATGGCATTGGCTCCGCTCATTGTTCCTGACTGCTGCCTAGTGTTAGCTACCAGGGGATGCCCAAGAGCTGTCGATGGCTGTATTTCATTCTGATTCCCTCAGGCCTCGCACACCCTCTCCTCCTTCCTTCCTTTCAGACAGATATTGGAACTTGATGTCTGCTTGTGGGGAGATGTGGTGTGGATTGCAGGCGAGAGGAGGGGGTGGCTATTACAGACAAGACCCTACATGGCGCACATTGCTCCTAAAGTGTTTTATTTCAGAGGTCTCTCCACATTCTATTCACTGGATCTTAGTAACAACTAGAATGAGGAAGTACCTGCAGTATAGTTGGTAATAAATTTCATCATTGTTTCTACATTCACTGATTTAATAATTACAAGCCTCTAATTGCAGTCTCTTTTTTCTGGTCAAAGAAAACATTTTCACATTCCTCTAAGATAAACCCCCAGGGTCTGAAAGACTTGATAAAATTCGAGTGAAAGCCGCAGTTAAATTGAATCAGTTCCATCTGATGTTGCAGTTATACAGGAACTACTCCAGCCCAGTGCTATCCCAGTGCAGGTGTCTAAATGCTAATAGCCAGTGAACCCTGATGAGAAGTAAAACAAAGTTAAAATTGAAGTCATCTTATTACTTAAAAATATTATTCCACTGACTATGAAAATGTTAATCTACAACTACTGAGACATACGAACATACGAATTAGGAGCAGGAGTAGGTCACTCGGCCCCTCGAGCCTGCTCTGCCATTCAATAAGTTCGTGGCTGAACTGATTTCTCCACATTTTCACCTACACCCGATAACCTTTCACCTCCTTGCTTATCAAGAATCTATCTATCTCTGCCTTAAAAAATATTCAAAGACTCTGCTTTCACTGCCTTTTGAGGAAGAGAATTCCGAAGACTCTCGGCCCTCAGAGAAAATATTTCTCCTCATCTCTGTCTCAAATAGATGACCCCTTATTTTTAAACAGTGACCCCTAGTTCTAGATTCTCCCACAAGGGGAAACATCCTTTCCACATCCACCCTGTCAAGACCCCTCAGGATCTTGTATGTTTCAATCAAGTCGCCTGTTACTCTTCTAAATTCCAGCGGATACAATCTCTCCTCGTAAGACAGCCCACCCATTCCAGGTATTAGTCTAGTAAACCTTCTCTGTACTGCCTCCACCGAGGATTGTGACACTGAGGTACCAGTTTACTTTAGGGTCTACCTCATTTTGCTAATAGCATCATCCTTGTTTAAATAGATCACTTTACTGCTGCTGCCATATTGAGCTAAAGCTACAGTAAAATAATTGCCCAATACCAAAGAAATGAAGGTGTCCCCATCTCTTTCCCTGTCTTTTCTGCTGAAGTTACAGATTTATGCTGGTACATCACCACCCTCTAGAATCTGAAAAATTCTCATCCTGGGGTTCAAACCCCTCTGGGGTCTCCCCCTCCCCCTATATCTGTAACTTTCTCCAGACCTACAATGCCCCAATAACTCTGTGCCCCTCCATCCTACCCCCTTGTGCATCCTCCTCTTACTGTGCCCCAAGCATTGGTGACCGTGCCTTCAGCTGGTCCAGGCTCTAAACTCTGGAATTCCCCCCCACAGCTCTATCTTCCTTCTCCTTTAAGATGCTTCTTCAGACCTCTTTGAGTAAGCTTTTGAGTTAGCCAACCTAATATCTCGTTTGGCGCGGTGTTAATTTTTGTCTGATTATGCTCTTGTGTAGCCTCTTGGGACATTTTACTGTAGTATAAAGCGTTATAAAAATACAACTTGTTATTCTTTGTGTGTGAGGGTAGACAATGTCTCAGCATGATATTGAATTGTGGGCGGGCTTACAACTGAGGCCCATCATATTCCTGGGTCCATATTCCCACGTGTACTTTTTATCTGAAAGCAGCAATAATGAACAATGGATGGATTTTCCTTCCTTCCAAACACAGGAGCCCTTAGACCACCAGGGGCATGAAATCCAACCAGTACCAGCAGTTATCTCTGAGTGGAGACCGAGGATCGAACTGAAGACCTTCCTGATCTATAGTTGAATCCCACATCGGGGGTTGGGGGGGTGTACGTTCACCGACTGAGTCATCACAGGAGAAAAGTAAACTTTTTCAAATTTCCATGTATTTTGTCCCCTCACTTTTCTTTACCCTCTTGTCAGATTGGTCTTTCAGCCACACACAGCAACTCTAGCCAAAGAAAGGCAACTTGCTCACTGTCTTCTGTGAATGCTACAAGCCAATCACTAGCACCGTGTTTCTCAAATTGGGGTCCTCAGACCCCTGGGGGTCTGTAGAGACTTTCCGGGTGTCCACGAAATAGTCGAGCGGTACGCGAATGAGTGGCGGGCCAGGGATAGGAGGGGGTGAGGGGCTTGGTGCGAGGTGGGAGTGGAGTGCAGTCACCACATGTGCAGCACAGGGTGGGCTGGCTGCCTCACCTCTGAGGGCAGCATGCAAGAAGGAGCACTGACAGTGGCAGGAAGATCACCAGGTAGACCTGCAGTTACCAACCACTGGTAACTTGACAAACCATTGTACTAGAGTGCGCCAGGCTGACTCATTCAGTATTGCTCCCTATTTCTTGTGGGCAGCTCTTGACCTCTGCCATGTGGGGGTCGGAGCCGGGGATGGTGAGGGCAGGATGTTGACGGCAGCTGGTTGGGAAGAAAGACAGTTCTACTTTCAGTTGTGGTAGCAGGCAGTTCCATGTGGCCTGTTTTTTTTCTCATAGTGAGGACCAAAACCACAGCACAAGGAAACAACAGTGTGGGAAACAGTGGCCATGACCCTTTATCGGAGGGATGTATTTAATAACAAGGTTATGTCGCTGCACTCCTGCCTCAGTATGACAAGAGTGCCTATGTACCACATTCACTTACACAGCAGAATGGATTCCGAGATGAGTGGGGATAGAACTGTGCATCAGCAGTGGCTTAAACCAATCGCAACAGTGACTTTAAAGCAGCTGCTGGTCGGTGAACTTTCACAGGCAGAGTGACATAACCACCTTAACAGTGAATCCGCCCCAATGTGGGGAGAAAGTCAATGCAGAGTGGCAGTGAAGGAAATGTCAGTCTTCCGGGCAGGCCTTGGCATTCATTCAGATTTGTTGCTGGAAGACCTTTATGTGTGCACCACCCTGTTTATTATCACAGTGCAGGTTACAGAAGGCAAGATTGTAATTGGAGTGGTTGTGATGCATGTCACTGCTAATTATTTTTTGTGGAATCTTTGTTTTAATAAAAACCAGCATGAATAATAAACACACGGAAAACAGTTTTGTTCTGCCAGATAAGCCAGCATGGGTGCAAGGCACTGGCGCTTGCAGGTCCTGAGCCTCCCTCGAGTTTCACCAGTGCACAGCTCAAGCCCCTTTGATCCCCCTCCAGCACAGATAGGCCAGAACAGCAGTCACCAACCTTTCTCGGATTGAAACATCTGGAAATATTTAGGAAATGTAACGCGCGGGCCGGGATGTCTCCAAACTCAGGCGGCTGACTCTTGATGTCTGGATGTCAAGCTAGTCACTGCCCACGTGCTCCTCTGAATTTCTGAGTCAATTTAAATATGTTCTTAAGACTCAGTGCAGGGTGAGAATGTGACGAGCCAACAGCAAGTAGGAGTGTTGTATTGAAGAACACAATCAGCTGACAGCAATTGTTAGCTAATTGTTAGAAAAGTGAATTGACACATGACAAAAATGATTGCTGTTACACTTCAGAAACTACCCCCAACCTCCCACCTCCAAACTTGTACCTGGTAGATTGTGGTACTACGGTAGATTTACAGTCTGTAGTGTGTGTGTGTGTGTGCAGCTTTTGAGAACATAAATCTCCCTTTTAACCAACGTTGTAAGAACAAGCTAGCCCAGGAAGACCAATGTGTTTCTAATTATAGAATTTGCCCCGCCCTCTGAAACCTCCTGACTCAGAGACTTGTTTCACTGGCTGTTCGGACTATGTATGTCTGGTGCTGCCATTTTTCACATTCAAACAAACACCAGTAATGAAACCATTATAGAAGGCAGGTAATTTATAATATGCCAAACCAGCTTGTAAATAATGAATAAATGTAAACACTCCATAATTTGAGTGAATTGAGCCAGGTGACTTTGGCAATTATTTAGCGTCTATCATAATAAATTGCTCAAGCTTGCCTTACAGTATTAAGAATTATGGATTCAAGGATTTAAATGCTTTGTTTACCACTATAAAACAAAACAATTATCGAGTAAAAAGGCTCCATTAATATGTAAATGCAGTGCTTGTCTCTTGAGCATAAGATATCAAATCAAGCTGCTGGATTCTTTCTGTGTTGCTTTGTTACAGTATTATCTCTGCAAGGCAGTGACTGAGAAGTTTGCTCAAAGTTATCAGTGCGGTTTCTGCTGTGAGAGAGTTGCAGTTCTCTGGGTAGAAGTTGAGATGATGTTGTGGACTTCATATTTCATTCTTCCAACCTCAGTCTCCTGAAAGCAACAGCTGATACGATTTCAGAAGTGACTGGCTACCATTTTGATAGTCATCCCAAGAGACCGCGCCTTGTGTATGAATTTAAGATATTGAAAGTGAGGTGTGCTGGGCAATGCATTGCAGCTGTCCACAACTTGCATCCACACAGCAGGATCTAGGTAGTTGTAACTCCCTTAAAGTCCTCTCTTCATTTTGTCCCACTTTGCTGTCTTCAGTTCACACCACAGTGCAGGGAGTTCCCTGTTCTCTGCCTTACGTGGCCTAGCAGTGCAGTAAGCCATTGAGGGAACTTCCAGTGCTGTTTGTGTGATGTTTCCACTAGCCACAGTGCATTCCTGGCAGCACTATCAGTCTTATTTCTGGTGTGGACTGAAAATTGACTGGACCAGGTCATCCTAATTGCCCAGAAGTATCATAAATGTTGGAAATCTGAAATAAAAACAGAAAATACTGGAGAAACATAGCTGTTGATCAGCTGAAAGAACAGCTCAACATTTCTGGTGTAATCTAGACCTGGTCAAGTGCCATAAACATTAACCAGTTGCTTATTGACCTATAGTTTTTAATCTGTTGTGTTTATCCTTTTATGTTTGGTCCTCTATGCCCTTTCCCTCTCACTGATTTGCAACAATATGCATCTCCTGTCATCCATGGATGATGGAAGGTGCTGTGTAGTTACCATCTAGATCACAGCTCAATGAGGTGAATGAGGGCAGTTTCTACCCCATAAGTCAGAATCTAGAGGCTCTGCACTTGGAATCGTAGCCGAGAAGTCATTAAACATTTCAATCTCGCTATAAAAGGACTAGGATGTCAAGCTGCTTCCATAAGGAGACAGACAACATGAATCACAACCCTGTCACTGTTGGGTTACAGTGAGTTTTTTTTTTTAAAAACCTCCTCTTTGATGCATTTAAAGGGAAACTAGATAATTGCAGAAGGGAGAAAAGAGTAGAACTATATGCTAATGGGGCTAGATGAAGTAGAATGGGAGGAGGTTCATGTGGAGCATAAACACCAGTGTAGCTCCGATGGGCTGAATGGCCTATTTCAAAGCTATAAACACTGTGTAATTCTCTGCATCACCAACCACAGCTCCAGACTAAGTGGAGTATGTCGTCGTCATGCTCCATATTCGACAATCATTGTGTATTATTATTATATTTTTCGATTAGCATGGATACCAGATGGCAAGATGTATGCTTTGCCTGGGGCCTCAGCAAAGGGCAGCATGGTCTGTGCTACAGATGACTGCACAATTGCTGTCAATAACTGGCTGTGATCAGCCAGCAGGCGCTGTCCCTCTGCAGGGTGGGCCAGATGATGCTTATGTTTTAACCTTTGGAGATTAAACTTATCTCTGTCACTTTGCCACACCATCCATTGTCTTGTCTGAGATGTTATACGTATGATTGACGAACCAGTTTGGGGCAAGATTTCTCACCTGGCCAGTGGGGAGTTGACCACTTGACGACTCGGCCTACGTTATTTAAAATTGTAGCCTTTCTGCTCTTCTCGTGTGGCAGATTGTTACACTTGGGATGCTTGAGTCCCAAATGCAATCTGATTATGATTTCATCTCAAGGTTGCCTCGGATTGAAGCTTTCTCCCCTCATTTTGGCCATGATATTTTTCGAGCTTTATAGATGGAGCACTGCTCATATGCAAAATATTGGAAGAAACATAACCATTTCAGAGACTCAGTCCTTGAACCAAGTGTTACAACCAGGTGAGAAAGGTGTCTAGGGGTGGCTCTCAGCCTTCACCTGGTCTTACTGTAACAGGGTTTAATTTTAAGCACCCCTATTTTGAGCTCCTTCTTGGTGAATCCTTGTTCCCCACTTTCCAATTATAAGGCAAAGAAACAAGCACAAGCAGGCTTTCTTAGGTTTAAAGAAGAAAAGTGAAATTTATGAAAACTTTCATTCGGTTAACGCCTTTGGATACAAGATGCGCCCACGTGAGCATGCATATGTGATGCACACATGCAGAGAAGGACGGAAAAAAGCAGAAAAAAAAATAAAGTGGAAAGATTTGAGGTAATATCTGAAGAGTTCTTACAGTTCTTCGAGCTCACTGTAGAGTCCTTGCTTGTAGGTAGATCTTGCTTTTTGTTGGGGCCTGGTATTCTTCTTAAACCTTGTTCACTGTAGGAGACTTTTCTCGCTCGGGGTTCCATGTGTCTTCAAAGGATTCCGAAGCTGGTGAGAAAGAGATGGGAGCAGACAGGAGAGGCTGCAGCGAGCCAGCCAGGAATGATCTTTCTATCCAGGAGCAAAGAGCTTTCTTCCAGTTCAAACGCTGTCTGTACAACTTAAAACTCCCCAAGATGGCCAGCAGGGTGGTCACGTGACCGACTGGTTTGACCGGGTCCGTTGTGTGTGTTGGATGGGAGCAGGGGATAGCTCCTTTGTTCCAACACTGTCTGCCCAAAGGAAGAATGTCTTTCTGGCTGGGGGCCTGGCAATTCCTTGTAACAGGCCTTCTCTTCCCAGCAACAATTTGAAATTTAATGTCCATGTGGTGTAATTCAAGTGCCTCATTCTTGGCAGTGGGGGCCTGCATGACACAAGGGAAGAAGAATTCTTTCTGTCTGATAATTTGTCTTGCTCTGTTTGAAGCTTCACTATGACTGAGCAAACTCAAAGCTTGGAGGAGACCAGCTCGAAGGACCAAATTGCTTTCTCCTCTTTCTATATTAGCACTGTTTGAATCCTGGGAGGGAATTCTACTTTAGTGATCTTTTCAGAAAGATTCCAAATGAAATTAAAGGAATTAGTTGACTGAAATCAGTCAGCTTTCTTGAGACCACCACCTTTAAGATCAGCAACCTGAATATGAGGGATTGTCCCCATCAGCATCATCTACTGGATTGTTCTGTGGTCACTTTACATTCCTCAGTTTGAGGATCTGAGTCCTGGAAGGAATAAATACTCAAACCTGGTACTGGTACAGGTTGTGTGATGAGGGTTGTATTCCTGTAGCTTGGCTATTCCACAGGTTTGATGGGGAAGCTGTCTTGCTGGTTGAGTGCAAATGCAACCAGTGGGGGGTCTCAATGGTTCAGCTGGTTAAGGCAGTAAAATAGTTAAGCCTCATACTGTAGGGAGGCCCCGAATATTATCCTTGGTCTATGCTGAGTTAACTGATCTCAGTCAGGTCATGAGTATGGGTGCTCAGTTGGAGAGGTGTAAATCAGTTTGGAAGTACAAGTGTGTGATGAGGGCAAGATTGGACTCCGCTCTGAAGCTGCCCATGCTTGAAAAGCCTGCTAACACTCAATGGACACTTAGGCAAGGCACGAGAGAGTAACCAGAACCCATAGAGCTTTATCACAAGAAGCAAGAAAGGAGGAGGTGAGGGGAAATAATTGGCAAAGAGACAAAGAGAGAAAAAATACATCTTGTGTCTGACTTATACACTATGCTGAAGGAGGACTGAGCCTATTGAATGCATTTGGCTGCATTATGGAAGTGTATCACCCCAGCTTGTCTGTGATGTGGGATAGTGGGCATGAAGTGGGTGGGATGGGAGGTCAGCAGTGAAGTTCAGCATGGAGTCCACTGCCAGTTTTATACTGTGGGGCGTGCAATTCAGTATCAGCTTGAAACCAACTCCAGATCTGGTTTGTACCACACACGAGATTTAGCAAGTATGCTTGCAGAATGGAGGGTACATTTTAGGTTCAGTCTTTGTAATGTCAGCCTAATCTGGACATAAGGAGCAGCAGAAGAAAGAAGGAACTTGGATTTATATCCTTTATGGTCAATGAAGTATTCTGAAGTGTAGTTATTGTTGCAGTGTAGGGAAATGTGAACGACAGTTTGAGAATAGCGAGTTCCCACAAGTGACACTGAGCTAATGACCAGGTCATCGGTTATTGGTGATGTTAGTTGAAGGATTATAGATTTCCAGAGCACCGTGAAACTCCCCAGCACTTCATCCAACAGTGCCATGCGGCCTTTTAGTTTCTACCTGAAACTGTAGACTGCACTGCGGATTCGTGTCTTGTTTCATTCGAGATACCCGCCCCAGCAGTGCAGCACTCCTGCAGTACTGCACAGAAGTATCAGCCTAGATGATCAAATCTGTGGAGTGGCTTGAACTCAGCCTTTTGACTCTGAAGTGAAAGGGAGCCATGAATGCCATATAAAAAAAAATTGGGGTGTTCTGGTCATCTTAGTTTTTTACTTTGCTTGGAGGAAACAGCCAGAATTCAGTTGCTTTGATCAGATTCGCCAGTTGTTGTCTTTTCAGAGTGACCACGTCAAGTCCGTTGTTATTTTTTTGGATTGTGTTTTGATGCAGTATCATCAAAACCCTTGGCAAACACGAAGAGGACACCTGCTAAGATCACTGCAACTTTCTGTTTCCTCCGACTTTGCTGGTGAGGAAAGGAGCTCTGCTAGCTGTCACTGCTAATGAACAGACTGGGGAGATCCGACAGCACCAGACTCTAGTGCTTTCTCTACCTGTGGGGTACCAGGCATTCCATGTTAATGCAAAATTCAGTGGATTCCTCGCTGCACCAGCTTGGATTCTTAAAGGATAAGGGGGAATATTGTTAGTAAGGCCAGTATTGGTTGGGAGGAGGGGGTGCGAGAATAGTAGAAAGCAGTGAATCTGACAAAAATACAGGTAGAAGCAGTCAGAGGTAATTACAACTTGGCTTTGCTATGTACTGTAGGCTGGCAATAAAGCCACTTCTACCTTCCTGCAGTAATGGTTAGGATTACCATTTGCAAAGTTTCTTCAGAGATACTACTTTCTCCATGTTTAAGGATTGAGCGCAGGAGCTGAGCTGATTGGATGAAATGTGCTGTACTGCCATGTCTGGCACTTTACTGATGTACAGCTCTGATCCCAGCGTCTTTGTATGTATAGATAGGTGCATCTTCCTCTTTTTGTGTACTTTATGGAAGAGTATCGACGGCTAGCAGTGAGTTACAAAGCAGTAATCCAGTCGAACATTTCTGATATGTGATAAACACTTGAACAAACTATGATTGGCAGCAGGTTCCCAGGATTTCATTACTGTCTTAAACTTGCTGCTACTGGTGTGTAATACATAGCAAATAGTGACATTGTGTGTGCAGTTTCTTTTGTAACTTTCCTTAGGTGCAGGAAGATATAAAAAAAATTACTGTATCTTTATATCTCTCAAACTGTCCCAGAGTGCTTCACGTACAATGAATTTAGTGCAGTGACTGTTGTTATGTAGGCAAATGCAGCAGTCTGTGGGATGCCAGACCTACAATGAGAGGAATGATCAGTTAGCCTGCTCTTTGGTGATGTTAGTTGAAGGAAGAACATTGACCAAGTCACTGGGAGAATCCCTGCTCTTCTACCAATAGCGCTGGTTTAACAGAAACGGAGAGATAGGGCATTGTTTTCACGCCTCATCTAAAGGTCAGCACCTTCAATGATGCAGCACTCAGCCTTAAGGATGTCTGCACCCCAAAAGGAATTTCTCATATGCAAAGCACTTGTGGAGATTTCTGAGACATGGTGACTGCAATTATAAATGCTGCAGTGGAGTAACAGCTGAGATTATACGCTCCGGTCCTGGAGTGTGGCTTGAGCCCAGAGCGACTGACTCAGTGCTAAGTGTGGCAGCAGGTTGACTGTACAGGTGTTGTGGCATTGAGAAAAGCGTAACAGAAAGAGTAAAAGTATTAGGGCCTGAAGAGGCATAAAGTAGTGTGACTGGTACCCGTTGTATAATTTATTTTCCAGTAATGAGTCAGGATGGAATCTGTGACATGTGTACACGTTAGATATGTTTACACAGAAGACCACAATCTCTGCCACTACCAATGGTGATTATTACTGAAATGGTAGATCGCACTTTACTTCAGCGGGCAGTGGGAGAGGCCACTTGCGGTTTCAGCCTTTTGTTGCAGGCCGCACTTTTTAACAGGTACCAATACAAACTGATCCCATTAGCCCTGTGGACAAGGGGAGTTGTTAAGTGCGGGACTCCTTCATATGCACTGAACTCATCTAAATGGGAAACACATTGTCTTCATTATTTGCAAGTATTGAATGAACATGGTTACTATGGTAACCGCCATCTAAGGCCAGCCTTATTTCAGGGCAGTGAATGGGTTAGATGAACAAAGTAGGCTTAGAATCAACAAAGAACAAGAAGCATTCAGTAAGATTAGCAAACCTAGCATTTTTAGTTTTTTTTCATATAAAAGCAAATCTATTTTTTGTTTAAATAAAAGTGCAATAGACAAGTTTTTTTTATTAGTTTGGAAAAAGTCTGATGGAAAGGATTTCTCAATTCTGATCAGGCTGTATTTTTCTGCAGGATAGCTCAAAGAAAAGTAACACCCAGCCAATGCTTTTGAAAGAAAATATTGAGGTTTTCAAGATTTTCAGTTTGTCCGACCTTCAATACGATGACAATTGACTTGCATTTATGGTACAAATTTTCTGTACAAAGCATTCCAAAACATTTTACACAGATATAACCAAAGGTAATCCAGGAAAGAGAATTTAGGAGGAGTAACAGAGGACATAGGTGTGGAGGAGGAGAGAGGGAGGTGGAGGGATTTAGGGAGGGACTTGCAGAGAACAGTTCCAATGCAGCTGAATCCTCTGCCACCACCAGTAAGGCAAAGGGTGGGTAGGGAGGGAGGGGTGAGTGAGTGGGGTGGAGAGTGATGCAGAGGTCATGAACTCTCAAAAGGAGGCATCTCAGTAGGGGCTTTTTGGAGGCACATGAGACGCTTAGTAAACTTGGAACAATGCTCCACTTACAGGGCAGCAGGACATGAGGGCACTAGTTGAGGGTTGTGGAGAGCAAAGTTTGGACAAGGATTCGTGAGGTATTTCTTTACATAGAAAGTGACTAACAGCTGCAATGGGTTGTCTGGAAGAGTGTTTGGGGCCTGGGCACGTGACCTACTGAATTAACAGCTCAATGCTGCAATTCTAAGGATATTCTAATCTCTAAGGATAAAATCAAATGGGCTGAAAAGTCCTCTTCACCACACCCATTTTGTAATTTGGTAACGGGGACACTAATGGTTGGGGGGAGGGGGAAGGGGGTGGTTTCCCCTCGTTTTTAAACAGAAAGGAGCATTTCACCACCACAGCACTAAGGCTGTCAGCCAACAGGCCAGCAGCTTTTAACCTAATTTCCACATTCAGAGTTTAGTGTTGCACTTCATCACATATTCGCAAAAGTGTTCATCGTCCTAACAATCTATGCTCAATAGCTGAACCCTTTGTAGTTTGTGAGCTGTAATTGAAGATGGCGTCAAGAGCTTACTGCAAATATCACTCTCTATCTGGCATAGAGCTCCTTGTAGCCGCTTTTACACATCATTCATTTTCCCATCGAGCTTTCTGCTCAATTCTCTCCTTTTTCCTCGATAGCCTTGACTTCATAACACACCATCACCCATTAAGCCACTGCTGTCAATTGGGAAGCAGTACAGGGCTTCTGGTGACAGCTGAGAGGAAGTTGGAACAGAACCAAATCTGCTAATTCGAGCTCTGATCACATTTTCTGTCCAAAGATATCTTCAAAAATAATTTCCCAGCTCACAGGTTTAGTGGGTAAATGCAGAACTCTTGTCTTCTACAGAGCTGGAAGGTCCATGTTTTGATCCCTGGTCTGTTTGAAGTTTAGCTGGTCTCAACCAAGGCTGCAGAAGGAGCACTGCAGTTGACCTCTGCATCACAGAGTTAGGGAGGGGGAAAATCAGCCTGGGGTTCCCGTCTCTGATCAATCTCCAGTGACTCCCAGCTAAAAGGTGCACAGGTTGATGTTGGTTAAGAGCAAAGGCTCAGTTCTGATCGTTACAGACACTCCGTTACATTGATTCACACATGAGGATAGGAAACTCGAAGAAGCCAGCACCCATGGGACTGTAGGGGGAACTTTCTAATGTCGCACTCCCAGGTCAGGAGCCATGATTGAAAGGAGCTTGGGTCAGAGATGGGGCCGTAACAGGATAGTATTGATTCTCTAACCTGTGCTTCCTTTGAGTATGGCTTCCAACTGGGAATGCAGGATCCATTAAGTTACCCTTCTGTTCTCTCAGTGAAGGTCAGCACCTTCAGGAGAGAATTGTATGTGCATGTTTGTGTGTGTGTGTATATAGATTAAATCACCTTTTAACAAATAAATAACAATGATAGTACAGAAGTTATGCTAGAACCCCCTGGGAAATTAGTAGTAATCTACAGTTGAACTGATAGTGGCTTCCTTATAATGTGAAGTCGGTATGTTGTTGCCCCTTGATCGAGGCAGAACAAAGACCTGTGTGCAGCCTAGTATGAAATGATCCTGCAGGAGGCTGGAAGAAAGAAAATGATGAGAGTGTAGAGAGGTGTATCCTTACTCAGTCCTACATAAGGAGTTGCAAACAGTATTAGATTTTCACCCTGTCTTACAGGATTATGACAATTCCACTGGTCATGGGCTACACAACAGAGTGAAAACCCTGTGGGGTATTTTTTGGTGAGAGAACTGTAATGATTTAGTTCTTGTAGTACCTGGGTTAATGTAATACACGCTTGGCATATTGGTTGCAATCGAGTGTATGTGTGTATTTCTGAAAAAGCGCAATTCCAGTTCCATTGTCTAACTGAGCTGGGTGACCTGGGACTTGGCTTTGTCCGTATAGCAAAATCCTGGAGCTGATCCATTCTGAGGTGGGTGGGAGTGTGGGAGGGGAACTCTTAGTCATTGTTAATGCAAATAAAAATATGCCCAGGTTTAGAGCTAGAAGGGTGATTCAAGTCATTGTGTTGATTGACACCAATTGGAGCACCTGGTGGATAGTTTAGCATCCACTGTTGCTGCTGGCCATAGCTCGAAGTTTTTCAGAAACTCTGGGAGGTAGATCAGGTGCTTTCGCTGCCTCCTGCAATGTTGTGTCCTACCTCAGTGTTGTGTGCCTGTGGGCAGCAGAGGAAGTGCAACTACATCAACCCCCACCAATGTTCTTCCTGGTGTCACTCTCGGCCTACCCACACAGGCCACGACTGCAATTTTTTTTTTACCATATTGGCCCAGGCAAGCCAATTCACAGCCAGCCAGCGATTGGGGGAAATCCCCAGGCCAGCAGTGAAAATCACAATTGCAACATTCAGACAGCTGTTTCTTCCCCGCTGTGTGTGTTTATATGGGAGGGAGTCTGGAATTTAGATGATGGCTCAAAAACATTTTTTGAAAAGAGTAAAGATTGAGTGGAACCTCAAACTACATTTGTTAGTGTGCTGTCAGAATGTACACTGGGTAGTCTTTTGTAGGTAAACATACATCTTCTGTTTGCAGTTTACGTGTGGACAGGTTTTGTGTGTCAGACATTTAAAGCCAAGGTTCTGTCTGCCTGTCCCCCAGTGGCTGAGGTCGATGTTGAAGATCCAGTAGCACTATTTGAAGAAAATGTTCATTTAAACAGGCCATCGGACCCATTAAGTCTGTGATGGTGAATTTCTCCACATGAGGCATCTAATCTAATCCCATTCTCCTATTCACTCCCACATATCCTTTAATATCCCATCTAGTCTAATCCCATTCTCCAGTTCACCCCCCCATTCCCTTTAATATTCCATCTAGTCTAATCCAATTCTCCTATTCACTCCCCATACCCTTTAATATCCCATCTAGTCTAATCCCATTCTCCTGTTCTCTCCCCATACCCTTTAATATCCCATCAAGTCTAATCCCATTCTCCTGTTCTCTCCCCATACCCTTTAATATCCCATTTAGTCTAATCCCATTCTCCTTCACCCCCCCATACCCTTTAATATCCCATCTAGTCTAATTCCATTCTCCTGTTCACTCCCCATACTATTTACTCCTCTTTTTCAAGCAATTATCTCATTCCCATTTTAAATAATTTATGGAATCTGCTTCGAGAATGGTTTGTGACAGAGAATTCCACATTGTAACCATCCTCCATGCAAAGAGTTTTTCACTGGCATCCTCTTTAATTGTTTTTGTGATTATCTTAAATTGTTACTGTCTCGCTGACCAGTGAAAGCAATCCATCACTATTTAGATTATCATCATCCATTACAACCTTGATGACTTCACCCCTTAACCTGCTCAGCTCCAGTGATAAAAGGCCAAGGTTCTCAAATCTCTTTCTTCATAACTGTAGTCCTTAGTCCTGGTGTAATCCTTGTGCTGGCAGTGACCTGGCCAACATCCCTCCTCCACAACCAAAAAGTGATCCGTTGGTCATCGATCTCATTGCTGTTTGTGGAATCCTGCAGCACATAATACGGCTGCCCGGTTTGCTCATGTAAGAATCAGTGCACATCAAAGTAATTCTTTGTATATGAAGCACTCTGAGACCTTTCTGAAAGACATGATAAGGCAAGTTTTTTTTTCTTTTTCTCTTTCAAAAACACACTTAGTGGTTGGGATACTCCCACATCAAGCATTTCTCTATTGAGAATAAAGCTATCATGTTTTGGAGATTACACCTTGCAGTACCAGGCTGCTGAAGCGGTGTTTTGTTCACATCAAACCTACCCAGAACAAACACCCTGGAGTCAAGAAGGGGCCAAAAGTGGTGAAGTGGATTACCTGTCATGTCGTTTCAACACAAATCAATTGCAATTAAATAAATGTAAATTAAATTCTTCAAAGACGCAGTTTCTTTGTATCTCTCAACAGCTCCTCTTTCTTTACCTATGGCCTCCCTTTATCCTGTGGCTTCAAATGGGCCTCTCACATCTCCTCCTCCATTGCAAAGGTTGCCTCGATGGTGCATGTTTTTTCTCTTTTGTTCCCAGCACTCTTCACCTAAGGCACCATCTGCTGGTCCCCATAAGCCTTCAAGAGTTGAACCTTGCTCCCACCTCTTGCATGTTGCTTGACCACCTCTCCAGCTGTCCTGCACAGAAAACGAGAGAAAACTTGTCATTTGATCGATGATTTCCACCCCACCTCACCTTTAGCCTTCGACATTCCTTCATTAAAAATGCAAGGAGCTCATTGTCGTTTAGTGTTGCTCAGATTAAGGTAATTCATTCAGTTACCTCTGCTACTTCCCTCCAGACTCCCTTCCTACTCTCGCGATGAACTACTTCTCTCTTTTGTTTCTCTCCTCTTGTCTTTTTGTAGCTCATCTTGCTTATGAGACCCACCACCAGCCCCTAGACATTCTCACTGATCTACCGACCACTGACTTCCCTCCCTGGTCCCCACGTTAGGTGATGTTGTAAAGGGTTCCCTTTTAAAACTACTGACATCAACTCCCTTCTCAAAAAAAACTACCCACAAACTATTGCCCCATCACCAACCTTTCTTTCCTCTCCAAAGTCATTGAACATGTTGCCTTCCAAATCTGTGCCCATCCTTTCCACAACATCTAGTGTTGGTGAAGCCATTATATTTCCTCCAGTTATATGTTGGGAAGATGAAACTCATTAACATTGACTCCAAACAAAAGTCCATACCCTTGCCATCCCCACCCAGCCACTGTCTCAGCATGCACCAGAGAAGTTACAATGTCAGGCTGAGCTCCTGACCCCATATACTTTCCATTGCACAGAACACTTACTTCCATCTCCATAGTGTCACCCATTTCCACCCCTATCTCCATTCAGTAGCTGCTAAATCCCTCCTCTGTCTTGCCACCTCCAATCTTGACTATTACAGTGCTGCCTTGGCTGGCTTCCCATCCTTCACCTTCCATGATCCTCGTCTTATCCAAAACTCTTCTGCCTGTATCGTGTCTCATGCCATTCCCACCCATCCATCACCAATGTCCTTCCTGGACCTAAGCCAACTCCTGATCCCAATGCAACAAATCCTTGTGTTCGTGTGTAGATCCCTATTTGGCCTCACCAGCCCTATTTAGGTCACTTTATTAATACGCCTATGATCAGACTTCCTTTGAAGCTTCAAATATAATATCCTACAGGCTCTTCCTTCTCCCCATATCCTCCCTGTGTTGAAATCTGGACTGAAAACAGTTTCCTACTCTTAATGTGTTCTGTTCCATGATGTGAATACCTTGGCACCTCTTATCTCCTTCACTCTTAGCTTCCAATTAGTGTCAGATTTGTACAATCCAATCTTGGTGTTACCAAATCACTACTTCCTGATTTACCTCCTCTTTCCTCTTCCTCCTTTCACTTGTTACCATGTATCTTAACCTTTCACCTTAGTTCCTCAATTAGAAAAAGTAAGCTAGTGTAAGGTCAGTGTGTTGGTTTATGTTTAAAACAAACTGGATAGTGTAAGTGCACCATGACTTAGAGGTCCACTAGCTTGAGTCACAGCCTTGAATACACTCCCCAAAACATTTTTCTGAATGATGCTAACAGTTTTGAGAAGTGGCATTCTCTTACTGTTGGTCTTTTTTCTGGAAGCTGTGTGATGTGAAGATTCCCCTTGGCTGTTTTGCACAAAACTTGTCCCTTTGAAGTCGGCATTGGGTGTTATTTTTGGGTGGTGAGAGGAAGTGAGGGGATTATGTCAATAGGCCTAGCTAGGATTCTAATAGCATGTGCTGACAGCAATGGGTGTTTTCTGGAAAAATAACATGTACTATTTTGTATGGAGAAGAAACTCAAGCTGTGAGCAAGTTGGAACCTTCATTCCCCCTGCCAAGCATTACTTATTTTTTACAATATTATGCACAACATCTGCTTATTTTTCCTTTTTGTTGGAGCTTTCCTGTTTTATATTTTCTTAATGCCGACAAACTTCTGGAGACCGTGCTTCTGCATGGGTTTCTGTGCCGCGTGATGGGATGAGGGCCTATTTCATAGCCTGATGTTGAACTAGTTGGCAGAGGAGGGTCGACAGCAGGCCGAAGTGGTTTTGCTGGCAACTGAGACCCTCGTGCATGTCAGTGTTGTGCGAGTATTTTTTGAATGAGATTTGTACTTTTAATTCTCTGGATGTGGGTGAAGCTGGCAAAGCTCGTTCTCCCTGATAAGGCTGTGGTGGGCTGCCTTCTTTAGTGATCATTTTTAGGACTGAGTTACCTGCTAGACCACATCAGAGGGAATCCATGTATTGTGGGATTGGTGCCATTTGCAGGCGAAGCCAGGTAAGAGGTGGCTATTCCCTTCCTTGAAGGACATCTGTGAACGAGTTTGGTTTGTCCAACAATCCGCCAGCTTCCACAAACACTTTTTTCTTTTCTGGTGCCAGCCATAAATAAGCAAATTTACTGAATTCAGTTCCACAGCTTGCTGTGGTGTCTCTTGAACCCTTGACCTCTGGGTTGCTTGTCCTGTAACCATGGCATTGCTGTACCCAGTCTGTAATATAAGTTTTGCATCAGTGCACGCTTTGTGTTTGTCATAACTGCTTTCTACATGGCGATATTGTCACATCTATACTATGTCAGTTGTCACAATTTTCTTACTTTTTTGCCACGCCCATTAAATTCTATTAAACTGAGGTGCTGACCATGACTTGCTTTTTAGATCCTCTGCACATTCGGTGACACTACCGTGGCTGAAATGTCTGTCTCAGCACAAGATTCTTGTGGGAACGCCAGGGACAGCAATATCCAGCAAGCCTAGTTAGAAATTCTCACAGCCTTCTCTCGCTACCTTCCAGGGCTGCTATCTGTTCCTTCGCATTTCTTTCCCCTGTCTTGGAGTCCCTCCTGCCCTTCCCCAGTCTACCCACTCCTGCTTTCCAAGTTCTAATATCCAATCTGAGTCTGGGGGTCTCTGTTATTTTTCTTCCTGGCACACTCTGCCTGCCCTGCCTCTGTAGCTCTGTCCTGACCAATGCCATTGTGTCTCTGCTGGTTTCCAGCACTGATCTGGCAATATCTCACATGCCACCCTTTCCGTCCCAGACAAAATTCAAGAAGAAAGCTAGCAAGGGCAAAGCAGAAGCAAACAGAACCAAAATCAAAAGATGGGGGTAAAAGGGACGGAAAAGCAGATGGAAAAGGCAAGAGAACGGCACGTGCAAAACCCGAGAGAGTTGCAGACAGCCAACAACAATGTCAGTAACAAGGAACAGAAGCAGTTTCCACTGACCTTCCATGAGTAACACCATTGGTAATTTGCTAGCAAAGTGTCAAAAGTCTTGCGTATGCCTCAACTTGTACAACGACCGCATTTACTTCCCTGTAACGCAATCCCCGTCTCTGGTTGTTGGCTGCATTCCGACTGTTCTAATACATTGTATCCTCTCACTGATCATGAGCAATGCCATGGGAGATGTGCTTGTTTGTGTTGAGTGTTGTATGCAGTGCACATTTCCTGTAACTGTTACATTTACTTCCATTCTGTTTTGTGACCTGCAGACTCACTGACCGCATTGCCACAGTAGGCATGTATCTTTCGTCCAATGGATGCCTCCTGAGGGCAAAATATACTTATAAAGCAGAAACAAAAGCAGTCATTTCATGCTGGCATATCTGCAACTGTGTATATTCAAGCTATAAACTTCCCTCACCATTTTACCATGAGCATCTCCACAGGAGATGCACTAGAAACATGTATATTGGGGAAAGATTTCCTCTCATAAGATGGATCAACCTTTCCTGCTTTGTCTTGCAATTATTTTAATCCCATTTTTATGAATGACTTTTACTTTGAAATCTTATTTCTTGATCTATCGGTCTTTAATGTCCCTGCTTTGACTATACAGTTTTGTTACTAGGTTTATCTAGTGTTTTAGAACCAATGAGCTACAGGCAAAATTGTGCTTAATCCTCTGCACTTTAATGTGTGATGAATGTGACACTCTTAATCTATTATCTCAAATTGCTTCCACTATTGCCATGAGCAGTGACAGACCTCTAACCGTCAATACTTCACCCTCGTGTTATATCTCACAAATTGCTCCGTCCAGGCACAGACACCTCTTTTTATAGAGAGAGAGAGAGATCCTGTGTTTTTCACAGGTCAAGTGGACCATAATATGAAAATTTCACTTGCCCAAAATTATGTTTTGACCGTAATTCCACCAACAACACTCTTGTCACCAACATAATCTGATGTTGTGTGATTATTAAGAGAATTCCTCACACAATAGGGGTGCATCATACTTTTCCTATTTTGCCAGCACTGATCAATGGTAAATCATTTTTAGAAAGCTTGTTGATGGCTCTCAAGCAGACATGCTGACAGTATATTGACAATGCTGTCAGCATGTTGAACAGTTGCATTGACAATCTGGTTTGAAGTAAAATAGCGGCTGTTAGTAAAATTACAGTGGCAAAGACCGAGACATAATGTGATGAATTTGTACTGTGCACGGTGGATTACTGTCGCAGCCCACTTACTACTTAAGAAAATGTCAATCACTGCCTTATGAGAGATTTTCAATTTAAAACGTAATAGGAAAAGCATTTGTTTAAATGGGAAATACACTGGAGCTTGAAGTTAATGGGCATTGTGGTCTTAACCTCCAATTTGGAGTAATATAATATTAGCACTTTTTGAATAGTTTAGTTTTATGAACCACAAGTGACCAAAACAGCCATGGAAATGATAAATAAAATGATAATCTGCTGGGAGTTTCTTTTCAACAAGCGGAGATTTTCACATTTAAAGTATTACTCGCTTTATAGCAGAGCTCTTTTTTTTCATATTTGGTAAATTATTGAAGTTTGGGCCCAAAATGCCACGGAATTTAGAAACTCTCTGTTGGACAAAATTCTAACATCAGGAGCTTAAAGATGGAGGCCAAAGATTTTGGAAGAGAGGTGAAAAACATCTCAAGTAACCACAGGGCATATTAAGGCACAATTTTATTTGATCTTTTAAACTTGTAGATACATTAATAGAAAATATTCAGTCCTTTTCATGATGGGGTGAAAGCTCTTTCTTGCTCTTGGAATAAAAATGGTGCTCTCCAGATATTGGCATGTCCCCTCACTTCACAGTGAGAATTGGGCGCCCCTGCTTTAACCATTACAAGGCTTCTGTAGCAGAAACAATTTTAATACCTGTATCCAGATGGATATCTCTCAATAAGCAGCCACCAGTGTGGCATAGTTTCAGCTACTTTAGTGAGCTTCTCCCTCTTCTAGATGCCTTGCCACACTTCCTATAAGAAGGCCTTGTAAACCTTATCGTAGAATGATAAAGCACAGAAGGAGGCCATTTGGGCCATCACCGTGAACAAGAAGCTGCACCTGACAGGTTTCTGTCCTAATGGAGATTTAAGGCCCTTTGGGATTCTTCTCAATTCTAGACTTCTTGTCCCTGCTGCATTTTATTTCCATTCAGGGCGCTATGAAAGTCAATAATAATTAAGCATTAGGATAGATGCAGAACAGCACAAACTTATGTACAATGAGAATCGGAAACAGCCTCATTTTTCTTTAAGCTACATTCTGCTCCTGACAGCAGTGACTGGAATGAGAGTCTCTTTGTGGTGCACTAAAGCACTCATTTTGGTTTTGTTGCACTTGTATAGATATTTACCTTTTTGTCGGAATAACTGTTGTCCTTTCACCCGTTATCAGTGATCACAGTTCTCAGTCCACATGCAACAGCATGTCGTTAACTGGGTTCATTAAATGTTGAAACCGACTCTTGCCATAGGGTCAGTCTCAATTCCAAACTTTAGTGATCACTACTTTAAAACTGAATCTTACATCCCAACTCAGCAAACAAAGGCTAAAGGTTAACATTACTACAATATAAAGCAAAATCAATAGCAGTATTACATGAGCAGACTTCAAACCAGTCCGAGTTAACCCTTTCCTTCCATAAAGTTTGCCAAGCAAACCTTATAGAAGATGGTATCCCCATTGTTGTTAACTCAACCATTGTGCATCCAGTTTCCAGTTGGGCTTTCAACCATCCTGATTCAGGTACAAAGTGCTTCAAAGCTGATTGTGTTTATGGAAAGGCAGATACTGCGGATTGTCTGACATATTGATTAATAGAGAAATGGAAGTTATGTGTACTGCTCAGCACTTGGGACCCCCTGCCAACAGGACAGAACTTTGGCTAAGTCTCGGGTTAGTAACAGAAGGCTGATAATTACATTAGTAATTCATTCGAAGCACATGTTGCCAAATGAAGTCCGTTTTCTTTTGACGGAGTCCACAGAAAAACAAGCTGTACAAGAAAGCAGATTTTTAAAATTTGGCTGAATAAGCTGTGTCATCAGAGACTGAAACCCTTCCGCAGGTTCCTAGAGTAACTGTAGAGGAAGCGACTGTTGTGCACTACATAGAATTTACAACACAGCAACAGGCCATTCAGTCCAAATGCATTATTTGTCTTTATAATAAAACACGTACGTGCTGAGGGACGCACTAAAGCTTGGGGCAGCCGCCGCAAAGGCTCAATGGGGAAAGGCCACTGTGTAAGGCCCTCCCACCATGGTGTACCGATGGGCTGGAACTCGTGTAAAACCCCTTGGGCTGTATGCACCTGAGAAGGTTTTTGCTATGTAATGCAAATATACGTTGTATACAAAATGGAATGGCAAGAGTTGTGAGGCAACTCATGTGTAACAAAGGAATCTGATCTCAGTTGCAGTTTCTGAAATGTCAAATTTGAACTGTTCAGTAATGTATTCTTTTTACAAATTTTTATGAATGAAGTATATTTTTGAAAAAAAAAACACATTGGGTGTCATAACTTTGTGCGATAGTATGAAATGCTGATAGCAAATGAGCAGCCCATTCGTCCCATTGAAGTCAATGGAAATTAAATGTGGCGAGATTGTAAACTGGCTATCGAACAGTTAACACCGCTTTACATTATTGCACATAGTCAGAATTACCCCCATTGATCCTGGATTAAAATGACCAATTCAGCAATTGGGCTCAAGCAGTTCCTGCCTACGGGAACTCTTAACAGAACCAGATTGAAGCCCGAATTGTGACTAACCAGTCCAAACTTATATATGTATATATATATTTGCAGTGCGTAATTTTTTTTCATTCAGAGGATGTGGATGTCACTGGCAAGGCCCAGCATTTATTGCCCATCCCTAATTTCCCTTGGGAAGGTGACGGTGAGCCACCTTCTCGAATACAACTGAGTGACTTGCTCGGCCATTTCAGAGGACAGCTAAGAATCAATCACATTGATGTGGGTCTGGAGTCATAAATAGTCCAGACTGGGTAAGGACGGCAGATTTCCTTCCCTAAAGGTCATTAGCAACCAAATGGGTTTTTACAGCAATCCAGTAGTTTCATGGTCACCATTACTGAGACTAGCTTTTTCATTTCATTTTTATTGAATTTAAAATCCCCAGGTGGGACTTGAACCTATGTCTTTGGATCATTAGTCCAGGCTTTTGGATTACTGGTCTAGTAACATAACCACTATGCTACCATAACCCAGACTGCCCGTTTCCCTGCATTTACAATAGTGATTAAACTTCAGAAGTATTTCATTGGTTGTAAAGCACATTGGAACACCCTAAGGGTGGGGAAAGGCACTATATAAATGCAAGTTCTTTCTTAAAGATTTTTCTCCCCGCATCTGCACCCCCCCCCCCCCCCATTCTTTTGTTTCTGTCAATTTCCTCTCGCCTGCGTGTTTGCAGCTGCTGTGTATTGATTGGAGTTGTGTTTGCAGCTGAATATAGTCGCGGGAAGCTGACACAACAGGATCCAGTAGACCAGGTGTTTGCTTAAGGGTTAGTTCCAATCGTTATGGGTTAATCTGATTAGCTGCTTCTAATGGCGGGTGCTGAAGATCAGCATGGGCACTCGGGCAGGCTTTTGTTTTTATTAAAGAAAAAAAACCATCCAATTATTCCCTGAGCTAAAATCACTTGCAACCGTATCTGCACCTGAAAAAAAGAGGAAGGCAAGACAGTATTACAGTGAATACAATGAAGGTTTGCTGATTGCAAGAGAGTAGTAAGACTGAAGCAAAAGAGTAAAAAAAAAATTCTGACAATTGTGGGTGAAATTGTAGTAAATTGTCTTAAAACAGCCTTGGTACATTGAAATATAGTCATAAGATTAATGATTAAGTGTTTATTCAATATGTGTTGTGTAGAATGTAAAGATGTCCTAGATTCAGTCACCGTATACTTGACTGGCTATAGCAAGTTGCTTAATTTGAACTGACAGCAGAAATTTAAAACGTGATGTTTTATTACCAATGCTTGATTTGAACTGCTGGATAATGCACATTTTCAGCAGAAAAATTGCTTTGGATTAGCAACAGCAGACTACCTGAGCAGGTTTTCTTGGATTATTTGAGTTTGAGGAATATGAAAGAATGGGGAGTGTGCACACATCTGAGGGAGACAACACTAGGCAATCCAGTTGTGGCCAGGAGTAGGAAATTCTGTCCCAATGTGTGAAGGAAATAGCCAGTGAGACTACCTTTTGTGAACATTTTGATATCACTCTCTTGCCACAGGATTCTCCAGTTATGGCATCTATTTCCAATTTTGCCGACTCAAAAAAAAGGAATGACTTTCCTTTGCTACTGAGACCAAATTGTGCATCTGATCTCCAGACAGTGCACTGTGTTGAGCTCGGGCACTGCATGTTATGCTATGGAGATGGCAGACTGTGTGAGATTGGCTTTTAATGGTTTTGAAATAGGGCCTTTGACAGAGCTGCAAACCAGAATCCTGCCTCTTTAACAAAGCAGCCTTGGGAAAGGTATTGGGGCGGGGGGGGGGGGGGGGGGGGGGGGGAGGGGTGAAGGCTCAAATTGCAAGTGGTCCTGCTGTGTGCAGGGTACAAGTCATCATGCAAGTGAGTGTATAGTTGCTGATGGATCAGCAGCTTTCAGTGGCTGAAACAGGAGGGCGAGGAATTTCTTCACTTACCTAGTCAGCAATTGAAACAGTTGCACGAACAGTTCTCATTGAGGGAAGTGCTTGGGTTCCCTTCCCCGTCGTATTGCACGAGCCAGGCTTTCTGAATCCCAAATTAAACCTCATTAGGTCCAATTGAATTGGAATCACAATAATTAAAAACCTGCAACTGGATTGCCTCTGCGGCACTGCTCCCTCTAAAGGTGAGTTGTGGACATTTTCATTTTTAAAAAATGAAACCACTTCCCAGTGAGAAATTATTTCTCTTAAAAAAAAAGTCCAGTATTTGACCTTTTTACAATTGTGGAGCTTTTAATCCTTGAAGTCCTACCAGCAGATCACCTGTGGCATTGCTCGTGCACCACTTTATAAAGATAGAAGTGCTTAAAGTTCAGTGGATAAAATGGAGCTGTGTTTACCTGGCCTGCCCAATTAAGATCATACAGGGTCATTGGTATAAATGGGCACAACCTGAAACCAACATGAAATGACTGCATTCTTTGAGTGGGAATGTGGTATCTGAAGTACAGCGATATCTGAACTATGCTGGAGAAAGAATAGACACAATACTTTCTGTCCATATACCAGCACATCTCTCTCTGATATTGCACTGTGTGCTGCTTTGGAAGGACTGTGTAAGGTAAAATGTTTTATTCTGTTGCTGCAAAGTTAACACTGGGTGAGGTTTAAGTTTGATGTCCCTTTAGGCTGTCGGTCACAGTGGTGACTTTCCATTTATTATTGAGTTTGGTAAAGTCACTCGAAGGCGACAGACATTCTGACTTTTGTGTGAAATTGCTGGCTCTGTTTTTCTCTGAAGAATGGCACAAAAAGTTTGAACACAACATGACCAGCAGGAATGAAAGTGTGATGGGCAGGCTCCAATACTAGATGTACCTTTGTACATCGTCAGTGGCTGCATGCAGGAATACTGCTGCCACACTGCTTTGCAAGGATAATTGTGTTCAATATGCATTGCACACTGTTGTATATTCTGCTGCCAAGATAGAGCTGTGTCTCTTTAAAGCCACAGTTTTAAGAAAGCTTTGGGTGTGTTCATTCAAAATCTTAATTTCTCTTGAGGCTGCAGATTACCACCTTGGTCATGTTTGTCTGTTTCCTTGTTTTGTGATTTTATGATCAGAGGCTGCAGATATTCCGACTCGTATTTTCTATTCCTGGAGTTTCTTTATACATTTGAAATGTATAAATATGTTCCTTGGCACTTTATTTTAAATGTGTGACACAGAAATCACCTAAAGGGTGGCAGCGAGGTTTGTGTACAGAAAATTGCATCTGAGGAGTTTTTAAGAATATTCGGGATACTTAGACATGCTAATTGATCTCAGATAAGATTATGTTGTTGTCATAATAAATAGAACCAGCTCTGTGGTGTTGTTTTGAAAGTTTATGTAAGCTGTCAATATTTGGGAAGATGAATATTTTCATCTGAGACTTTGCGAGGAAATTTGTGCAGTTAGGCTGCTCAGACTGTGGCTCGTGTGGGTGTGTTGTGTTGCATTCCCACCCCAAAAGGGAGAAAGTTCAAACTCCTTCCATGCCTTTCATTCAAACTCCATTGCCCTTGATTGTTGTGTTCTGCCAGCTCTTGTCCAGGGAAGTGGATTGTAGACTGTGCTCGCTGAAGTGTTGCACCCAGGAGATATTGGTAGGACTGACAATACCACAGGATGAAATAACTCCTGGTGTCCAATAATAGATGTGTTTCACCTCAGTCAAGCATTTGGCCCAAAGCACCACCTTACTGAACTAGGAAATGGGTGTGCTAAATTTTAAGAAGTGAAAAGATGAAACGACATTGCATCAGAGCAAAGAGAAAAAGTGACGAGTTGGCACGCACTGCATCAAGAAATGTCATGAAGTGAGTTTTATGCTTCGTTCACATCCCAATCACCAGATGTGTGAAGCTGTTTATTTGGACCTAGCTATTGAAAGCAAGATGTTTCCTGTTGGCTTGTGAGGCGGGATCTCCTCCACTCAGAAGCACCAGATGCTGATGTGGACACTGTCGCCTTGAGCAGCTGTCATTCAAACATGTTGGAAGGGTGCAGAACACTGTCCCAACTAACTGAGAATTAACTGAGTCCAACACACATGCATACGGAAATGACAGACAGGAAAGGACTAGCCACACCTCTGTTGTGTAGATGTGATGCCTTGTGCATCATGTTACAGGGCACTCCATTTGATGGTGAGGGAATGCCATTTTCCTTGTATACCAGAGGATGTGTCAATACCTAATATTCAGTACAAATCCCTTTTCTATAAGTATTGAAATTTGCACAGTAATATCTTTATGTATTTATCATTTATTTGGTGTTGCAGCCACAATGATTGTAACCATTCAAGTAGGAGGCCCATCACCACCTTACAGGGCAGCTAGGGATAGACAATAAATTCCAGCGATGCCCATGTCACGGGACTGAAGGAAAAAAATGTTACGACCCAGTTCCGATTACAACGTTTGAACATCTATCTGAAGAGATTTCCAAAATTAGGAAGGGTTTTGATACAGTAAATAGGGCAAAGCTGTTTTCTTTGGCAGCAAGATCGGTAACCAGGGGGCATAGATTTAAGTCAATTAGCCTAAAAACCAAGGAGCCAGTTGCTATGATCTGAATGCACTGCTTAAATGTGGTAGAAGCAGATTCAATGGGAACTTTCAAAAGGGAATTAGATTATGCTTGAACATTTGTAGGGCTACGGGGAAAGAGAAGGGGAGGAGGACTAATTGGTTAGATATTTCAAAGTGTTGGCGCACGCACATTGGCCGAATGGCCGCCTTCCGTGTTGTATGATACTACGTACTTCATTTTACCTACTGTAGAGCTGCTTTGTAGTTAACCTAGATGAATACTCTGGTCCAGTCACGCGTTTAGATTTCCCTGCGTCTCAAACCATGATTTTGCGACTTCAGTTTTCCGGCTGGAAATCGTTGCTGATGTTTGGGGAAGAACAGAAATGCAGAATCCACAATGGCAGTGGCATGGGCAGAAAGGGAAAACAACACATCTGGAGGTGGCACACCATGCCTCTGGAGGGCCAAATCGTCTGCGCTCCATCACAGCCACCCAAGTTGGCACTGCTTCAAGTGGGGTCTTCTTAACTAAGGCAGTACATTGCCCTTTTTGGTGGCTTGTGCTCTTTTTGTTGAGTCACACATTTCAGTAGCTGTGCGTCTGTTACAATCCAGTTTGAGAAACCCAGCCTTCATAAAGAATGCCTTTTGTTTCTTCATTAATGCTAATTGCCATGCTGCATGCTGCTTTGTGCAAGACATACCTGCTTCTGACACAACACATACACAAGGACAATCTAAGCATGGCAGCGAGCAATCGCCAGCAAATTAGAGGTGTAAGTGTTATGTTTGTGTAGGTGAGAAAAGGTTGTGGCCTGTCTGTTCTCATGAATTTATTACAAGCCTGCGTGTCCCACGCTGGGCGATAAGGAAGATTTGTGAGCAAGATTTGCAATTCTGTTTACTTCAAAGTTGCAAATCAAATTTAGCTGCTAAATAATACTTTGTCTTTTTGGTAACATAACCTGCTTACGTGGGATTCAAGCTACAAAATGCAGCATTGAAGATTAGTTTCAGTTTTGAGTATTTGGCTATGGTAGATACTGGAAAGTCTGTAGTGAAGAGGCCATTTTTAGATGTAGATTTTTTTTTTCTTGGCTGTACAATCTCCTGTGCCTTCGAAGTTAGGCAATTATGTGACCTCTGACCCCTAGTTACTTTTCCTCCGAATAGTTCCAGCAAAAGGCCCCCCACCCCATTAGATTAAGGTTTCTCATTGGCCATGTTTGACAGAGAGGTTTTCATGTTTCATTTGTTTGAATCATGAAGAGGTTATAGGGTCATCTCTATTGTGCAGCTTGTACTTGATGCAGGTTTCTGCAAATGGTGAGCTCTTTTGCCGTGTTAAGCAGTGTATTTTTATATATATACCCTTCATGTTTTAAGTTTAAACTCCTCCACCTCCCCCCCCCAATTTAAATCAGGTTGCTGAAACTTCTTACAGAATCTTAGTCTAACCTGCTCGCTGCCTCTGTGCCAGAAACATTCACCTCTTGTGTGATCTGTCGGATTCACTAGGGAAAGAGAGGGATCAGATAGTCAATGAAGCTTAGATGGACGAGTCTGTAGTTGCCTTCTTGTCGAGAGCATTCTGATTTGCCTGACTCCTTTTCCCCTTTCCTTCTCCCAAATGAAATGGTTACTCTTGGGCAGGAGGTGATGTCAGTGCAAAGTTTGTTGCCTAGATTGAATGTGCTCTGTAGAAAATGAGCAGCCACTCACAATAGGAGCCAGGTTCCTGAGCTGAATGTATAATGAAGTGAGTGGGGGGGAGGGATGTGTGTGTGTGTGTGTGTGAGCCACAGAACCATTTATTATCTAAAAGGAGCAGCTTTAGCAATCCATAGCCTGTTAAACTGAACAACGTAAGGAATATCATTCAATAGAGCTACAGATTAATGTCTAATTTATTATTGTTTTTATGTCCGCTACCCCACAAGTCACTACTTCTGATAGCTCATGCTCATTGAGGTGGTTGATTTCATTCTTGCTCTTTGTTTGACTGACGGCAGTTTTTTGTGGGGGGGTGGGTGCGGGGAGGTGGGTTTATTTAAACCTTAACTGAATCTCTTCTGTTTCATGGGCATTTCAATCGCCCCCTCTGCCACAGAGACATGGGATACATGCTAGCACAATGAACATGAGTCAGCAGTGACAAAGAGAGGTGCCCTGGTTATGCTGCCCTGCACACATATCTAGGTTTCTCCCAGTGAATAGGTTTATACACGAGGCTTTTTTTTTTAACGTATAGATTCCTCAGCCAAAACTGCTTTTTGAAGGTGTTTTTCAGTCAGTCTTGCTGTTGGAGGAGGTGGCATCTCCCTTTCCCCCACTTCGATTCTGTTGTACTTTGACTTTTCTGTCGCAATCCTTTTTTTTTTGCCTTTCCGGCACAGGCAGCAGAATGTTTGATTATCTCAAAGAATAAAGAACTGAAGTTTGCCAAAACAATCAGAGGGAAATGTGAAAAAACTACAGTGTTTTTTTTAACAATCAAACAGTCTTGCAGAAGTGGCTTTAGTTTGAACTCTTAAGATGCAAAAGATCTTTAATTCTGAACATCTCCGAGTTTGTAGCAGAAATCAGGGTCTCAAAAAAAATGCCTGCATACTCTGAGAGGGAAAGCAACCATCATTGTAGATGTTTTGCTTCACAATTCTGAGTAGCCTTTGCCGAGGTAACAGGAATGGCTAAACTCCAAAAGTCATTCATTGGATGTGATGCGTTCTGGGTCATCCTGAGGATGTAATTAAAGCGTTACATAAATGTGAGCTTGTTTATTTTCTCAGGCGGGCCACACAGCTATTGTACATGCCAGAGTTGAACTGTTGCTTTAGCATTGGTGAATGATGCCAACTCATGCCCTGACACAAATCAGCATTATTTTCTTACACAGCTGGCAGTTCTGCCTGCCACTTTTTTATTTGTCTGTGCTGCACCTTGGCTTTGAGGAACAGGCTGCCACTGAGTGGATAGTGCAGTCTGTGAGTGAACAGTTCCTGCTCCATCTGCTCTGCGTCATCCCAGGTTGGAAGGCCTGATCTGTCGTTGTGGATGGCACTCATTGTTTGTGAACTGTCTAGGAGAAGAGGACGTATGTGTGTCCCTGCAATCAGTCAGCACTGCTCGCACATGACTTGGAGAACCATCCTTCATTACTCAGTGCAAGTGACTACTACTGTCTGGAGCTTGATAGCACATTAAAAGGAATGTAGCGCAATTATGTATGTCACAACTCTGTGTGTGTGTGTGTGTGTGTGTGTATATAGACACGTGAGAACAAGCACACACACATGTCAGCCATGTGTGGCCCAAGGGGGTTTTAGTTTGCTCAGGATTACTTACACATTTGAAGAGGAACAATGGAAATGATACTGTGTTATTGGGCAATAGGCACATCTCTAACCCTCTAAACCCAGCTAACCTCTCTTTGTGTGTCACTGGCTTTCACAAAGGGCAGCCAAGCAGCTGTGGTCTATTTTACAGCATCTATGTAAAGGAGGTTTATTAAAGAGAATTTCCAGTCCTGAAGTGTTTAATGACTAAATTAACCTTTAACCTCTACCCTCCACCTTCAGAACTGCTTTGTTTATTCCGTGGCCATAGCAGCAGTCACCCCAGCAGCGATTTAGTGATGCTGCAAATCCGTCAATCAGTAACAGGCAACACAGCCCGGATGGTAAGGCTATCCATTAAAAGCAAAATGTCTTCCTCTTTCTTGCCCAAATGAAGGGGCACAGTCCAGTCGACGGCCGCAAACGCAGTCAGGCAGGCAGTACTTTGCTGAGCTTGGAAGCTGCATCCATTAGTGTGACGCTGCAGGAGAGAAGGATGGGAAAGAATGGAGAGATAGTTAATCAATAACTCAAGGTCAGACAGACGGTGTCAGTTTTAATGCACCCTATTAGGAATCAGTGGTGGAGGATTTGTATAGCATGTGACAGCTTGAAGAAACAGATCTGTGCTATTTGTAAAGGAGGGCAAGCCTCGCAACTTCTGCAGTGAAGAGAGTCACCTGGTGGTGAAGGAAGATGTGAAGCTGAATCTGTTGCCTTTGCATAAGTCCTGGATATTGTTTATTGAAGCCACCTCGTGTCATTTAATCAGACATATGGCTTTTCATTCCATGTTGTTGTATCCACAAGATATTAAAGTTATTGACTTGAAAAAGATTGCTTTGACGTTTCCAAATTCTTCTCTCCACATAATTTGCAAACATTGCTTACACATTCAGATGCATTGTAATATCTTGTTCACATCATTCAGCAAGAAGCAAATAACCCAAAAAATAAAATTGAGTGATTTTTTTTTTTTGGACCCCATTTACCACAGGGAATGATGCAAAGTTACGCTGTCAACCAAGCCTGGCCTTTGCACTGAGTTTTCCTCTCCAACGACAGCAAGAGCTAATGTAATGTCTCTGTTCCCATTTGGTGTGATACTAAATGATATGGACCAGGAAGATCCCAGCTTCACAATGGAGAAGAGATGGGCTTGGCCAAGGTGTCAAGAGGTCTGTGCCCAGCATGAGACAGCATCTTCAGGAGAGGAAAGAATATATTTGTGGAAAAAGATATTGCCGCTTGATCCTGTAACAAAAAAGTGGACAAGGTAGAGCTAGGACTTTGCAGAATGGGCAACAGCTGGGGTTTGGTCCCTTCTGTTGTGGTATTTTACCAGCAAACAGGTGAGCATGAAGGAGATATAATGAAGTTAATATATGTTCCTTATTAGATTTATTTTCATATAGCTCAGGGCTGAGATACATTTAACTCCAGTAAACCCGTTTGATCAGATTCCATAGTGCTAGAACATATTGCGCTGGTTGATTTTCTCATTAATAACAAATGGCAGTAGGATGATTTACTGCTACTTTGACAGTTTCTGGGTGCATCATAACTTGGATATGTCCAGTGAGATAATTAACTGTGTTTTCTTTTGCTGCCAATTTGCTCCAGTGCACTTTTTTTTCCTTGAAGGTGTTGACTCCTTGCCTGGGCACAGTTCAACAGCATCAGGGGCCTTTGGGTACCTCACTCAAGTGGCTGCGTTTCATGTTTAAACCTGGACTTTGAGTTTTAGCACACTGTCCCACCATTGTGCATTACAATCAGGCCTGATCTCGACCTGCAGACACGTGTGCTTCCAATAATGGCTGCTGGATGATGATCCTTAGAGCCTTAGACAACTAGTAGTTCCCTGTCCACCCTGCCAGGGGTGAGATAATTCTGACCAGGGCTTGAAGCTGTGACCTTCTCGGTGGCTCAGCCACTTGTTGAACCATGGAAACTTTCAGCCTCCTTGGCCTGTTGGAAAGGACAATGCAAAGCAGTGTACTTAATCAAATGGCATCCTCAGTGGTAGAACCTTCCCTCTACAGTATTGAAGAGCTGTGACTGGATGGTCATCCCTCTACCAGATTACAACTGGAGTACCGCTATAAGAGCTTCACAGGTTTCTGTATCAATTCAAAATAGCTGAAGAGAATGCCAGCTGTCAAGTTTGCACATTACTTCTACTGCCTGTGGAAATTTCTTTCAGACTGTGTTGTCACCTAAAATTTGATTACATATTTACAGCACCTCTTCCTCTCTGTTCTCCCCAAGCCCCCACCCGACGCAAAAAAAAATTTCTACCAAATGATTGCCATGGGAGTGTGGAGATGGCACAGTGTCCAGGGCGTAAGAGCTTTCCATTGCATCACTCGTGTGCATTATTAATGGACAGTAAATGTTGGCAGGCTTTTTGACCAAAGCACACAACATCTATTTACAAGCACTTCCAAGAGGGGGTCGGGAGTAGGGGGTGTGGGGGGGGGGGTGGAGGGGGTGCGAGTGGCGGGTCGGGTCATTGAATAATGATCAGCGGCAGGAACCCTGGCTGATGTTTCCATTGCTGAACCGTTAACAATGAGGCTGTTGGGCCTGCAGTGACACCTCCATTGAGTAGATCATTGAGTGTAGACTGTTGCCCAACCCTGGAACCATCCTGGCCTGTATCACACAGAGAGAGGAGGGGGTGGCATATGATTATCCACCGAGCCATCGGCAGAGCACTTGCAAATAGCAGTTTCAACGTGGACTCGGCCATCTCTTGTTGGATGAGAGTTGATGGAACATTCACAGGGCTCTGTGAAATCATGACTTGTCATTTGACATGCCAGTAAAATCTCCCTGTGCTTCCAGTAACCATAAGGGTTAAATCTATGATACATCTGTCCTTGTTATATCTTATTATCATCCAATAACAAAATTTCAGCACAGGAGGTAGCTGTTCAGCCTTGTGCTGATGCACGCCAGCAAAATAGTTTCCTCGTTCTTTCCTTATAGACTCGAGTATTTTTTTTTCAAGTGTTTACCTAATCCCTCTTAAATATCATATGATCACTTTTTCTTATGGTAATGTCTATGTTCAAACACCCGTTTGTGTGAACATTTCTTCCCTATTCCCCTTTACATTTCTGGTCCTAATGCAAAATGTATACCAGTAAAGGGAATCCTTTGCTGCCTACTCTCTGAAGATTTTGAATCCCTATAGTAGAGTTTCCCCATCAACCTCCTCTGAATACAAGATTAGTTTTCTCTCAGAACAGCACTGCCTCATCCCTGGATGTCATCCTTATACCCTTTCTGCATAGTTCTTATTTTGACTTAATAGCCTATATAATTGATAGAAAAGAGTAGTGCTCTCTCCTGCCTAGCGATAGGTCACAGAATTGCTAATATATTAGCCAAAAAAGCAGTTTATTCACTTGCAGGAAAAACCACTTATTAAATGGGATCTTCTACAGTGCCCGATTCTGCAACCTTCTGTTTATCTTGCACAGTGTAACTGAGGTCTTTATGCAGTGTTTTGTCTGAATGCTGTATTAATAGTTGAACCTAAATACATTTCAATGTGACGCGGTACAGATTGGAATTACAGTCTTCTTCTGGAACTGATGCCAAAACCTTGTATATTATTTCATCTTGCAACTGTCTGAAATGTGCATTTTAATGTTTTGTTCTGAATAGGTATCAATAAAACTTTGGTTTTGACTGTATTCCAGTCATGTGTGCCACAATGGGAGACCATGAATGGAACCATTGCTATGTGAATTACGAGACTTGTTACAATCTTGGAGTCTTCTTTCCTTACAAAAAGTAATCCTTGAACAATCCAAGTTCCAAACAGCTTTTAAGGCACATAACACAGAGTAAGACCCTGGAGTGCATCTTTTATTTCTTCAACGCTCAGCCTCTTTAGGGGCCTACTTCTTTTAATCTCCCTTTTTATGCTCAGCTGGCTGAGGAAAGCCTCCCCCCACTCCATGTGCAATTCTCTTTAAAGGGGAGGTTCTTAAAGCGGCCATCCCCTTGCTGTGGGTTCAGGGCCCTCATCAACCTGTGGCTGGCATAACTCAATGGCCCTGCTTCGGACTGTGATTCAGTTTTGGGTTTGCTGTACACGCGGGGGAGGCTACTGCAGCTCACGAATATTATCTTGACCCTAGGATTACTGATGTGCTTCTAACTGACTCCCAGGTATTCCATGTGACACTGAGCCTGCTTTAGGCATATTACCAATCTCGGGCCTGAAGTTGGGTAACATAAAATGATTGTTAGAAAAAAAGTTGCATATAATAAATTCCTAAAGCTTGTAAAATATACCAAGGCACTCTTGACACAAAGCACATCCTGGCTCTGCAGTGACTGTTTAACCATTGTTGAAGTACATCTCATCTTTTAAGTTCTTGTAGTTCATTCATACTAAATTTTAAAGCTTTTATATTTGTCTTCTGCAATTTAGAAATAAAATCCTTGCCTGCATTTCAGTGGAGTGCAACAACTGGTAGTTTTTGGCACTGCTTTCAGAAAAGCAACAAATTAAAAAGTTATCTTACTCTGGCCTAAACCCGAATTAGATTGATGCCGTACTACTTTTGACCATTGAGAAATTCTCCCGACCCCCTATGCGCTGACCTCTAGAACAGTCCTATCGATTGGGCAAATTGGTTAAGTCCACGCTGTTGGGCAGGAACATTTGCACTCCAGTGATTTGCTTTCACTGGTATCTTCCTGAATTCTCATAGGACAAAGCCTTGTGTAAAATGTCATCTCGCTGCAGGATCCCTGTTAACACCACCCACCTCCTGCCTGATCTAAATCACCCTCACAACCCAAGAAAGATTAAATGTGATTTAAGATATTTGTATTCATTCCTGTTACTGGGCCATAATTGCAACAGCAAACATTGGGGAAGTCTTGATTGTTCACCAACTTCCATTATCCAACAGGACAGTGACTTCCATTGTAAGAAAGAATAAATGTGCATTTATTTAACACCTTTCACAGTCTTGGGAATACTTTTGAAATGTAGTTACTGTTGTACAAACGTGGCAGTAAGATATAAATGACCAGATAATCTTTCACTGGTATTGATTAAGGGATGAATATTGGCCAGGACACCAGGGAGAATAACCCCCACTCTTCTTCGAAATAGTGTCATGGGATCTTTTATATTCAGCTGAGAGGGCAAACACTGCCTCGGTTTAACGTTTCACCTGATAGACGGCACCTCCGACAGTGCAGCACTCACTCAGTACTGGTGTGTCAGCCTAGATTATGTGCTGAAATCTCTGGAGTGGGGCTTGAACTCCTGACTTTGTGAATTGGAAGTGCAAGTGCTACCAATGTGCTAAGGCGAACAAATTATAGCAGATAATTGAGCTTCCATTGTGAGCATTAGTTATAAGCGTTGTTCTCGACGGCTGCTTGTAATTAGGGGACACAATACAATTAGTGGGGGGTGCCCTAACTCTGCAGCAAATAGGGAGACTGTGGTCATGGAGCGTGGTCTTATTTCTATAGCTGGGTCAATTAATTTTTAACACATGCTTTAATTTATATCAATATCCATTTCTACCAGCAAGATGCACTGTGAATGCACGTTCTATTTAGAGCTGGAGTGAGCCTGTGAATTTCAGAGTTAATCCCCACTTTGTGGATATTCATGGTAGTGTTTTAGTCATCTCTGGCGAGATGAGAGGCTTCTCATATGACTTTAAAGTGTATTTCTGTCTCATAATAATCCCTAGTCAGTGTTGTCACTTGACTAATTTAGTGCATTGGTATCAATAGTGTTACAGAAAACGAATAGAACTTAAGCCAACCTCCTTTTAATTACGTGCCAATATGCTTGTGAAGCTCTTAATTCAACATCTCAAATAGCTCCCACCACCGTCCCCCCACCCCCAGTCATAAACTTGCAACCACTTGTACTTTGCCCTATTGTTCTGGAGGCCAAACGGATCTCTTCAGCCACAGCGCAAGATTACTAAGATAAAGTCTGTAATTGTTCACTTAGGCGTTCTTCACAGTTTAAGTGAAACAAGTGCAATAAATTCGCCCAACTGGCATGCTTTTCTGAAATTCCAGTGACAGAGCTTTATTTGAATGGATTGATAACTATATGAATAATTAAAATCTCATTGATATATCAACAGGAGAATCAGAAATGGTAGGTAGCTCAGCACTGGGAATGTATGTTGTACCATTGGACCTTCTTTAGCTTGGCAGTGCCAGCTTGGCTCAGTGGCACTCTTGCCTCTGAGCCCCAATCCATGGCTTGAGCATGTTATGCCGGTGATCTTCACCCCACCCACCAGGCAAAAATGGGGCAATAGTGTCCCGAAATGGTGGGTGTGACGTAACAACCCTCAAAATGGGTCCAGCCTCCTGCTAGCCCTATCGGGCAGCTGGCTGACTGCTCAAAAAACTGCATGGAGGGAAAATCGACAGCTGCGTTGCAGTACCAGCGGGTCGCTGCTCTGTTAGAGATGCCGTCCTTCAGATGAAGCGTTAAACTGAGGCTTCGCGTGCCCTCTCGAATTGAGGTTTAAAAACAACCTCTTGGCACCATTTAAACGTGAACACTGAGGTCTGCCAGTTCACCACCTCTTCAATATGTGTAGGGCAGCATTCTCCTCTTAGGGAGGGAGTAGCAGCTGGCTGGGATTCCCACCCATTTTCCTGGGTTAGGGATCATATGGCAAGTAGAGGAAGCTCCCAGTGGGCGCCGACCAGTGCTGAAGAGGTAACTGAAGTGGTGCTGCACTACAAAAGGTAACAAGGAAGCCTGAAGGGGCAGAAGCACCTCAAAAATGATGAAGAGCTCCTGGCTCTATCGGACTTGGTAGAGTTCAAAACAACAAAGGCAAGTGTATGGAGGCAGATCTTTTCTGGAGTAGGCCTCAATAGACCCTCTTTTTCTGTTTCCTAAATTCAGGGCCTAGCTACCAGTGCCACTACCTTGGGCCTGCTGCCACCTTTCACCAGGTGAAGCATTTATAAAGAAGGAGTGTACGTACTTTGGTACTTAGACTCAAAAAATGATTTGTTCCAAATTTTACTCAAACATGGAGCTTTGTCTGTTGTGTATTTCTTTTTCAATGATGGTGAGGCAGTCTGTGTTGTCTGTATAAAAGCTGCATGGTATGAAGTCTGCTGTGTATACTATTTAATTCATCTTGTCACTTGTCACAGAAATATGAGCTGCCTTTTGAATTAAAAGGTTTCCCTCTCAGCTTTGTAATCCGTGATCTGCCAATCTCTCACTGTAATCACTGTTTATGGTTTGGGATAATCACAGTATCAGAGAAACAGGAGGGCGTGATCACATATAGCAGGACCTCATGATGCCATGATCTCACTATTTCTTGGCATTTTCGTCCCTTCCTTACCTGATGGCACCAGGTTTTGACTCAGCACAAGTGCTTTCCCCATCTAGCAGAGGCACGAGGGTCAATTAACCCACAGTGGGCACAGCATTCCCTGAGCCAGGTTCAGACACTGCCTTTTTAAAAGTCTCATTCATGGCCTCACCCCACTCTCTGTAACCTCCTACAACCCTCCAAGATCTCTGCACTCCTCGAATTCTGACCTTTTGCACATTTCCCCCACATTAATCACTCCCCCATTGGTAGCCATGTCTTCAGTTGCCTACGCTCCAAGCTCTGGAATTCCCTTCCTAAACCTCTCCACCTCTCTACTTCTCTCTCCTCCTTTAAGACACTCCCTAAAACCTACTTCTTTGACCAAGCTTTTGGTCACCTGTCCGAATAAGAACCAAAGGTGACTGGAGGAAATGACATACCAGAAGAGTTTTTTTACGCACCGCGTGGTTAGGATCTGGAATGCACTGCTTGAGAGTGTGGTGGAGGGAGATTCAGTTGTGACTTTCAAAAGAGAATTGGATAACTGTCTGAGGAGAAACAATTTGCCAGGCTACGGGAAAAGGCGGAGGAGTGGGCCTAGATGAGTTGCTCTTGCAAAGAGCTGGCGCAGACGCAATGGGCCGAATGACGACCTCCTGTGCTGGTAACCATTCTGATGCCGCCTTATCAAATCTTATCTGCTGATGTTCCTGTGAAGCGCCTTGAGATATTTTACCCCATTAAAGACGCTATGTAAATGCAGTTTGTAAGTGCCTGATGTGTACACACACATGCTCTTTCCAGGAAGGATCATTGTACAGCCATGAAGACTGGGTATCTGGGTTGGTATTTTTCTTCCCTCCTTGACCCAGGGTTGATGGGTTTAATGAGCAGCCAAAGCAGCTCAAATTGGGGACCAAGCCTGGGATCTTCCTGGCTCAGGACCACAACGGGAAAAACATTTATCAACTGAAATATTGGAGGGTTGTCCCTTTAAGAGACGTTTGCTTTCTTCTTCAAAAGTTGTAGATGAAAATATAACTGGTATCAGTAAAAGTGACCATGAAATTATCAGATTAATGTTAAAAGCCCAACTGCTTCACCGGTTTCCTTTAGGAATGGAAGCCTGTCGTCCTTACCTGCGCTGACCTAACGCCAATGTAGTTGACTCTTAACTGCCCTCTGGAGTGGCCTGGCAAAGCTATTCAGTTGTATCAAACTGCTAATGTTTCAAGAAGGTGGTCCACCACTGTGTTCTCAGGAGAACTAGAAATGGGCAATAAATGCTGGCCTTGCTACCAACACCCACAGCGTGTGAATGTTTGTTTTAAAATGATGGTTAGGGGGTAAGCCCAGATGGGCATCTTGAAAGGTGTTTGAGAATGACTCGTTGAGCAGGTTTGCAGAACAGTAACAAGTGCGTTTTCCAAGAACTGACAGTAAATTTAATTGACTTGTTCTATCGAAGTGTTACATGTTTCTTTTCAGCTTGTGAGGTTTGTTGTCCACTGGGGAACTGGCTGCTGAGATTCCTACCAGTGTTACAGTGCACCTACTGAGCGATTGTTGTTGTGGTGACAGAGTTGTTGAGTGTGTGTGAATTGCTGAATTCTGACTGTGCCTAATATTTTATTGGAGAGTTCCTTTTAAAATTAAATACAGTGGCATTTCCATGTATTGGAGTCTAGCGGATTGACCAGAAATATCAAGACTTCAACATTAGGAGAAAATTGCTTTCTTGGGAATTAGATATATACTTAGGAAAAAAAATTTCAGGGTTATGGGGAAAGATCAGAGGATTGGGACTCAATTAGATAGTTCTTTCAAAAATCCAGCACAGACATGATGAACTGAATGGTCTCCTTCGGTGCCATATGTAAACAAAGAAAGGACTTGAATTTATATGGTGCCTACCACAATATCAGATGTCCCAAAGTGTTTTACAGCCAGTTACCTATATCAAACTATTGTAATGTTGGAAGCCGTTTTGTGCACAGCAAGATCCCACAAACAGCAATGTGATAATGACCAGATAATCTGTTGTAGTTAAAGGATAAATATTGGCCAGGATACTGGGGCAAACTTGCCTGTGCTGCTTCAAAACAGTGCCATGGGCTCTTTTACATCCACCTGAGAGAGCAGAGGGAGGGGGAAGTGCTTGGTTTACCATCTCAGTGCAAGGACAGCACCTCTGCCAGTGTGGCAGTTTCTCAGTACAGTGTCAGCTGAGATTGTTGTGCTCGAGTCTCTGGAGGGGGACTTGAACCCACAACCTTCTGACTCAGAGGCAAGAGTTGCTACCCATTGAGCCACAGCTGGCAACATGCAGGATTCTGAAGGTGCACAAAGCTGTAACTGGGTCTGTGTTCCAATATTTATCTTATTACAGACGATTTTTTTTATTTACTAATTTTTGTTTTGCGCTTTTCAATTTACTGTTGAAATGAAGACCCATAGGGTATCTTGTGTGCCTGCTCTCATCTGTAATTAAAAACAGCAGGGGTCTGCGTGTGGAAGTCTTGCCCGCCTTCTCATCAGCCTGTCTCAGTGTGAACAGCGTGCAATGAGATGTAGATCATTTTTCTTTGTTTATTTTCTGAGTGAAGGTAGTCCATCCCTATTTGGTACAGACAGTATTGACATAATGTTAATTCCAAGTTTAATTTCTGCTTTAATTCTGAGTTTTTGGAATTTTGCTGTACAGCTGGCACTGTGGCATTGCAGCATGGTGGCATGGAAACATTTGGCAGTGCCCGCATCCCTGAATTTCAGTCTAAGCCCTGGTTCTGTCATGATGGAAGGGTGGGAGGCACCCAAACGAAGTGGGTATACATGTGGGAGGGAGAGTGATTGCTAGGCTGCTATTCCCCACATCTTAGTGACTGCTTCAGCTGGACACTGGCAGAGACCTCAAGACAAACAGACTCCCTGGATTCCTGGCTGCAGGTAGCGTGCGACACCTGGGAAGCCGGGAGGGAAAAATTACAGGGATTTGAGAAGCCTCCAAAAAACATCACATTGCTGTTAAGATTCCATTAACCATGCATGCATCACTGCAGAGAAGAACTCTGATACAGCTGCTTTCACCCATGTGAATGTTTGCGTGCGAGCCTGCTCATCTCTACAGCAGGGCAGCCTGCGATGGTGTGGCTGTCACAATCATTCTGGATCAGAGTTTAACATCCAGCAATGTTGGTCAGAGTAAGACCACGGTTTATGCACAGACATACATGTGCGCGCACAATGAGTTTGATGACTGGTTTAATGTGGATTTTGGTTGTTTGTGGGAAAGATATGCTTTTTTTTTCCTGAAATACTATTTTGTACAAAATAGTAGTGGAAGATTTGCCACTTTTTCCTCTTGATTTTCCTCCTTTGAACTCCAGGGTTACCTCAGAGGGAAGAGGTTTAGGAACAAAGAGACAAAGGAGCATATGCTGTAAAGAATTAAAGGATAGCTTAATGCATTGAGTTTCTGGCACCAAGTGGTTCTTAAAGAATAACGGCTAGCATTTATATAGCATCTTATCATCTCTCTCAGTGACCTCTCAAAATGCAGCCTGTGCACTGCATTACTTTGAAGGGCAGTGACTGTTAACTAGGCTAATGCAGCAGCTATTCTGCGCACAGCAAGCTTCCACAAACAGCAATGAGCGGATTGACTGGTTAGCCTGTTTTTGGTAGGTTTTGATTTTTATTTTATGCCACTGTGGATGATATCATAGCCCAGTCACCACGGCAACCATTTAGACTCCTGGAAGCTGTTACACATATCATGCTGCCTTCCCAACATTTGTGAGATGACAAGTGCTTTCAAGAATATTTGTGAGCAAGACAGGAAGAAGCAGTGCCGAACATATTCACAGATTTAATTAATCTGTTTAAATTTTAATTAAACAATCTTTCATTCGGTCATGTGCAGTTAATTCGGGGACCTTTTTGGAGGTTGCCATTTATTCTGTAAATTCTGCAGGATTCAGCATCCCTCACCAGATTACATTGTTTACATTGTGATTTGTGTGGACGTTCAAGGACATTAAATTTAATGTCAGTTCAGTAGCAGTGATAAAATGGTGATCTGTGTCGCTTTTTCTCATGGCGCTAGTGTATGGATTGGCTGTATGTCCAGCTCATCCATGACTGGTAGAGGCTGGGCTGCATTGAGGGCAGTCTCAGTGACAACATTCTCCCTGGAGTACAGTTCTAGGTAGTACAGCCAACCAAATCGGAACTCAGTGATGCCATTGATTCTCTAGCCAGCGGAAAAGCCCCTGGGAAGGACAGCATTACCCCTGAAATAATCAAGAGTGCCAAGCCTGCTATACTCTCAGCACTACATGAAATGCTATGCCTGTGCTGGGACGAGGGAGCAGTACCCCAGGACATGCGCGATGCCAATATCATCACCCTCCATAAAAACAAAGGTGACCGAGGTGACTGCAACAACTACCGTGGAATCTCCCTGCTCAGCATAGTGGGGAAAGTCTTTGCTCGAGTCGCTCTAAACAGGCTCCAGAAGCTGGCCGAGCGCGTCTACCCTGAGGCACAGTGTGGCTTTCGTGCAGAGAGGTCGACCGTTGACATGCTGTTCTCCCTTCGTCAGATACAGGAGAAATGCCGCGAACAACAGATGCCCCTCTCCATTGCTTTCATTGATCTCACCAAAGCCTTTGACCTCGTCAGCAGACGTGGTCTCTTCAGACTACTAGAAAAGATTGGATGCCTACCAAAGCTACTAAGTATCATCACCTTATTCCATGACAATATGAAAGGCACAATTCAACATGGTGGCTCCTCATCAGACCCCTTTCCTATCCTGAGTGGCGTGAAACAGGGCTGTGTTCTCGCACCCACACTTTTTGGGATTTTCTTCTCTCTACTGCTTTCACATGCGTTCAAGTCCTCGGAAGAAGAAATTTTCCACCACACAAGATCAGATGGCAGGTTGTTCAACCTTGACCGTCCAAGAGCGAAGTCCAAAGTACGGAAAGTCCTCATCAGGGAACTCCTCTTTGCTGACGATGCTGCTTTAACATCTCACACTGAAGAGTGCCTGCAGAGTCTCATCGACAGGTTTGCGGCTGCCTGCAATGAATTTGGCCTAACCATCAGCCTCAAGAAAATGAACATCATGGGACAGGACGTCAGAAAAGCTCCATCCATCAATATTGGCGACCACGCTCTGTAAGTGGTTCAAGAGTTCACCTACCTAGGCTCAACTATCACCAGTAACCTGTCTCTAGATGCAGAAATCAACAAGCGCATGGGAAAGGCTTCCACTGCTCTGTCCAGACTGGCCAAGAGAGTGTGGGAAAATGGCGCACTGACACGGAACACAGAACTCCGAGTGTATCAAGCCTGTGTCCTCAGTACCTTGCTCTATGGCAGCGAGGCCTGGACAACGTACGTCAGCCAAGAGCGACGTCTCAATTCATTCCATCTTCGCTGCCTCCGGAGAATACTTGGCATCAGATGGCAGGACCGTATCTCCAACACAGAAGTCCTCGAGGCGGCCAACATCCCCAGCTTATACACACTACTGAGTCAGCGGCGCTTGAGATGGCTTGGCCATGTGAGCCGCCTGGAAGATGGCAGGATCCCCAAAGACACATTGTACAGCGAGCTCGCCACTGGCATCAGACCCATTGGCCGTCCATGTCTCCGCTTTAAAGACGTCTGCAAACGCGACATGAAATCCTGTGACATTGATCACAAGTCGTGGGAGTCAGTTGCCAGCGTTCGCCAGAGCTGGCGGACAGCCATAAAGGCGAGGCTAAAGTGTGGCGAGTCGAAGAGACTTAGCAGTTGGCAGGAAAAAAGACAGAGGCGCAAGGAGAGAGGCAACTGTGTAACAGCCCCGACAAACAACTTTTTCTGCAGCACCTGTGGAAGAACCTGTCACTCTAGAATTGGCCTTTATAGCCACTCCAGGCGCTGCGTCACAAACCACTGACCACCTCCAGGCGCTTACCCATTGTCTCTCGAGATAAGGAGGCCAAAGAAGAAAGAAGAAGAAGAGTGTATGGAGAATAACTCTGTGTTGCGTCTCGAGGTGGCAGCAAGTGCAGTTTGCTTGTCACAATGCCACGTTGGGCTGTACAGTGGCCGTTGACTCTCTTGTAAGTCCACTTCTCTGTCCACTTGTTGCCCTCCTCATCCTGAAGGAGCTGACTGCTGCTGAGGCACTGTTCCATCGACCGTGCACTAAGCTGCCTTTCTGTGTATGCTGTCTCTCCTAGTCGGTATCAACAAGCTATTCGAACCTGGAAGGTGACGTGTATAGAGCTCGGTCACAGGTCAGCCAAGACCTCATTGAATGGTGGAATGGTGTAAATTGGCTACTCCTGTTCCTATGTTGGAACTTGTTCTCACCTGACTTCTAAGTTCCAGGTACCTTGAACTGTGGAAGAGAAGCCAAAAGCAGCTGAGGTACCTCACTGGGAAATAGACATGTTGGAGAGGGGATGTCAGATAAGTATGGGATTGGGGTTGGTGATGATGGTGAACCTGTCCACCTGCACTCACTAATATTCGACGTGAATGATGGCCACTTGGGTGAGACACCAGACGGTAGCACAGGAACCCTAGTGTAAGTCGGTGCTTTCAGAAAAGAAGACGGACTTGCATTTATATAGCGCCTTTCACAACCGCAGCATGTCTCAAAGCACTTTACAGCCAATGAAGTCCTTTTGAAGTGTAGTCACTGTTGTAATGGAGGAAACATTAAAGGAGAGGAAGGATAAAAATGGACAATGGCTGGAGAAGGTTCATGTCCCAAATCTAGTGATTGTTGTTAAGTAAGCAGATAGAGCAGCCATTTTGTGCACAGAAGGATCCCACAAACAACAGGGAGATGATTGACCGATTAATCTGTTGATTGAGGGAAGAATGCTGGTCAGGCTCCCAGCAGAACTGCATTGTCGTCTTCAAATAGTGGGATGGGATTGTTGGCATCCTCTTAAAGATAGTACCTCTGACAATGCAGCACTCTCTGTACTGCACTGGAATATCAGCCTAAACTCTGGGCTCATCTCGTTTGGGGCTCCAATTTACTACTTCCTTTTTAATTCCTAAATGAGTACGGCTATGAAACCAATTGGAGATACGTTTGTCGCATTAACAAATGATGCATGATGGACAGGAGGTAATAGGTTATGTCTTGTGACCTGACCAGGATACCACATGATCAGCAGTGGGCATAAGTGAGAGTGACCATGTTGTACAGACCTGCAAAGCACCTTGTATTTAAATGTTGGATTAATTATAAGTGAAATACCTGAAGTCTTTTACTGGAAAGCTGTTAAAATGTGAACGCTGAAATCACTGTGCTGTTTTTATACAACTCGGACATGATACAACTAAACATTAAGATAGCACCTTGAGAAAATGATCAGAGGCACTTCGCAGATTGTTGTGAGGAGAACCTGGAAGGGAGAGATTAAATCTGAAAGGTTGATCAAATAATGGATCTGGAGGAGGTTACCTGAGGTGGAGAGGTTAAGGTAGGGAGGTCCAACGAATGAGATGAAGGTACCTCAACACTTCAGTAGTAATCGTGGGGAAAAGGTAGGTTGATGCAAATATGTCACAATTCACAATTAAAATGACAACTCGGCAAATTTGGTTCTTGGAATCATTTAGTATGTTGGAAGATAGCAACAGCAGTAGGTTTTCAGCCTGTTGAGCCTGTACCGCCCGCCATTCAATGATTTCATGACTGATCTGGACCTCATCACTATTTACCCTCCTTTGCCCCATATATGAGACCAACATTTGAAGCTTGGTCAGGAATGAAAGGAGCTGCGATCCGTGAATGTGGTCAAAGCATTATCATACAAACAGTCCACTTCCACTCGGGCACACTCTCAATTACAAGTTAAAAAGTAAATGTGCTAAAGCTTGTTTTACTGTGTATCTCGGTTAGAACTTCATTAGCCTGCATGTAGGCCAGTAAATTACAAAATCACTAACTCAAAATACATGTGGTATTCTTGGCGAGATGTGCAATCTCTCTGTGTGTGCTGTCATTGTTTCCAAAAGAGAGTACATCAGATAAGCTAAACCAAAACCAGCAGTTTCAGCATGTGTATAATTTTTTTGCCCCAAAAAATGTATTATTGTTATGCCATGAGAGACTGGAATTGGAGGGTAGGGTTGTGGGCATTAGGAAGGTTCCGGAAATGCCTGATTAAATATTGTGCTCCTCTAATAGGATGAAAGACAAAGCTGAGCTTTATCCCATTTAACACAGACCATCTCAGATGACTGCAATTGTGGGACTTGCACAAGCAGTGTTCCTTAAAGTCTGTCATTGTTTGCATTGTGCTTTATTCTTAGTCAAAAGCAAACATGTTGAGGTGGAATTCAGTCGATTGCGCTCTCTTTATGCAAAGACTGCATGGACGTTTTAGGGGCTTTTGAATAATTATGTTTTTAAGAAGAACAATTTGTTTCTGTCATCTCCTTCACCAACGTTTCCGATCTATTCACTGCCTCAGAAATGGGGAGGTGGTGGCGTAGTGGTAATGTCACTAGAATAGTAACCCAGAGCCCAGGCTAATGCTCTGGGGACATGGGTTCAAATCCTACCATGGTAGGTGGTGAAATTTGAGTTCAATTAATAAGAGTCTGGAATTAATAGGTTAGTGGTGATTTTGAAATCATTGTCAGTTTGTTGTTTTTTAAAAAAAATTCTGGTTCACTAATGTCCTTTAGGGGAGAAAATCCGCTGTCCTTGTCCGGTCTACATGTACATGTGACTACAGCCCCACAGCAATGTGATTGACTCTTAAAGGCCCTCTGAAATGGCCCAGCAAGCCATTCAGTTGTATCAAACTGCTGCAAAGTCTAAGAGAAGGAATGAAACTGGACAGACCACCTGGCATCGACCTAGGCACCAGAAATGACAACGGCAAACCCAGTCCTGTCGACTCTGCAAAGTCCTCCTTACTAGAATCTGGGGGCTTGTGCCAAAATTGGGAGAGCTGTCCCACACTCTAGTTAAGCAATAGCCTGGCACAGTCATACTCACGGAATCATACCTGACAATGTCCCAGACACTGCCATCACCATCCCCGGGTATGTCCTGTCCCACCGACAGGACAGACCCACCAGAGGCAGCAGCACAGCGGTATACAGTCAGGAGGGGGTTGCCCTGGGAGTCCTCAACATTGACTCTGCACCCCATGACAACAGGTCAAACATGGGCAAGGGAACCTCCAGCTGATTACCACCTAGCACCCCCCCCCCCGCCCCACCTTCTCCCTGTTGAGCACCAATAGGAAGAAACTCTGAGGGTAGCAAGGGCACAGAATGGGGGGAAATGGGAGATTTCAATGTCCATTACCAAGAGTGACTCAGTAGCACCACTACTGACCGAGCTGTCCGAGTCCTAAAGGACATAGCTGCTAGACTGGGTCTGCGGCAGGTGGTGAGGGAACCAACAAGAGGGAAAAACTTGCTTGACCTAGTCATCAATCTACCTGCCGCAGATGCATCTGCCCAGGACAGTATTGGTAGGAGTGACCACCACACAGTCCTTGCGGAGACAAAGTCCCGTCATCACATTGAGGGTACTCTCCATCGTGTTGTGTTAAATGTGCTAAATGGGATAGATTTCAAACAGATCTAGCAACTCAAAACTGGGCATCCATGAGGCACTATGGACCATCAGCAGCAGCAGAATTGTATTCAACCACAATCTGTAACTTCATGGCCCAGCATATCCCACACTCTATCATTACCATCAAGCCGGGGGACCAACCCTGGTTCAACCAAGAGTGCAGGAGGGCATGTCAGGAGCAGTGCCAGGCAAGCCTAAAAATGAGCCTGGTGAAGCTACAAAACAGGGCTACTTGCTTGGCAAACAGCAGAAGCAGCGTGCAATAGATAGACAAGGCTAAGAGATCCACAACCAACGGATCAAATCTAAGCTCTGCAGTCCTGCTACATCCAATCGTGAATGGTGGTGAACAATTAAACAACTGACAGGAGGAGGAGGCTCGACAAATATCCCCATCCTCAACGATGGGGGAGCCCAGCACATCAGTGCAAAAGACAAGGATTTGCCAGAAATGCCGAGTGGATGGTCCATCTCAGCCTCCTCCTGAGGTCCCCTGCATCGCAGATGCCAGTCTTCAGCCAATCCGATTCACGCCACATGATATCAAGAAACGACTGAAGGCACTGGATTTTGCAAAGGCTATGGGACCTGAAAACAACCTGGCAATAGTACTGAAGACTTAAGCTCCAGAACTAGCCGCACCCCTAGCCAAGCTGTTCCAGTACAGCTACAACACAGGCATCTACCCAACAATGTGGAAAATTGCCCAGGTATGTCCTGTGCACAAAAAGCAGGACAAATCCAACCCAGCCAATTACCGCCCTATCAGTCTACTCCCGATCATCAGCAAAGTGATGGAACGGATTGTCGACAGTGCTATCAAGTGGCACTTTGGTCAGCAATAACCTGCTCACTGATGCTCAGTTTGGGTTCTGCCGGGTCCACTCAACTCCTGACCTCATTACAGCCTTGGTCCAAACATGGACAATCGAGCTGAATTCCAGAGGTGAGGTAGGAGTGACTGCTCTTGACATCAAGGCAGCATTTGACCGAGTATGGCATTAAGGAACCCTAGCAAAACTGGAGTCAATGGGAATCGGGGGGAAAACTCTCTGCTGGTTGGAGTCTACCTAGCACAAAGGAAGATGGTTGTGGTTGTTGGAGGTTAACCATCTCAGTCCCAGGACATCACTGCAGGAGTTCCTCAGGGTAGTGTCCTCGGCCCAACCATTTTCAGCTGCTTCATCAATGACCTTCCCTCCATCATAAGGTCAGAAGTGGGGATGTTCACTGATGATTGTACAATGGTCAGCAGCATTCGCGACTCCTCAAATACTGAAGCAGCCCACGTCCATATGCAGCAAGACTTGGACAACATCCAGGCTTGGGCTGATAAGTGGCAAGTAACATTCATGCCACACAAATGCCAGGCAATGACCATCTCAAACAAGAGAGAATCTCATCTTGACATTCAATGGCATTACCATCGCTGAATCCCTCACTATCAACATCCTGGGGGTCACCATTGACCAGGAGCTGAACTGGACCAGCTACATAAATGCTGTGGCTACAAGAGCAGGTCAGAGGCTGGGAATTTTGTGGCGAGTAACTCATCTCCTGTCTCCTCAAAGCCTGTCCACCATCTACAAGGCACGTCAGGAGTGTGATGCAATACTCTCCACTTGCCTGGATGGGTGGAGCTCCAAAACACTCAAGAAGCTCGACACCATCCAGGGCACAGCAGCCCGCTTGATTGGCACCCCATCCACCACCTTCAACAATCACTCTCTCTACTACAGACGCACAGTGGCAGCAGTGTGTACTATCTACAAGATGTACTGCAGCAACTCACCAAGGCTCCTTAGACAGCACCTTCCAAACCCGTGACTTCTACCACCTAGAAGGACATGGAAACACCATCACCTGCAAGTTCCCCTCCAAGTCACACACCATCCTGACTTGGAACTACGTCACTGTTCCTTCACTGCCGCTGGGTCAAGATCCTGGAACTCCCTTCCTAACAGCACTGTTGGTGTACTTACACCCCAAGGACTGCAGCGGTTAGAAAGCACCACCTTCTCAAGGGCAATTAGGGATGGCCAATAAATGCTGGCCTAGCCAGCGATGCCCACATCCCCCAAACGAATATGCAAAAAAAAAATGTAAACACTGAACTGTGGAGAGAATTTGTATGCACAAGGCTCTAAATCCCAAGCTGCTGTGTGTAGTACAATGGTGACTCTTGAACTATAGGGGAGTCAGGATTATGGGGAAACAGGCAGAAAAGTGGAGTTAAGGCCAAGACTAGATCAGCCATGACTTTATTGAATGGGGGAGCAGGCTAAAGGGCCCATGTGGCCTACTCCTGCTCCTATTTCTTATGTTCTTATAACTTACACTTCTCACATACATGAAACCATCTCAAAGTGCTTTAGATTGAGAGAGGACAATGGGCATGAAGGAATAGGGAAAATGGAGAAGGTTGAGTGAGGGGGGGCAGGGCACGGATGAATGGAAGAGTTTTGAAAGGTAGCAACACTGTGGGGTCCTGAAACCTGGAGGAGAAAGAGGGCCAGAGTATCAAGTGCTCCGTGGCTGAAAGAGCAAACAACAGCGGTGGAACTGATGGAGCCAATGTTTTCTCAATTCCCAATTGTCCCTTCCTCTCCTGAGGGCTTTTTCTGTTGCTGAGGTTGGATTCCATAGGCACGTTAATCCTCTGCTAACTCTCCTAGGTGACGACTTTTCCTGTCTGAGTTTAGACTGAGTCTGGGCAGGCTGCAGAGTAGCATGCCACTGATTCCATGTCCACCCATCAACACGTTCCAGAGATTACTGAATCGGTGCTGGAGCACTGTGAGCATTTTGTTTAACTCCCTCTCCCTGGCCATTGCTTGCTGAGGCTGTGTTGTTTTCTGTAGATTAAGATGAGGTAAACCAGCACAAACTAGCAATAGAAACTGGAACTTCCTGAACCGTATGGGTTTAGCAGCACATCTTATGCCACATTGCACGCACAGCTTTTGGGAGAGCTACTGTTACAAGGGTAATACTACTTCTTCTTTGACCTCCTTGTCTCGAGAGACAATGGATAAGCGCCTAGAGGTGGTTAGTGGTTTGTGAAGCAGCGCCTGGAGTGGCTATAAAGGCCAATTCTAGAGTGACAGACTCTTCCACAGGCGCTGCAGATAAAATTGGTTGTCGGGGCTGTTAGAAAGTTGGTTCTTTCCTTGCGCTTCTGTCTTTTTTCCTGCTAAGTCTCTTCGACTCGCCACTCTTTAGCCCTGCCTTTATGGCTGTCCGCCAGCTCTGGCGACCACTGGCAACTGACTCCCACAACCTGTGGTCAATGTCACAGGACTTCATGTCGCACCCGCAGATGTCTTTAAAGCGGAGACATGGACGCCTGGTCAGATACCAGTGACGAGCTCGCTGTACAATGCTTCCTTGGGATCCTGCCATCTTCCATGCGACTCACATGGTCAAGCCATCTCAAGTGCTGCTGGCTCAGTAGGATGTATATGCTGGGTATGTTGGCCGCCTCGAGGACTTCTGCATTCTGTTCCAGTGTCAGGCAGGCAGGCTACAGAGTTTAGAGCTGCTGTGATTCCACAACTCAGACCTGGACCCTCAGGATGGTTGCTGAGTGTTGTGGCTTCTTCTTGTCTCTGCAGTCTACTGGGAGCTCGACGGGGAGGAGCAGATGGCCCGAGTGCCCATGAGGCGGTTGTCGAGGCTCAGGGTCTCAATCCGGCCTCGGTCGCCCTTCCACCGTCACAGCTGGGACCTGGGACAGAACCTCCACCGTGAGCTGGATGGCGACCACGAGCGCAGCATCAGCCTGGAGGACGCCGACATCAAGGAGGCTGTGCACGGTGTGGGCTGACCCTTTTGCCAGGATCGTGACCCCTACCAGATGCCTCCCCCCTCGCACCACCTTTCCCCCCTATCCCCCTCGCACCACCTTCCCTCTCCCCCTTCCCCACCCGCGCCCCCTCCCCCCTCGCACCCCCTTCCCAGCTCCTCTCTAGCACCCCTCCCCCTCCCCTGCACCCCCTCCCCCCATGCACCCCCTTTCCTGCTCCCCTTCTCCTCCGCACCCCCTTCCCCTCAACCCCTCCCCTGGCATCCCTGCACCCCCTTCCTCCCCCCACACCCTCCCCCCTCGAAACCCCCTCCCCCTCACATCCCCTCCCCCCTTCCCTCTCCCTCCATGAAATCGCACTGTTTACTTGTTGGGGCCCCTGCTCAGGGATAGGAGCTAACAACCCCACTTCCTTGTGGGTGTCTCGGGAGAGATCAAGGCTAAGGGAGTAAACCCTAACAGAAAATCCAGAGCAGCACCCCTAGGACGGTCATGTGTCACCTTTGGCAAGTTTCCGGCAGCCAAACGTTGTGCTCTGCACTCCTTTGGACCCCCTCGGAAGGCCGAGAGGGGGGTTTTGATGCTTGGGCAACTCCATACATCCGGCCAGGCATGCGCCATGGAGAGGTCACTCCATAGTCGCCTCACAGCGACCAAAACAACACAAGGGTAATAGCCACTAAGGTAATTAAATTGAAAATATATGCAGATATTCCTCTAAAAGAATGAACGAATTTAAGGAGAATTGGTGAAATATCCTCGTGTGAATAAAGTAAATATGGACCATCAATTCAAAATAAATCAGGATAACAGAGCCATTGGCTAAATGGGGTGCAAGACCTATTTAGGACTGATTTCAGGAAGACTACTTCTTCATAGAGTGGGTAACAAATTGAATTGTCCTCGGGGTAAGAAGGTAGAGCTGAAAACCATGCATTCATCCAAAATCCTGCTAGGCCATGGCTTTTGAAAGTTTCTGTGGAAGACAGCCAGAAAATATTGATACATTTCCAGGGATCCCACTCCCCCAACGTCAAAAGATAGCATCAGCCGCCTGAAGGAAAACTGTGTTATTGCTTATAAAAAGGGTTAGAAAGATATAAATAATGTGCTAGTAATTCAACAAATGTAGCAATCTTACGGCTCAGCAGATTCCCTCAAAGGGCTCGCTATGGTCTGGGGTCCCCAATTTGAAAACCATGTGGGTTAGACTGTGCAAAAGGGGGCTGGTACATTTTCTTTTCTGTGCGCGAGTTAAAGTGGAGGGAATTCCTCCCCCATTTGTATTAACCCTGTGGTCCTGAATATTTTCATCTCTTAAGAACGTTTGGTGTTTCCTGAAGTGAACCAGAGCCCATGTATTCAAGCACTGGGTGACTTTCAGTACATTGAGGCCGAACATGTATTAGAGATGGTTTAGGTTCTGAGTTCTCATGACTGATTTTCCCTCTTTGTTTTAAAATTATTTTAGTTTGCACAGACAGTTTTAGTAATGATTCGAGTTGGCCGAATAAAGTTCACCTCATCATTGCTACGGATTTACCTATTTGGATTTAGATTGTGACTGAATGCAATTTTGTAGCCATAGGTCAGGATTAAAGGCAGCGGCTTTGTAAATTTAATATAGCAGCAACTGATGGAAGATGTTATTGCCTTTTTACAGCTGCTGTGCAAACCATTTGAAATATGCAGAGATTATGCAATGGTCAATGGGTCCATTTGTCTTTTATCTTCATTGTTCTAGTTCTGTGTTTTACATTGTGGGAGTGTATTCCTCTGGCATTCTTAAGCAGTAGCCAGATTGATTTATGATGCATTTTGTATTTATATTCTGCCTTGTTACATCATTGAAAACTGTCCCAACGGTGCAGTGGTTAGCACCGCAGCCTCACAGCTCCAGCGACCTGGGTTCAATTCTGGGTACTGCCTGTGTGGAGTTTGCAAGTTCTCCCTGTGTCTGCGTGGGTTTCCTCCGGGTGCTCCGGTTTCCTCTCACATGCCAAAGACTTGCAGGTTGATAGGTTAATTGGCCATTATAAATTGCCCCTAGTATAGGTAGGTGGTAGGGAAATATAGGGACAGGTGGGGATGTGGTAGGGATATGGGATTAGTATAAATGGGTGGTTGATGGTCGGCACAGACTCGGTGGGCCGAAGGGCCTGTTTCAGTGCTGTATCTCTAAACTAAACTAAACACCTTTGCAACTCCACCTTTAACCGCTGTCTGGCAGCAGACTCCAGAATGTGCTTTCCAAACCCGTCTACTTTGCTGCCTCTCTCCCTGCAGGTGCCTCCTGTAAACTTGCTTCCATCAACTAGTCTTCACCCACCAACACTGATCTGTGTAAAAAAAAACCAACCTGTGCTTTGGGCTGTTTTATTACTTTAAATGAGCTGTACGATTTTTTTCTATTAACCAATAAACAAGTCTCTCACCTGAAGCAACCCTCCCCATCTCTTCCTTGTTTTAACCTAATTTTGTAGCATTGAATTTTCAATGTAGCTGTTGCAATCACCACAGGCATACGTTGGGATCCTTCAATAGCTTTTTCAACCATTTTGGAAAAACTCTTCAGGATCAGCTTAACTTCCTCCTCATTATCGTCCTCTTGTCTCCCCAACTCTCCTGAGTTTCACTTGGGGTGCAGGTCCATGGGTTCTGGCCTCACACTGATCCCTTACCTAAATGTGCGGACTTTGTGTGCGAGCCTTCAATGTCAATGTTAGCTATTACAGTGTGGGAAGAATCACAGCTGCACCTGCTCATGTCCACAGGTGTGTACTTTCTAGCATAGGTGACTGGTTAATCATCAGGAGCTGAGCGAGCTTGGACCAGTTGGGCCGAATGGCTCGTTCCCAGGCTGCTCATTCTGTGAAATTTATAGCGATTTGCGTTTGGGAACCAGACAGGGCATTGAATTAGACACTGGGCTTTCTTTGGGACTTGGGATGAAATCCAGACCAGACAGTTAGGCTGGATGTCCCCTGCCCGACCCCCGGTCAGTTGTGATATGCATTTCAGGGAGTCGCAGTTCAGTTCTTGTGGGCATGGGCCTACAGCATGATACTATTTCTAACTCAATGCCAATTGGTAATCTCACTCAGGCTGGGTTGCGTGGGAAATCGAACAACTGAGGTGAGTAGAGGGGACATTATGCCTCAATGTACTGTGCCTGATGGTGGGAGTGTTTGGTGTCAACACCAACAGCCTGAAATGGGTAGAGTTCCATTCCCGAGGATTAACATCCCTCAGCGTGATAAATAAAATTATATCACACACAAAATTATATTTTTTTTTTGAAAAAACACCCACTTGGGTTAGCTTGCAACCAAATTAATTTTGGATTTGGTCTCGAATAAGTTAAAAGTATAAAAGGAGCTGTATCATTTCCTTGACTGTTGCTCAATTAAAATAAAGAGGAAGCCACGTGGGACCGAGATGAGGAGAAATTTCTTTACTCAGAGGGTTTGGAATTCGCTATCCCAAAGGGCTGTGGAAGCTCAGTCATTGAGTATGTTTAAAGCAGAGATTGACAGATTTCTAAATACCAATGACATAAAGGGATATGGGGATAGTGTGGGAAAAAGGCATTGAAATGGATGATCAGCCATGATCATATTGAATGGTGGAGCAGGCTGTCTGGACTCAATGGCCTACTCCTGCTCCTATGTTCAGTTGCCCAGGGCATATTGTACTCCTACCGACAAGAGAAAATTGAGGCTCAGGTGCTGAATCAGAAGCATGTGCCTCTGAATGTAGCAACACAAATTGTAAAGATTTCCAAGAATCACCATTTTGAGTCAGGTTTCCGTGCTAGTTCTGCTGCTGTTACTGACTGGAAGCTGTGCATTCCCGACCAGGTGTCATGGCATTGGAATGCAATGCCTCACACACTATCGCTACAGTCTCTTGTCACCTGAGAAGACAAATAGCTCTGTGCCATCTGTGATCTGTTTGAGCGGATTGGCTGTGCTCTCAAATCCCCAATCAATGATTCAGTTTTCTGTTTATCTTGCAGAGTGGAAAAGTTTAATGGCTTTCAGGTAGAGGCCAGGAAGAGACAATAAAGATGAACACAGTAACCTCCATGGACAGACACATTCAGCAGACGAATGATCGGCTGCAGTGTATAAAACAGGTAAGGCTACAAAATCCTTGACCCTGTGTCTGTGCACTTGGCTGAATCAGATCCACTCTCCACAAACTGCTGATTAAAAGTTAATAGTAAACCCTGAGGATCAGGTTGGAACTGAATACAAAGTACAACTTCCTTGCTAACCTCGAGAGGCTGGGTAGCAGTTTGATCAAAATCCCCATTTTTAATACGACACTGCTGCCCTTGAAATGATTTTTGTTGTAAATGCATTGTTTTGTAAACTGGCAACAAAATGGCACCATTTATTGCTCTTTAAAAAAAAATGTTTACCTCTGTCCAAATAGTTTAGTGGGTAAATATTCTGCTTAGTCTGGAACTGAGCCATAAGCCTGGTTTTATATTTGGCTTGTCTTCAGTATAGGTCACAGGACAGCAGCGTCTCTGCGCTAGTCCCTCCGGTCTGCACTGCTGAAACGAGCTCCCTTATCCCAAATCCTGACTCATAGACCCCTAGTTTAATGGATTTCTGATGCTGTTGGAATAATGAAGCTAGGCTTGTTCACATTATGAGCCTGCAGGCAATGGAGGGAATTCTGATCTCCCTCTGTTAGCTGTGCTCACAAAATGTGAAAATACTTAACATGGATGATAAAGATCCCAGGCTCAATCCCTGCTCTTTGAGTTGTCTCACTCTGCTGGGGCGACAGAGGACAAAAAGGTCAGCCAGGATTCCGGCTCCTGCTCAGTATCTGGTGACTCATGTTGGATAGTTCATGAGTGCAACATTGGGTGAGGAATGGCTGCACTCAGACATTATGCAGTCCATGCTCACTGTCCCGGCGCTCACGTGAAGAGCAGCCATTTGGGAAAGGTTCTGTGGGCAGCCGCACCTGTGGAACCAAATCCCAGGAAGACTCCCTCCTGTCAGTCTGCAGCTAATTATGTCTCAGTCAGCTAAAAATCAGTCAGAGGCCCCTGTTTGAAATGGACTCCCCTCTCATATGGTCAATGGCACCTGGGAGATGAAGGAAAAAGGTAAAAGCATTGAAATGAGAATAGATACAGAAAACCTGGAATTGTACTGGTTATAAAAATTAGGAAAAGTTTTTAAAAAGAAAACTGAAGTTAAAAATGGAGCAGAATGAGGTAAAATGGAAGAACAGCGGGTGGAAAATGATGAATTTAGAAAAGACACCCAGGGCAATTAGAATTTTCTTAGACTTGCCCTTAGGCTTTGTTGCTTTTTGGGATGCTGATTTGCTTTGCCATGACTTCACTATCCGAGACTTGGGAGCGCAGTTTCCCTAGAGGCTGGGATGGAATAGCCTGAGGCCTTCTCCAGGATTATTGTTAACTTGTCCAGCTATGCTTTGATTCAGAGTGAGATCTCTTTTAAGATGGTGCTTTACATACTCTCTCACTCCTTGGCCTGCAAAGCTGTTGGTAGGACTATCTGCCAGTAGTTGGGTTTGAGTACCGGACGAGCCAAGATATGGAGCCCCGTCACCCTCTGCTGGGCAGACCTTTACTGTGGACTTGCTAGTCCAGACAGCCCCATTGCATGGAATCCACAATAATCTGGAGTGAATCACGAATGGAATCAGCTGAACAAAATAAGTGACAGCCATTCGCTGGTTCATTCCTTAGGGCAATGCCTTGACCAATCAGAGTCAAACTGCCTGGTTTAAATTTCAAACAAAGGGTGGCAGTTAACTGTCAGCCACTGTAAACTGGTGCATTCTCCATGGCAACACCTCTACCAATCAGAGTTCACTTGCCAACCAATCAGCACCCTCTTCTCATACAGTATAAAGTTGTTGTTTTCCCTTACATTAGTATTCTTGCGGATTGTCCTGATGAGTGCAAGACGAAAAGCTTCGACAATATGTCTCTATTTTCAGCAATACTCACATTGTAAAAGTCTTGTCCTGTATTACCACCACTTTGAATTGAGCTTTACTTAAAATCCACAAACAGTTGAATTAAAATAGTTTTTTAAAAAACTGGCAGCAAATGGGAATGGAACATTCTGACCCTGGAAAGTGCAGTAGATAAAACAGCTAAGTGTTTGACTCTTGGCTTCAGAAGACTGAGAGCTGAGTTTCAGGGCTGCCCGTTCAAAATCAAAATAGCCTAAGAGTGAAGTAAAATATTGTACTTGATGCACCTGAGTTAAAATGTCGGGCTGAAAGGGTTAAGTTATGAGGATGGTTGCATAGCCTCGGCTTGTATTCTCTTGAATATAAAAGATTAAGGGCTGAGCTCATTGAGGTGTTTAAGATGATTAAGGGATTTGACAGAGTGAAATAATTTCCTCGGGTGGGAGACTCCAGAACAAAGGAACATATCCTTAAAATTAGAGCTCGTCTATTCAGAGGTGATGTCAAAAAGCATATCTTCACACAAAAGGTTGTAGAAATTTGGAATTATCTTCCTCCAAAAAAGCTGAGTCTTGTGGGGTTGGGGGGGTGGGGCGGATGAGGAGAGAGGGGGACGACAATTGGAAATGTCAAAATTCAGATTGATAGATTTTTGTTAGGCAAGAGAATTAAGGGTTACAGAACCAAAGTGGGTAAATGGAGTTGAGATTCAGATCAGCCATGGTGGAACAGGATAGTGGGCTGAATGGCCTCCTCCTGTTCCAGTCTTCCTGCGCTCAACACCCACGAGGGCCACAAGCCAAGACTGTGAACACTGGGTGGGGAAACAATTGGCACAGCAAGGTGGAAACCATTAGCCGGTAGATTAACCGTGAGCTCTTTTCAAGTCAATTACAAGACAAATACATACACAGAACGTTTACAGAGGTAGTTCTGAGGTGATGGCCAATGAGAATGGTTCGGTTAAGCGTACACCTGTGAGAGGAGAAGGCTTATTTAAAGGTGAAGAATCGTGGTAAAATTGAGTACCAAGAGGATTATACACAGAACAGTTTACTCGGTTTCAAATTACAACCGTGTTCTGCCATATAACCACATTAAGTAGGTGACCTGTCTATAGTTTGAGAAAAGGCAATACGACTGGCAGTTTGGAGTGACAGACAAGCCTGAGACTTGAACCAACATAACCCGTTCAGAGTCATAGAGTTATACAGCACAGAAACAGGCCCTTCGGCCCATCGTGTCTGTGCTGGCCATCAAGAACCTATCTATTCTAATCCCATTTTCCAGCACTTGGTCCATAGCCTTGTCTGCTATGGCATTTCAAGTGCTCATCTAAATACTTCTTAAATGTTATGAGGGTTCCTGCCTCAGCCACCTCTTCAGGCAGTGCGTTCCAGATTCCAAGCACCCTCTGGGTGAAAATGTTTGTCCTCAAATCCCCTCAAAACCTTCTGCCCCTTACCTTAAATAGTATCAATCTTCACCTTCAGATTTATCATTGTAGACTTATTTCTCACCCTCTTCCTGATCTAAATGGTTGTGTGAATTTCTTTTCTCTGGAAACTGTTGCATCTAGACATTTCATGCAATTGTATGGTTCCTATGTCTATCATATTCTCATCAACATCCTCCAGGGTATGGATGTTTTGGTTCCTTTTCCTACTCATTTGCCCTGTTTTTTAAAAATTCATTCTTGGGCTGTGGCGTCGCTGGCTAGGCCAGCATTTATTGCCCATCCCTAATTGTCCTTGAACTGAGTGACTTGCTAGGCCATTTCAGAGGGCATTTAAGAGTCAACAACATTGCTGTGGGTCTGGAGTCACATGTAGGCCAGACCAGGTAAGGACAGCAGATGCCCTTCCCTAAAGGACATGAGTGAACCAGATGGGTTTTTACAACAGTCGACAGTGCTTTCATGGTCACCAATAGACTAGATTTTAATTCCAGATTTATTAATTGAATTCAAATTTCACCATCTGCCATGGTGGGATTCAAACCCATGTCCCCAGAGCATTAGCCTGGGGCTCTGGGTTACCAGTTTAGTGGCATTGCCACACACCACTGCCTCCCCTGCTGAGTATCTACAGGTCTAAGTTTATCTTTGTAGTATCATGTCCATTCAGACCACTGTTCTCAGCATTGCAAACTACCTTGATGGCGAAGCAGTCACAGGCTAAATTCACCAGGGCATGAACCAGTGAGGAAAATTGGCCAAACTTCAACTTGGAAGTATGAGAATCCATCTTCAGGTAACTTGCTGTCCCTATGGGAACATGTCTATAGATTCCTTTTGGCATCTAACCTGACAGCATATTACCAATTTGGCAACTTGGTGAATGGGGAATTCTGCAGGAAGCACTAATTTAAAGGAGAAGTTTTTTTGAGCTATCAAGGCAATAATGGTGGTTAAATTGGAGAGCCCCGAAAACGAGCGTGGGATCACGATGCGTGATTAACCCGCGCCCGTTCAGTGCAGTGCAGGCATCCCGGCAGCTCAATGCTGCCTCCTCTTTTGAATGATTGGTGTGTGCAGCCCGCACTCACCGCTCTGTTCATGTGCTGCACGCATCAGCAGAGATACCAAAATTGTAACTTCCTGGCACCAGTTAAAGCTAGCCTGCACTGTGAAAGGCACCTTCACAGCCATTGGCAGTGCGGTCCTTACCCTGCTCTGAGGTTGCAGTTGTGGCTGTAGCAGGTGGCAGATTTCAATGAGAATGTCCTTACTGAGGCACAGACATCCCACACATTGTTCCTCGCTGAGGTTCAGGTAGGCGAAATGCTCTCTGAACACCCTGGGTGGATATAGCCTTCTGCTGAGAGCCCCCCCGCCACCCCCCACCCCTTCCAGCAGCTTGACCTGCTCTGCTTGACCTTTGCTCATTCTCCAATCAAACTTTATTCCAAGGGGAATGCCTACCATTGTACCCATGTAGGGGAGCAACTGGTTTGTGCAGAAACCGTGAAGTCAGCAAAAAAAACTCCTTCAGCACCTGCCACACCACTCATTGCTCCCTGTAGGTTTTGGTAACTTCAAACAACTATAGAGAACACCAAATACTTGTGGAATTGAAGCAACAGCCAAAACAAATCAACAGCAACCACCCTGTAAGCAGCTGATGATCCATTTAATTAGCACAGGTCGAGATCATTCCTGCGACTGAATGCGTGTTCAGCTATGCGAGGTTCAGAGAGGTTGTTGGCTGGAGGGTTGAGCTGCAAAATAACGCTGCTGGTGTTAAATCAGCATTGAACACTGATTGATGTCATGATTTGCCTGCTCTGCAGACTTCTGGTGGATGTTCACTGTGCTGCTAACGCCATACTAATATGTTCACTGCGCCGAATCTGTGGATGTCGCTCATTGCGCCCAAAAGAAAAGCCGCTAATGAGTCCAATTTCTTGCCTAGTATGTCTCAAACCCAGTCTAATGAAAGCAAACTTCCTTACCCAGAGAGTCGTTGGAATGTGAAAAGCACAACCACAGCGAGCAGTTGAGGTGAATAGCATAAATGCATTTGAGGGGAAGTTAGATAAACATGAGGGAGAAAGGAAAAGAAGTCTATGTGAATGGGGTTAGATGAAGAGGGGTGGGAGGAGGCTCATGTGGAGCATAAACAGGTGGATCAATTGGGCCAAATGGACTGTTTCTCTTCTGGGAATATTGTAACTATTACCCTTACTGCATCACTGTAATATTGGATCTACACGAGTCATTATACCTCTCTGAGTGAGATTGCCTATTTTGGGACAGTTTGGTGCTATGAGTTTGCATCGTTTAAGAATGGTATTCTTATTACCTAAATGCACTTCACACAGGCCATTAGTACACAAAAGGGGCTTTGTCCAATTAGCTTGGGCTTGTTTCAAACCCAGCTCTGAAGTGATGGAGCAGCATTGCAGACCACATTGCAATCCAAGCCCCTAAAATGTTGTTTTTCCTTTGACTCCAGTGTACGACCAAATGAAGGGAGTTGTATTTATGTTGTACTTGCCCATGTCCAGTTGTCGCGTTCAACTTCTGGAGTCATGCAAAGTTAAACAGGCTTGACAATTAATAGAGAATCTTCCTCTGGCCTTCTACGATATTGCTGACAGTTGGCCAGTCCAATCGGTAGACTAAAACTAGTGCACGTTCTTGCTTCACACATTTATATTTTGTCATTTATTGGTGTCATTAACCAACTTCGCTGGACTGCACTGCAATTCAGTGCATTTTTCTCATCTTGTACTCTGCAGCTCCGCACACAACTGTTACTGTTAAAACTGAGAATAACACATGCATAATATTACCCGAGGATTGCCTCTCACTAGGATCACCCACATGACAAGCAAACTCTGCTTATCCATTTGTTCGCATTAAGTAAACCATAGAATGTATGTGGTGTGACCTTGATCGTTGATTAAATGTTCTTTTAAACAGAACAGCTCATTATACAAAGCATCCTGCATATCTGGATATTTGTGTATAATTCTTTATTTTTGTCTCTTGTACTTGAGACTCTCGATGTGGCTGCAGCATTTTATTTCCTCTCCACTTTGCTGCTGTACAGGAATTAGCTGTGCTGCAGACGCTCCACTATGGCATTGCTGGAGAGCTAACAGGCAGCTGACATTAATTTTAGCTGGTCCCCAAGGGGGAAATTGTTTCTGTATAAAGCTGCAGCCCTGTTGGTATACAGCAGTCTGAGAAAGAGGAGTGGGGGTGGCAATGGAGAATCAAAGTCAAGCATTGGAATAAAATTCAGAAGCAAATTGCACATCTTGACCAAGATATTTTATTCGTTTTTTTTAAAGCATTGACATTGGAGTAATTCAAAGCGCCTATAATCCAAATTTCAGCATGTCCCCACTTATCTTATTTGTTGTGTTAGTACAGAAGACACTGCTGAGATGGGAGGTCAGCTAAACACAGAGCACACAATGTTGATTAGACCACACTAATCGCAAGCTGTGCCAGCAATGATTCAGCTTCGCTTAGACTGAAATATTTTTTTCTACTTTTGTAACCTAAGCATGCTAATGCAATTTAAAATTATTAAATAAATTGGCACAATGTGAGCATGTCTAATTTTTAAATTGGGAATTCCAGCTTCAGTTGGAATCCTCGCACTGGAAACATGCGTTTGTGTTCGTTATAATTCCCCTGCGCTGCACTGGCTTACTTTGCCATTGGGATGATTGTTGGGTGACAAACCAAACTCTTAATTGCCTGTGTGCAGCAGGTATAGAATTGGAATCTGCAGTCTCTTAAATGATTTAATGTTTGCATCATGTCCCAGTATTGCAGCAGCAATAATTAGCAACATCACTCGCCCCTCTGGTCGTGTGGCATGATGCACCCAAGCACTTCTTCAGAACTCCTGTTGTGCATGCCATAACTGATGCATTGATCAGAGTGGCACAATGCACAAGCACGCGGATTACTGTGCCATAATCACTTACAACGAAAAAATAACATACTATCATTGTTCGTCCTTTGACATTGAAGAAGACGAACAGAATATTGTCTCATTTTCTGCACTGAGTTCTTTGGTGACAGGGGAGACCTATCATTGCTTGGAATGAAGGACGGCAGATTGAGCAGTAGATCTCAGTTACACCAGGTTGGGGATCCTGATCTTTCGGGCAAGACCTGGCGTATACACTCAGCAACAGCGTTGTGGCAGGTCTCATAATAGGAGGTGCTTAGTATTAGTGTTAATATGTATTCATTTTTGGATGGTTTCTCACCATGCTTTCTTATCTTCAGCAAGTCGTTCTTGCTAATGAACGTTGTAATTCTTTTGCTATCATTAAATTGCTGCCCAGTTGTCAATGTGCTATAAAAGATCTTCATGCTTTCAACCATATTTAAAATAGTAAGCTCCCCTATACTTCAGCGGGGATGATGCTGCAGTGTGTTGGAGACCTGATGCACTTTGCTACTGGCCGGTTGTAGATCAGTTCATCCCTACTGTCCTTCACTCACCCAGAGCTGTGTAGCTCAGCTGTGCTGCTGTGGGGAGGCCAGAATTTGCCTCCCCAGACGAAACTGAAACCTGAGGGAGTGCCCTGTTGCTTCTATTGTGCATTTGCCAGTGGTGGGTTTGGAATGGGATATTTATGTTTTCACACCTGTGCTTGCACTGTGAATTGGACAACACCATAGTTAATTTGGGTAGAAGGCTCGTTGACTTATACTCTTGCATATTACACATGCAGGAGACAAAGGGGTAAGGTGGCAAAAATCAGAAGGAAAGATTTAGAAGAAAAAATATCAGTATGAATTGGACAGCTCCCTGTCTTCCTGATGCACTTGACCACATTGGGTTATGGTCATACTTTGAGGTCTGTTAATCAATATGAGTGGCTGTAAGGCTGTATGGCTGGCGGGCAGCCATAAAGACGGGGCTAAAGTGTGGCGAGTCGAAAAGACTTAGCAGTTGGCAGGAAAAAAGACAGAGGCTTAAGGGGAGAGCCAACTGTGTAACAGCCCCGACAAACAAATTTCTCTGCAGCACCTGTGGAAGAGTCTGTCACTCTAGAATTGGCCTTTATAGCCACTCCAGGAGCTGCTTCACAAACCACTGACCACCTCCAGGCACTTATCCATTGTCTCTCGAGATAAGGAGGCCAAAGAAGGCAAAAAGTAATGATAAACCTGAACCTTCATGTCTTAAGATTGCATGCAGTAAATCCAAAGATTTGATTGTAATTTTGAACTTTCAATTTTTACCTCTAAGCCCACAGCGGAATTTGTCTTTTGTAGATCAGCAAGCAGAGAACTGGGAGCCTTTTTCAGTGAGGAACTGCCCTGTGTTCTGAATTCCTCTGGTCAGATGACGAATCACTTTGTGTGGAGAGTTTTCTTCTCAGTTGATAGCCCACATGTTCTCGTCCGTTCTAAGCAACAACAAAAGATTGCAAATATAGTCGGGATTAGATTCAGTGAGAATGCTGTAATCTTAGCCTTAAGGTCACAGACCTTGATGTCCGTCAGATGAAAGTGTGTGCTAGGGTGTTTGTCAAACAGCGCTGCCTGCAGGTGACATGAGCTAATTGTCAGAGGGGCAAGGAATCGGCCTAGGATGAGCAAGCGGGGAGGATTAAGGAGCAGGACACTGCTTCAAAACGGACAGTTGTTTTAAAAAGGATAGCTATCTGGGTCACAGCAAGAAGTAAAAGTTTGAAGCCAGAAAGGGAAACTCAATCCATCACCTACCTTCAGTTATTGAAATGCTTCGCTCAGGCGTATGACCTCACTGGAACTTAAAAGAACAAAATGATGAAGTAGTAGTATGACTCTTTAATCTGCTCTATGCTATGCGTCCTTTGCAGCTCCCAAAGTAAATGTATTCTTTTCACCATATAACATGGCGAAAGTTGTTTAAAATTTATAAATGCACTCTGTGTATCTATGGAATGTTTATTAATTCAATAATGCCTTGTTATTGGCTATGCTTGGAAACAGTAGCATAGTGGGTATGTTACTGGACTAGTAACCCAGCGGCCTGGGCTACTGTTCTGGCGACATGAGTTCAAATCCCACCACCCCACCTGGGGAATTTAGATTCAATTAATTAACAAATCTGGAATTAAAAAGCGACTCTCAGTAATGGTAACCATGTAACTTCCAGACTGTTGTAAAAACACATCTGGTTCACTAACGCCCTTTTAGGGAAGGAAATCTGCCATCCTTACCCGATCTGGCCTATATGTGACTCCAGACCCACAGCAATGTGGTTGACTCTTAACTGTCCTCTGAAATGGCCCAGCAAGTCGCTCCGTTGTATTTGAGAAGGTGGCTCACCATCACCTTACCAAGGGCAATTAGGGATGCTCGCATTTGAATAATGAAGATGATGTGCTGTGGAGTGTGTAATAAAATGAGAAACTCACTCATTTCTCAGAAAGCACAGAGGAATCGCCCCACTCACCCTCCAGTATATCTTTCATTTTAGTAGGAGCCTAGAATCATTGAATCATTGAATCTTAAGCACAGGTGGACATTCAGCCAGAGCCGTGCAAATCTTTCCTTTTCAAGTATATACCCATTTCCCCTTTGAAAGTTACTATTGAATCTGCTTCCACCGCCCTTTCAGACAGCGCATTCCAGATCATCATAACTCACTGCGTTAAAAAAACTCCCTCATTTCCCCTCTAATTCTTCAGCCAATTATCTTAAATGTGTGTCCTCTCGTCATCAACCTTCCTGCCAGAGGAAATAGTTTCTGCTTATTTACTGTACCGAAATCCCTCATAATTTTGAACACCTCTGTTAAATCTCCCCATAACCTTCTCTGCTCTAAGGAGAACAATCGCAACTTCTCCAGTCTCTCCGCCTAACTGAAGTCCCTCATCCCTGGTATCATTCTGGTAAATCTCCTCTGCACCCTCTCCAAGGCTTTGCCATCCTTCCAAAAGTGTGGTGCCCAGAATTGAACACAGCACTCCGACTGAGGCCTACCTAGTGCTTTATAAAGGCTTAGCATACCTTCCTTGCTTTTGCGCTCTACACCTCTGTTTATAAAGCCAACGATCCTGTATGGCTTTTCAATGGCCTTATCAACTTGGCCTGCCAGTTTCAAACTGCTGTTGTTAATTTTTAGTAGATAGAGTGTTTATTTTCGAACAAAGTGCGGGACTACAGGACACCTAACCCATTTCAAGATGTTTTTCCCAACACCCCTTCATGTTGAACTTATCCATTGGAGGAAGCACTTATCAGGACAGTCATTGAGAATTCTTCTCTTCCCAATGCCAGTTTTTGGTGTAGAAACTGAACAGAGATACCAGTTTCCTTCCTCATTATCTGTAAGGAACACCATGTTCTCAAACTCACAACTGGAGATTATTGTTCCATTGTCGTCTGCAGCAAGCTGATCGCACAAATGAGCCTTTATCTCATTTCACTTGTTGGGAATGCGTAGCAATCTGTGCCAACTACAGGGTAGTGGTCAAGGGAGCCAGAACTCTGTATGCATACACGTGAAATTTTAATGCTGTATAATTCCAATTAATAATGATGTATAATTCAAAGTCACTGGCTTCGAAGATGGCTCTGAATTAGATATTGAGACTGCAAACTTGCCAATTGGGGCTCGGCAGAAGTTTGGGCATCTTGTGTTCGTGCAATGTTTTTAAGAGCCATGCAGAGTTTCATTGTGTAATGATGAAAGGTTATTCTTTTTTGTCAGTTTTTCTCCCTTCCTCCTCCTCGTGTTACGAGGGTTTGGTTCCACAGCTCCCAGGTGTTGTCCTCCAGGGTTTGCTGCATTCCTTATGCATGAGCCTCGGGAGCAAGTGTTGCCAGACCATTTGATAAAGGGGACATTACGATTGAGCCTGACCTTATTCTGATCTGACACACAAACACACCTACACACAAACACACCTACACACACACCTACACACACACCTACACACACACCTACACACACACACACCTACACACACACCTACACACACACCTACACACACACCCACACCTACACACACACACCTACACACACACCCACACCTACACACACACACCCCTACACACACACCTACACCTACACGCACACCTACACCTACACACACCTACATACACACACCTTTATATAGATAACAACCTGGTTGATTTTGCTGTTCCTAATCTGCAAGTGTTGAGACTCATTATAGCAAAAAGCAAAGGAAATGTTCACAGAGCAGGTTCTGCTTTTAAACTGTGATCGTTCCTGTTCTGCTGGGAATGTGAGGTTTCCACTGACTACCTGATGCCTCACTGGAGCTGCGCATCACTGTATTTCTGATTGATATTTTCTGAAATAATGCCTTGTATGTTATCAGTTTCTATTGGATAAACTGAATTTCTCTCTCCTTGTTGCAGCACCTACAGAACCCTGCAAATTTCCAGACTGCTGCCACCGAGCTTCTCGACTGGTGTGGTGATCCACGCGCATTTCAGCGTCCTTTTGAGCAGAGTCTGATGGGCTGCTTGACGGTATGTTAGTACGGTGTCAAAGATATTTTCTTGATGTGTAACATGGCTCCTGTCTATCCCCTGATGAAAAAGGTTGAAGCAACATCCAGGCATCGTGTGTTGTGCTTCTTTTGGTTGTCCAGCTTTTCAACTCTCCAGCTGGAATACACTGCAAAGGTCATTGACCCCTACGAATTCATAGGTCATTCTCATTCGACAGAAATAACCTCTTTGCACATGTTGTGGTTCCCAAGTATCATTGGTGTGATCTCCAGGCAGGAGGTTGTGAGCACAGACACCCATTACCAGGGGTTTGCTTGCTTCTGTTAAATTAGTAGACAATGTACAGTATGAAATGAGAGAGAAAATACAGGATATCAAATTTTTTCGCGCCAGTAACATTTTAACTTCTTGACATTTAAGAGTCAGTTACAAGATAATGCTCATGCTTTTATAATTGATGTGTCTCAGGTGAAGACTAGTTACATTTTGTTCCCCTTATTACATTGCCAACTGTATTGAAACCTGTGGACTTAAGGATCCCATCGCAATACTAAAAAAAAACAGGCAGTTCTGATATCCAGGTCAACAATCATCTCTCAACCAAATCTTCAAAAAAACAAACATTTATTGGTGGTTCATCTCAATGCTGTTTGTGTGGCCTTGCTGTGTTTGCCTACATAGCAGTTACTGTACTTCACAGTTCATTAAGTGAAGCAATTTGAAATGTGTGTTCCTGAGAGATGTGGTTAGGAACCACACAGTTTATTTCTTCCACTCCACACGCTGACTTCGAAATGTTTATATCAGTGCATAAGGAATAGGAGCAGGAGTAGGCCATTCAATCCCTTGAACCTGCTCCGCCATTCAATAGGATCATGGCTTATCTTCGACCTCCACTCCGCTTTCTCGCCCGATCCCCATGTCTTTCGATTCCCTTAGAGTCCAAAAATCTATTGATCTTACCCTTGAGCATCCCCAACTGTCTGAGGTAGAGAATTCCAAAGATTCACAACCGTCTTGAGTGAAGAGATTTCTCCTCATTTCAGTCCTAAATGGCTGACTCCTGTGATCCCGTGTTTGAGAGACCCCCAACCAGGGGAAACAGCCTCTCTCTGTCTACCCTGTCAAGCGCCTTAGGAATTTTACATGTTTCAATGAGCTAACAAATGTATAATGAGATAAGTAACAATAAATGTTGCGGTTTTAAAAACTTTTTTTATTCTGCTGCCAATGTCTAGAGGGGGAGAAAGCTGCTCCCTTTCAATGACCTAAATGGTAAGTTGTTCTTCCACAGAAGATGAGGGAAAATCCCAGGTTCAATCATTAATCTGTGGTAGGTTTTCTGATTCAAGCCAGGAACAAAACTAGATCCAGACGTTTCCTCATGGCTCAGTTGCCACTAATTTCTTGACAGCTGCACCTTTTTGGTTGCTTTAGGGGGGATGTATTTAGTGGTACAATACAAATCCCACTGAAGGTTTCGACTGTTTTGCAGGGCCAGCAATTAGCTGCCATGAGTCACATTTCTTAGTTTATTGAATGTGTGGAGAGTTAACAGTAACCAGGAAATAGTAATTAGTTAACGGTAACCAGGAAATAGTAATTAGTTAACTGTAACCAAATAGTTACAAGGCTGCAGGACCCTTGAGTGTTTGGACATCGTGAACTTCAAGAGTTGTCAATCAATGAAATCCATACCCCTTACTTATGTCAGTTACTCCTGGCTGGCCCGCTTGGCTCAAGGCTTTCTTGGAGGCAGACTTGTAGGTGGCTCTCTTCCCCGGTCCCTGTCTGTAGCAATCTGTAAGTTTGGAGGGTCCACAGTCGCAGACAGTTATTAAACTTGTGGTGTTATCTGGAGAGAGGGAGGGAGGCACACAACCTTTCTCCACTGCACAGCCTTGAGTTACTGCCTATTTGTCTTTGTTCAAGGAAACTTTTAGCTTTCACAGAGATGGACAGACAGTCACATGACATCCTCAGTGTATTTACTGGAACTTTCTAATAATATTCTAGGTTTAGAATTGGCTCCCCCAGGCCCCATGATGCCAATTTACACTTGGAGGGGTTTATCTCTTTCAAAGTCAAGGTGTTAGGATTGCCTTGAATGTCGTGCTAATGAAGCAATCTTGGGTAATTCAAGGGCAAGCTTAGGGCAAGCCATTGTTCTGGGTCCATGCTCCTCAGACCTATGTCTCCGGGTGGGTCTTTGGAATGTGAAAAGATGTTTCAGATGCAAATTGCAGTGGCCAGCTTGGCTGCTAGTTTTTAAAAAAAAGTTAACTGCAGGATTTTTCCCATTAAAAGTTTAATGTAAGTTTCCAACTGATGAATTAAAAATCCCTCATTTGGCATATCGTGTTTTCTTGACTGGTAGACTGGTACAAAAGGTGAAGTCATACGGGATCAGAGGTGAGCTGGCAAGCTGAATACAGAACTGGCTCGGTCATAGAAGACAGAGGGTAGCAGTGGAAGGGTGCTTTTCTGAATGGAGGACTGTGACTAGTGGTGTTCCGCAGGGATCAGTGCTGGGACCTTTGCTGTTTGTAGTATATATAAATGATTTGGAGGAAAATGTAGCTGGTCTGATTAGTAAATTTGCAGACGATATAAAAGTTGATGGAGTTGCGGATAGTGATGAGGATTGTCAGAGGATACAGCAGGATATAGATCGGTTGGAGACTTGGGTGGAGAAATGGCAGATGGAGTTTAATCCGGACAAATGTGAGGTAATGCATTTTGGAAGGTCTAATACAGGTGGGAAGTATACAGTAAATGGCAGAACAGGTCCACAGATCACTGAAAGTGGCAACACAGGTGGAAAGGTAGTCAAGAAGGCATACGGCATGCTTGCCTTCATTGGTCGGGCATAGAGTATAAAAATTGGCAAGTCATGCTGCAGCTGTACAGAACCTTAGTTAGGCCATACTTGGAATATTGCATAAAATTCTGGTCGCCACACTACCAGAAGGATGTGGAGGCTTTGGAGAGGGTACAGAAGAGGTTTACCAGAATGTTGCCTGGTCTGGAGGGCATTAGCTATGAGGAGAGGTTGGATAAACTCGGATTGTTTTCACTGGAACGACGGAGGTGGAGGGGCAACATGATAGAGGTTTACAAAGTTATGAGTGGCATGGACAGAGTGGATAGTCAGAAGCTTTTTCTCAGGGTGGAAGAGTCAGTTACTAGGGCAAATCGGTTTAAGGTGCGAGGGGCCAAGTTTAGAGGGGATGTGCGAGGCAAGTTCTTTACACAGAGGGTGGTGAGTGCCTGGAACTTGCTGCCGGGGCAGGTGGTGGAAGCAGGTATGATAGCGACATTTAAGAGGCATCTTGGCAAATGCATGAATAGGATGGGAATAGAGGGATACGGACCCCGGAAGTGCAGAAGGTTTTAGTTTAGACAGGCATCAAGTTCGGCGCAGTCTTGGAGGGCCGAATGGCCAATTCCTGTGCTGTACTGTTCTTTGTTCTTTGACACCATATTTATAATGGGAACTGCTGATGTTAACATGTCCGACTGCAATTACACCCTCCCACCTCTAGTGGCAGTACAGCGCCTCTATTTGGAAGAGGAGTTGAATTACAGCATGAAAGTTTCCCTGGGAGTTTATAATGGGAAAAATTGACTGGAAGTGTGTAAAGCTGTAAGATTTTCCACACATCACTGATCAATCTCCCATGGCATTGCACACATGGAAACTCAAGACCAAGTATAGGATTCAGGCGAAATGGCATCCTGTAGGATAATTGGATCCGGGTTTACAGACATAATTTACTCCTGATTTTAAAGTCATAAATTGCCTCAAAATATGTGCCAATTTGGGAAGTGTAGAAATAGAGTTGGTTGCTGGATAGGAGTTTCTCTGCAGTGCAGACAGAGGAGGTAGTTGAGTTACAACAGCATCAGCACTGCTGGGCGGGTGTAATTTACATAGGCAGGGCTGGATTTAGTTCTGCCCCAAGCAGCGGGTTCCATGGTGGCGGAGTGGGGAGGGGTGCCTGAAGACGCCTCTGGGAGAGGGCCGCCACACACCCAGACGCCAGGAGGGCCCAGCCTGATATTTCCGGCAGTGGTGAGGTCTCCTGGCAGCTCCCTCTCCCTGTCGCTCGCGACAGGGGCCCCCATTTGAATGTTAAAATAAATGAAACTGAATTAATTAATGATACTTGCATCGCCACCTGAGCTCCCGCTGGGATCTTCGGAACGGTGGCTGGCACTCCCGCGCCTTTGGATCCCCGTCCGTGGAAACAAGGCACCACACTGATGGGGAGGAGGGAGGAGGTATGTTTCTCAGTGCGGGAGGGGGTGAACGAGGTCAAATTAAAGTCATGGGTGTAAGGGATGGTGGGAAGGGTTGGAGTTGAAAGTTTGTGCAGTTTAAAGGGCGGGGGGGGAGGTAAGATTGTAAAGTTAAATGTTTTGGGGGGGGGTGGAAGGGAAAATAATTAATTTTATGGTTATTGGGGGGGGTGGGAGAGAGGCAAAATAAAAGTATTTAATTTTTTTAAATTCACTTTATCTTTAAATATTTAAATGTCCCGGTAGGGCTGACAGCCCTTTAAAAATGGTGTCAGCGTCTGCGCACGGGCAGCTGATGCCATTGCGGGGGACGGGTAGTCCGCCCCCTCCACGTGATCCGGCGGCGGGGTGGGGGGGTGCAGGGTGGCCCACCCTGGTTATTCAAATGAGCCGCCGCACAGAACATTGCGACGGCTCCATGACGTCGGGCCTCTGTTTTTTTTCGCCCGCTACCGACATTGATGGCAGGCACAGAAGATTCCGCCCGCAGTTTTGTGCAGCTGGCCCATGTCCACTAGGAATGGGAGGAGGCCATTCAGCCCCTCGAGCCTGTCCCGTTCAACTAGATCATGGCTGATCTGTATCTTAACTCCAGCTACTCAACTTGGTTCCGTAACCCTTAATACCCTTACCTAACAAAAATCTATCCCTCTCAATGTTGAAATTTTCAGTTGACCCCCAGCCTCAACAGCCTTTTTGGGAAGAGAGTTCCAGATTTACACTACCCTTTGTGTGAAGAAGTGCTGAAGTGATTTATGACTTTAACCCCTTATAGGAACTAAATGAAATCAGGAGTACATCCTTATGAATCTTCTTTAATTAAGTTCAAACCAGACAAATTCTCACAGACACTTATTTGGGTCCAAAGAATTGTACTAGTTTTCCCTCAAAGAAAGAAAACCAATAGAGAATATTACCATCTTTCATTTAGCCTATTTTTAATAATTATGGCTGAGTCATAAATTTCCCAGATATTATAAAGGTCTGGGAAACTCTCTTCAATATGTATCTCTCCACTTCAAGAGACACAGAAAGGGGGTTCTTGTAGTTGTATACAGAATAGTACATGAGATGATTTATTAAATTTTATATATTAAAGAATTTAACATGCAATAAACTTCTTAAGTGGATAAGTATATCACAATATCAAATATTACTGAGATGTAACACATATTCTTACTTCTAACATAGAATCCAAAAGTTTAACCTTGCTAATTTTACAGCAAACTATCTTAGAATATCCATCAAAATTTAAAGTAAACTTTTACCTTAAATCCCTGAGTAAGGCATGGGATGAGAAGTATTGTTTGAGGAACTCAACATTTATAAGTGTTTGCTTCAGAACCTGTCATGTTTATACTATTTCTGAGGTGTCATATGGCCTCTTAGCATGCAGGTACTACCTTTCTGTGTGTGCTTTTCTTGCTTTCAAAATCCATATTGGTAGTATCATTAGCTAACTCTACACTTAATGTTTTACTGGAAATCCCCTGTTTTTTGAAGTTGTGAGCATTTATCTGGTCAAAATGTTTATAATTGTGTTTACTTGACCTCTTGTTACTGTAAGTCCATTTTCATTTATTGTTTTATTATCTATAATTGCCTTTTTTATGGTACCTTAAAGCAACCTCTGGAGCCAGTTTGTATGCATCAACAACCCCATAAACTAATTAAGTTTATTGCTACCTCTTACTGATGTCACATAGGATATTTCAATGTGTGTGTTTATCTTCCAATTCCCTGGCAACAGAAATTCTATTCTAACCGGGACCTTGAAATATTTAACTCTACTTTCTTCAGGGGAATGTTAGTGAGGTCTAAAAACTGACCATTTATTCAATCTTTAATTCTAAAAGGTATAATATATTAACTATATCTAAATGCTATCTAATTAAGCCGATTACACCTATATTCCATCACAGTGCTTCCTGACATCACCGCTGAATGAGCTAGCTGTAATTTAAAAGTTATTCCTTCCTGTTTCGGACATCTCCACCAGAGGAAATAGTTTCACTGTATCTACCCTGTCAAATCCTTTAATCTTAAACACCTCTGTTAGATCACCCCTTAATCTTCTATATTCAAGGAAACACAAGCCTAATCTAGGAAACCTATCCTTGTAATTTAACCCTTTTAGCTCCAGACCAAGATTGAGTCAGTCCAAACCCATTTCACATAGCTGGTTACAGTCTACACCCCAGCAGTCTGGGCTCCGTTAAAACTTGGTCCCCGACATAAAAGGTCACAGTCAAACACTCTGCACCACACAACTTCCAGCATCTTTTAAAATGAAAGATTTATGACAGTGAGTGGTTTGTCATAACTTTTCTTCTCCTCCTCCTCCTCCATTTCCTTACTTTCCATCGAAGTGACGGGCAAGTTGGTCCCTGAGGAAATTTGTCCTCTCATCTATATTTTATGATTAGATTAGGAATTGCAAGTTTCTGCCTACCTCTTCAGCATAGTCCATTGTGCTATCCTGGAATAGGTACACAGACACATGCTGAAGTGCTCTGGAAAATGTTGGAAATACACAGATACATCAACTGAAATTAAACTTACGTTTACAGTTTAAGTGTAGACCTTTCTGCAGAATTATAAACTCTTCAGTCCTGCATTTATTCTACAGTGTTGACTTCATTAAATTGGGTAAAATTTCCCACTTGTGTCGAAATACTCATCCAAGTCTTCAGATCGTTCCATGGCCTCCCCAACCTGAGCTCTACGAACCATCTCCAGCCTGATATCCCCTCTCCCCCATGTCAAGTGGTCTTCAGATTCTGACCGAGTGCATCCTCCTCCCTTTGCCCACCATTGGTGGCCAAGCATCCAATCGCTTTAATCCTGCTCTTAACAACAGTGCCTGGACTTCATAAGTCATTCATTAATTGTAAATTGCTTTAGGACATCATGAGGGTGTGAAAGGTACTATTATAACTACAGGTTCTCCTCCTCTCCCCTCCTGCCCTCCTCCCTCCCTCGATCCCTCCCTCAACCCTGGCATCTCTGCCTAAAGAAGCTTTTTTTCAACCCATCTTTCCCTCACTCACTCTTAATTTCTCCCCTCATGACTTGGGTGTGTATTCCTTTACTCTTTGCGGAATACCATGGAACATTTTCTCCATTAAAGGCACTATATAAATGCACATTGGTGTTGTGATCATGAGATGATAGTGGACATAGGATGAATGTCAGTATTTTTACACTCATTCTAAGGATTACAGCTTCAGATGGTACAAGGCTTTCTGAAGACCTTGAGCTACCCACCCAATGCAGTGTTATTTTAATTACAGATACAGAATCCTTTTATTTTCCCTGACCCTCTCTGCAGCCTTTAGAAACAGATTAGTTTCGAGCTTTATTGCGTTTGGGAGGCAAATTAAAACCCATTTAGCCTCTTGGCATCATTATGACATTAACATTGTGAAAGGTCTCCGCGCAGTTCACCAGTAATGAGTGGGATAAGAGATTGTGCAGAACGTGTAAATATTTAAAAGCACCGCAGCATGCATTGCATATATATGCGTCTTAGAGAAATTAATTAAGCTTCTGTATTTTATACAGTGCTGCAGCGATCAGTGTTTATAGCTGTTTTGAGATGTTCTGTGTACTGGTGATCACTCCCAACAGTAAATGGATGTGTGGAAGGGGTCAGCTTTGAGTTGCCTTCTCCTTTTAGCTCCCTCCACCCTCCCACTTTTCCAAAGTCCTTTTCACTGCATTAAAATCTTTTTACCATATTAGCGTTGGCCTTCTTTTTAACGTTCTCCACCATTTCACTTTGTCCTGAAGGCTGTGCCAAATCAGTGGCTGCCCTGTCACACCTTAGCCAAGTTAGATGCTCTTCACTGTTCATGAGTAGTGGTGAGCAGGGTCATAGATAATACCATTTTCTCGTGCAAGGACACGCTGTTATCATTGAATAGCACAGGAGGAGGCCATTTGGGCCATTGTGTCCATGCCAGATCTTTGAAAGAGCCATCCAAATTGTCCCACTTCCCTGCTTTTTCTTCATAGCCCTGCAAATGTATCCTTTTCAAGTATTTACCCAATTCCCTGTTGAAGATTACCTTTGCACCTGCTTCCACTACCCTTTCGGGCAGCGCATTCCAGATCACAACAACTGACAGTGTAGATCTTTTTTTTCTAATCTGCTTTTTTTTGCCAAATATTTTAACTCTGTGCCCTCTGGTTGTTGGCCTTCCTGCCAGTGGAAACAGTTCCTCGATCAAAACCCTTCATAATTTTGAGCACCTATATTAAATCTCCCTTTAACCTTCTCTGCCCTAAGGAGAACAGTCTCTAGTCTCTCCATGTAACTGAAATCCCTCATCCCTGGTATTGTTCTAGTAAATCTCCTCTGCACCCCTTCAGGGCCATGACTTTCTTCTTAAAGTGAGGTGTCTAGAATTGGACAGAATACTCTATAGCTAAGGACTAACCAGTGATCAACAACCAACCCCTAAGCTACTTTCCCCTCTTTATCCCAGCGATACTAAAGTCAATAGCAGATTCTGTGAAGGGAATTGTTGAGGTCTAAGGTAAACCATGTGACTTTCCTCATCGATACAGCCTGCTGCGACATCCCAAGATAATTTTTCCGTTAAATTTTGCAGCTACATCTAGACGTGCAAACCAGGGATAAATGTACTCCAACTCTAAGGATGAGTAACTTCAGTTGTGAGGAGATGTTAGAAAAGTTAGCACTGTTCTCCTTGGAACAGAGAAGGTTAAGAGGTGTCGTAATTGAGGTATTCAAGAGGGTGAGAGGTTTTGATAGAGTAGATAGAAAATAACTATTCCCTCTGTTGAGTGTGTCAATACCAATTTGATTCAAAAATTATTGCCAAAAGATCTAGAGGTGCGATGAGAATTTTTTTGCTGAGTTGTCGAGTGCTGGAGTGCTGTACTTGAAAAGGTGCTGGAAACAGATTTCCTACCTCATTTTAAAAGGGAGTTGGGACAGGCTAGTGGATGAGGAATTTCAGGGTTACAGACAAAAAGCAGGGGTGTGGGACCAAACATGACTGCTCCTTCAAAGAGCCAGCACAATCACGATGGGCAGAACGGTCATCTGTGCTGTAAGTTTCTATGATCACCCACAGGGCCCAGCTGGTTCCTGCTGGTGTTTATGCTTCCCATAAACCTTCTCCTACCTTATTTCATCTCACCCTATCAACATATGCTCCTATTCCTTTCTCTGTCATGTTCATATCTAGCTTCCCTTTAAAATACGCCTGTGCTATTCTCAACTACTCCATTTGGTAGCAAGTTTCACATTCTAACCACTCTCTGGATAAAGCCGTTGCTCCTGAATTCCTTGTTGGATTTGCTGGTGACTGTCTTATATCTATGCCCCTTTGTTCTACTCTCCCCGCAAATGGAAACATTTTCTCTGCACCAACCCTATCAAACATCTTCATAATTTTAAAGACCTCTATCAGGTCCTTCCTCAACCTTCTCTTTTCTACAGAAAAGTTAGAAACTAACTTTTACCCTAGTGCTGTGTGTGGGATGGGGTAGGAGCGGGGGATGAGAGGGGAGTGGAACACTCAGATCACAAAATAAGTGTTCCTGGTTTGAGTTGGAAAATTTCGGAGGGAAACGGGAAGCATTCCTCAACGCTGTCTGGGTAAAGAGGTTTCTCCTGAAATCTTTATTGGATTTATTAGTGACTATCTTACAATTATGATCCCTGGTTCTGGACTAGACTGGTTCCTGGGATGAGGGAATTGTTGAATGAGAGATTGAGTAGAGTAGGCCTCTATTCTATGGAGTTTAGAAGAATGACAGGTGATCTCATTGAAACATATAAAATTCTTAAGGGGCTTTACAGGGTAGATGCTGAGAAAATGTTTACCAGTTTGGGAAATCTAGAACGGGGGTCACAGTCTCACAATAAGGGGTCTGCCATTTAGGACTGAGATGAGGAGAAATTTCTTCACTCAAAGGATTGTGAATCTTTAGAATCCTTGACGACTCCCCCCTGCACCCCCCCCCCCCCCCCCCCAGGGCTGTGGACGCTCCACTGTTGAGTATATTTAAGGCTGAGATCGATAAATGTTTGGTCTATTAGGGAACGAAGCGATATGGGGAGTGATGAAACTCTATTGGGGGAGGGTATATCACAGTGCATTGAAATTTTATACAATTCAGACTATTCCTGTACCAGAAACAAAACCAAATAGAAAGAATAAACACTGCTTCGTATGAAATGTGAGCCAGTTGCCATGATTTCTTGCTTCTTGTACATTTGCTCAGAATGCCTTTAAATGGAAGGAGGCTGGATTGTGTCTGGTTAAGAATTTGAGCTTCCATTTCACTGAGCTTCTGCACAGGAAACCTCCTCCATTCATTGAAGCAAACAGATCTGCCCTCTTGTGGTAAATATAGGTTAATATTAGATAGCAGCATCGTGTACTTTAACCACACAATCTATTGCCTGCTCATTACAGGACTCTCTGCTCTGTAGTTTGTGACCATTTTGCAGCTGATATTTGGTACACTGAATCAACCCATCATCTGACAGTCACCTAGGTTACTGAACAATGCACCTGATCTAAGCAGTGATGTTGAACTGGTATTCCACTGTAATAAATAGAAGGCAAAAGTATAAATGCTACAATTTGTAAGATGAGCCACTGCTTTATCTAAAATTAAAAATGGGCAGTGCTGACTGAGACCGCAGTTTCTTCTCCCTTTCACACGTGGCCAGTGACACGTCTCTGACTTGTTAAAAAAAACACGGTATTCTGTGAGCAAGGCGGCCAAATGGAACAGGATTCTGCTTTATGTCATGTTCCCAGACAGTTAGCAGCGATGATGTTTAATGCTTTTTGGCAAACAAGTTAATGCAACTTACTCTGAGAATCTGAACAAGTGATTCCACGGCTGTTAAAAAGATAGTAACCTTTTGTGTCCAAGGGTGTTTAGCTACTGTAGCAGTCCAAATGTGCAAATCCTTACCTCCTTCCCTGTAAGATGATGTGTTACTCTTGTGAAAGCAGCAATGGGAAAGGGCTGCTCACAATTGGCAGGCAGCCATTGCACATTTGATTCATGGCACTCCCCTTTGTTTTGATAGCATTTGCACCAGTTAATAGGAAATTTGGATGATGCTGTTTAGCCTATCTTTCTAATGGTTGTGCTCTAAATGCACGGAACCTAATCCAGCCAGGAAACTTCACAGGCAACACCAACTCCCAGAAGTTTAACACTGTTCGATCTAGGCTTCAAAATACATTTATTTGGACTTTTCTTTTTCTGTCCTTTGGCCCAAGTTTTTGTCATCACATAATTCTGAGTAACACCCATATCAATAAAAACAAAATGCTGGAAATCTGAAATCAAAACAGAAAATGCTGGAAAACACTCAACTTGGTTTCTCTCTGCCCGACCTGCTAACGTTTCAGCTTGATGTTCTCTTATCAGAACTAGAGTAAATAAATGGAATGGCAAAAGAACCAGAGGTGACATGAGGAAGTTTATTTTTTACACCAAGTTGTGATCAGGAATGCACTGTCTGAAATGGTGGTGGAAGCAGATTCAGTTCGAGAATTGAATAAATACTTGGAGGGAAAAAATATACTGGGCTATAGGGAAAGAGCATGGGAGTGAGATTAATTGGATAACTCTACCAAAGAGATGGCACAGGTACGATGGGCTGAATGGCCTCCTTCTGTGCTGTACTGTTTATTGATTCCATATTAGAGATTAAACAGGTTTTAAGCTATCTGCAGAGGCAGGGGAAGGCAAGAGGGGGAAGAAAGAACAAAGCTATGTGGTCAGGTGGAAGGCAGGAGTGTTTAAATAATGAAGGGATGATGGGGCATTGCAAAACAGGTTAATGAGATGAGCAAAGAAACAAAAGATGGGCCTAGAGGAGCTGTAAATAGCCCCAGCAGTTGAAACGACGGGCTGAACTTTCCTTAGAGGCGGGAAACAGAAGCCAGTCTTGTTTTCGGGTCAGAAACCCGCCTCCGGTGGGAAATTGAAAGTTAAGATCTTTGCGTGGGGAAACCCTTCATTGGTCTGGAGACCGGTTTTCTGTCCACTTAGAGCCAGTGGGGGTGGGAACAGAGGCGGGTCAGATGAAGAGTGGGACTCATTTAGACTCCCATGGCAACCGTCACCTGAGGCTGCTGGTTGTCCGGAGGTAGAGATCTGCAGTTTGTGCCAAAGCCTTCCAGTGCCCCAGATGAAAGCGAGAAGTTACAGGGGAGCTGGAGGCCTGCACCTGGGGCAGGACAGACCCTCGCTTCATCGATGCCGACCTGGATCTAATGCTGGAGGCCGTGAGGGACAGGAGAGAGGTTCTCTTCCTGGACAGTGGCAGGAGGAGGCTACCTCGTCGTGCAGCAGGGGCACCTCTCTGTACAGCATCTTCCTCCTCCTCCGATTCCTCCTCATCTCTCACCTCCTGCTCCTCCCTGATGAGCTGTCTCCTTCCAGGGCCTCACTGTCCTCAAGATCAACACCTCTCTGGAGGGCCATGTAATGTAGAACGTAGCAGATCACCATAATGACTGACACCCTTGCAGGAGGGTATTGGAGGGCATCACCCAACCAGCCCAAACACCAGAGTTACATCTTCAAAAGCCCGATGGCCTGCTCAATGGTTGTCCTACTGAGCAGTTGGCATTGGCTGTGCCATTGTCGGGGGCTCCCCTAGAGGGATCAGTTACCATCTCTTTAAGGGATATCCTTGTCTCCTAGGATCCATCCACACACTTTGGGGGTTGGAGTGAAGACCTGAGGCAGCCTGTACTGGTGGAGGATGAAGGAGCCATGGCAGCTGCTAGGAAAGTGAGTGCACGCGTGGAGGAAGCTCTTGTTGTGGTCCCAGACCAGTTGGACATTGAGGGAGTGGAAGCCCTTCCTGTTGATGAATCTCACTGGCTGGTCACTGGGTGCCTTGAGGGCACACGGGAGCAATTGATGATGCCCAGCACCTGGGGGAATCCAGTGATGGAAGCGAAACCCAATGCCCTCAGTCCCTGCGAGGCCATGTCTGTCGTGAAATGAACGTGCTGTCCAGCTCTGGCAAAGAGAACTTCAGTGACCAGCAAAATGCAGAGGTCTGCAGCCATTTGCGATGCTACTAAAGTCCACAGCTGATCCTTGGAAGGAGTCAGAAACAAAGAAGTTCAAGGCCACAGTGACTTTGACAGCACTGGCAGGGCATGGTGACTAGTGCTGAAAGGTCTTTGGCGATGAGGGCACAGACGCCTGTGATCACCTGCCTGGAGAGTCGCAGTCTCCTACAGCACTGGATCGCGGTCATCTCCAGATAGCTCCATCTTTGGCAGTAGTTCCAGTGTTGAGCGTTTGGCCTCCATTGCCTTCCTGCCCTTCTTTCCTCTCCTGTGCCTCCCTGATGCCCCGGGTTCCGCCCTTCCTTAGAGGTTGTTGCCCCTAATCGCCACGGTGATATTTTTGGGACTGGAGTGAGGTTTAGCCGAGCTCAGTTGTCTTTATTTTGTTTTACTTTCACTTTCTCTTTCAGCTCCCTCTGCTGGCTCATGTGCATGGTAGCCGCAGGTGAATATGTACAATACAATTTTCAAAAGACTACAGGCACTGGGCCCCAAATCTGACACTCCTGCTCGCATTGCCAGCTAGAGACTTCCTTAAGGGTGGGTGGCCAACTGAGAATAATTAATGGCCTATTGTCAGAAGCCAACTGGAATTTTCCATTCAGCCTCCAGGGCCCTCCAAGGCATCGGGGACTAGCCTAGCTGCCTGGAACCTGCCTCCCATCATCAGGCCAGGGGGCCAGCACTCCTGGGAGGCTTTGAGGCCCTCATCTCCTGTGTGGGCTCAGCTGCGGCTGCAAGCTGCCTTATGGAGGGACACTGCCTCCACAATCGTGCCTGGCTGCTGACACCATTTTTTAATTGGAAAGTTTAAGAAGTTGGAGAGAGGGTACCTCAAGATGGAAGAGCCCTCTTACTCCCTTGCCTGAACTGCAGGCGTCATCTCCTTCTGTGCTGCTGGCCTTCCTTTGGCCCTCCAGCTTTGAGAGCCCACCTGTTGAGCCCTCCTTCCGGCCACTGATTGGCCAATTCGGGGAGAATCACTGCAGGGTGAGTTCCTCACACAGCATGGGGTTGCGACCGCCGTTTGACCTCAACATCGGGGTCCCGACCCAAAAGGCAAAATCCTGCCCCTTGTATCTGCGTAGACAGTTTGAGGGTGAAAGTGGGCTTTGCTAGTACCACATGGTGAATCAGCAGCCCATTCCACACTGTGCCTGATCTTTGCCATTGACTTCAATTGGCACAGAGTAGTTGCGGCTGCTGATTGGCTTTTTGCTCATTTTGCAAGACTAACGGTCACCAGTTTCATCCCCGAAAACTCTCTCTCATGTTAAACTTTCCTCGAAGCCTCTTTATTGTGTTCTTGTTTCAAGTATCAGTTATTGAGTTATCTCTCTTTACTGTGCTTATTTTCTTTTATTTAACTTCTCTTTATCTGCCCATTCACTAGGTGGAGATTGTCTGTGTGCTTCATGTGTCACAAAATTATAAACAGGTTTAATATTTTAAGAAGGAACCTCTTGCACAAGAGGCACAGAGGAAATCTTCCCCTCTTACTTGTCTCCGGCAAGAACTCCACCAAAGCCATTCACTGATAACGTGGACAAGATACTGACGTCATCAGCTCTTTATCTCTGCAGCATCTCCAGTTTTTGCCTGGATACGTGAAAGCAGGAGGACACCACAGGCTGAACATTCCTGATGCTGTGGAGTTGATACATTGCTATCTCTGCCCAGTAGCCCAGCTCGAGTTGTCAAAAACAGAGTGAATTGTTGGGGGAGGCAGGTAGTCACCTCATGAAGAAACCGGTTAATTCGACAACTTCTCAACATCTGGGGCACTCATGACTCTAGCAAGCGTCAATAAATATCTGTCACAGAAACATTGTCAGTTTACTTCAGAGGCTACCACCCGCGATTTATTGACTCCATGTAAAAGCAAAGAGCCATGTTTTCTTTTATTGACCAACTTGTAACATGCATTTCACCTGCCAGCCTGCAGAAGGTCGATCTCTGTGGATATTGGTGTTTCCCCTGCTCTATGAAGATACTGACAGTGCAGGCGCTGACAGACCCATACTGTTTTGCGCAGCTAGCCATTATTCATGGTTGAGGTCACTTTTCAGTTTGAGTGTTGGGCAGTAGGTGTCACAGCAGAGCTCAGCCTCGTTCTTATCTAAGCTTTGCGCAAGTCCAGTTTCCAGTGAGGGTACTTGGATAGCACTCAAGGACAACAACCAAACCTGACCTCTCTATGCCCCCTCCATCCACTCCTTTTCCCAAGTCCTGAAGCACTGAGGTCAATTCTGGCACCCAAGTACAGGCCAGGGACCCAGCTGGAGATCTCTCTAATCTATTGGCTCAGTCCCAGATGATGCATTGCATTCCCCTACCCCACCCTAAAGTCATTGAAGGAGATTGAGCACTATGTTAATTAAAGACATTCTGGCCTCAGTGGGATTTTGTGGATGCTGAAATTATTATGAGACATTGGTGGGGAGGGGAATGAGTGGGAGTCAATTTTACCCACAGTGAGTGCTACAATCTTGTGTTAACCCTGCCTCTGGTGCTGGAAATCTCAAAGAGTCTGGATGCTGGGGTCAACTGAAATCTTCAAAACTCAGATCGCTAGATTTTTGTGAGGTGATCTCAAGGGATGTGGAGAAAAGGAGCTAAATGGTGTTGTGCCATAGATAGACAGTGATCTAATTGAACAGGCTTGAAGGCCTGAATGTTCTACTCCTGCTCTTGTGTTCCTTTGTTCCTATGCCCAGTTAACTGATCTGAGCCAGGAGAATAATTAGTGCTGCAGTTGGCCTCAGCATTCATGGGTTACAGAGCCAAGAAAGTGGCCTGGATCTGCCTCCTGAACTCTACCCAATGACCCCTACTGGAAATGTGCATCCTTGGATGTTGGATGAGAACAGAGGCATCAATGGTGAGGCCAACACTCCCTCTTAAATCTTCAGGATCTGTTGGGAGGGATGGGAAAGAATTAATTTGGTGAGAAAAGTTGTTCAACACAATGTGAGACTCGCACTGAGGTTTTAATCCCTAAAAAAAAAAAAAAATTTCTGCGGGGTTACTGCCCCTCCTCTGACATCTCAGCCCCATGTGGCCATTACGTACATGTGATCTTCAAAGCTGAGCGTCAACAGGCTGTGAAACCACAGAGGATATTGTGGGAACCCAGTTCTGTGCTCGGCTGACAGATGCACATGCAACCCCAGTGGGAGGGCCAGGGTGCGACACAGGACAGGCAACAGAAGTGCTGACCAATTTCCCCTCCCTTCACCACAAGCACCAAGGTCAGTTGTGGTGCCCAGTTAACCACCCTGAGACTGACATCAGCAATCTCAAGCCAGATTGAGGATTAAATCTGGGACCTCCCTAGTCTATATCGCTCTGTAATTCACCGTATAAAACCACTCATCTGTGGTGCATTGAGTTTATTGAAAGATCATCAAATTTTGCTGTGCAATATGATCCACAAATAAAACACCGAATATGAAGGAAAAGGCAAATACCTCACACACCAGTACTCTGTAGCCTGACTCTTCTAAATGGCAGGGAACTGCTATTCGCTGGCAGGCTGAATAGTTTTGTGATTGGGGCTGGGCAAAGAACAGCATGAAAAATGGTGGCATCTTTCTATTCCAACCACCCACCTTTCTCTCCCCACCCCACCACCCCCCAGCTGATACATCCCTCCACCACACGATTATGGACTTTTAATATGCAAAGCTGCATCCCTGCCACATTTAAAAGTGAAAATTACTTCTACAAGCCGTCACGATCAAGGTTGACCTTGGACTCTGGCTCTGCGATTGGCTGGAATCCTGGGTCAAAGAGCAGAAGTCAATGGTCTGAGTGTGCTCTGAAAACATGAACTGATATCGTCAGATGGAAAGGTCTCTAATTCTTACCCTACGTAGGTGGAACATTTAATGCGAGAGCTGTATTCCATCGTTGCCACTGACGAGAGGCCTAATTTCGGCTGCGGTGCTGTAATAAGTTTTCGTTGGCATTGGTTTGTTCAACAGCTGAGCACCATCTCGAGCGGTGAAGACTACTTCCTGTTAGCTGTAGGTAGGTTGGGCACTCAGACCAGCAATCGAGGCTTTGAGGAAGTGGGAGCGCTAGAATTAATGTGGTTCTGTGGGAGAAAGCAAATCAATCGGCAATGCCTTCAACTTTTGGTTTACTCATTCACGGGATGTGGGCATCACTGGCAAGGTCAGCGTTTATTGCCCATTCCAAATTGCCGTTGGGCAGGTCGTGGTGAACTGCCTTCTCAAATACAACTGAGTGACTTGCTGGGCCATTTCAGAGTACAGTTAAGAGTCAACTACATTGGCGTGGGTCCAGAGTCACAAATAGGCCAGACCGGTTAAGGATGGCAGATTTCCGTCCCTGAAGAACGCTAATGAAATTGATCGATCTTCGTGACAATCCAGTAGCTTCATGGTTGCCATTACTAACATTCACCTTTGGTTCCAGATTTATTCAGTTAATTGAATTTAAGTTCCTCAGGTGCCGTGGTGGGATTTGAACTCCTGTCTCTGGTTTGTGAGTCCAGGCCTCTGAATTATTTATTTATTTAGAGATACAGCACTGAAACAGGCCCTTCGGCCCACCGAGTCCATGCCGACCATCAACCACCCATTTATACTAATCCTACATTAATCCCTTATTCCTACCACATCCCCAACTTCCCTCAATTCCCCTACCACCTCCCTATACTAGGGGCAATTTATAATGGCCAATTTACCTATCAACCTGCAAGTCTTTGGCTGTGGGAGGAAACCGGAGCACCCAGCGAAAACACACGCGGTCACAGGGAGAACTTGCAAACTCCGCGCAGGCAGTACCCAGAATCGAACCCTGGTCGCTGGAGCTGTGAGGCTGCAGTGCTAACCACTGCGCCACTGTGCCACCCAATTACTAGTCCCATAATATTACACTATGCTACCTGAATCCAATGATCCTTCCTCGAAGTGTGCACACTTGAAGGTAGTGACTGCAGGGAAGCCTGGTGCTATTAACAAGACTGCTGGTGTTTACTGTCTGAGCTTGCATGTGAACAATTGGATGGGAGATAAGAGGTCCTTTTTTGTAACTGTACCCCAGCCCATGCCTTCAGGACAGGAGGGAAGAAGATGAACCAAATTCTCCTATTGGGTCAGGAACAGTACAAGATTGCATTCCTCGCTCACTGAGAACGCATATCAGTAAATTGTAGGTGAGTTCCCCACAGTACTGGAAAATTGTAGGCTTGCTCAGTGTGGTTTTCTGTCCATAATGGACTGAAAATCATGGGGAGTGAGGCTGCAGTCAGACTCCTACTGTGCTTTTACAGCAGGGTGTAACTCCCTATTGGGATTGTGCATTCATAAAGAAAAATCAGTCCTCTACTGTAATATCAACACGGTGAAACCATGTCTAAAATTACAGGATTGCAAGCAAGGAATTGGTGTTTACAGAAATATGTTACATGTGGAGGGTTATGCTGACAGAAGTGACTGATTAGTGATGATTGAGTCCAAGGTCATGTTTAATGTTGCAATATCACAAGTGGGATTGCCATGTGAACCTATATAGACCCTGCCCTTGAGGCTATCCAAATAACGTTTAATGTAAAAATCACAGCACTAAACTTCAATATTCCTGCATTGATATGGTTGCTCTGTCAGCAGCTCTATCCTCATGGAGTAGGTGTGTGGTTAAAAGGAGTTTGTGGGATATTATGGCTTGTAAGTCAGAAGTGCGTGAGACATTGAGTGAAGGGACACTACATGGAGGGAGGGTAAAATGGCCGGTGGCGAAAAAAGGGCCTGCATTTATATTTGTGCCTTTCGGGTCTTCTGGATATCTCAAAATGCTTTCACCCAACCAAGTACTTTTCGAAGTGTCATTACTGGTGGTACATTGGTAAGCAAGGCAGCTAATTAAAGCACAGCAGTGAGATGAGTGAACAGTGTCCAAAGGCCCAAGCTGAAACTGGGAACCTGACTAAAATTCACCATAAACGCAGAAAAAAACCCAGCATAAAACTTGCTGCAGTGTGTTGACATTTTGCAGGGATATTTCTTCATGTGTTTTATGACACATTTATATTTTAATGGACCAGCAATGGGGGGAGCGACCAGGGGTTATGTGGTGGGTGCGGAGCAGCCCCTGTATGTTCCTAGCACCGAGGCTCGAAGAATTCGTAATGCAGCTCTGGTGATTACAATCAAAAATGCGTTTGTCAACAGGGCTAAGCTTGACTGGTTTATTGTTATCAGGCCTCTTGATCATATTATTTTCTCTGTAATCAACCCCTCCTGTCTTTTTTTTTTAAAGTAATGTGTACTGTGCAATGTGTAAGGGTTCTTGATTTTACTTTGTTTCCATCTGTTTTTTATTCTGTACAAACATGGATGGCCAAGCCTTTTCATATGATATATGATCATGTCACCAAAATATGATCTAACCACTTGCAAGGCAGTCAGCAGCTACATAGTGGGAAATGACACTGCACACAAATGTGGTTGACTTTCTGTTCCTCTTCCCCTTCTTAAAAGAGAAAAAAAATCCTTACTCTCACATCGTCCATGGCAGTTTATGAAGAGACGCACTACCTGGTGTGTTGTTGAACTGTTTGAACTTGGGAGTTTGTAGATGGTGCAGTCAACCATGTCAAAGGCTGCAGAGGGCTGATGTACAAAGGTTACAGTCATGCAGGATGTCTTGTGAGAGTTTATTAGGAGCCAAAGAGGTGCTGCAGGAAAAGCAGAAACGTGATTGGAGAGATTGAAACTTGCCAGTTGTGGGAGAGATGAACATTGAATTGGGAGTCAACAAGTTTGAAGAGGAAAGGGAGGTTGGAGATGGCGCGGCAGATTGCAAAGACAGAACAGTTGGTTTTTAGAGGAAGTGATGATGGTGGTTTTGGAAGGGAGGGGACGGTATCTGAGGGCCATGGAACTATTTACAATGACAGCTAGCGTGGGGGCCAGGAAGGGAAATTGGGTGGCCATCTATTTAATGTGAATGGAATCAAGGGAGCAGGAGGTGACAGGAATGAGCTTGGAGGCGGCATGAAGAAAAATGAAAGAAAAGGTGACATGAGTTCAGGGCAGAGGGGAGTCTTGGACAAGGGCCGAGGGGGCAGAGCAGCAGGTCTGGTGACAGACGGCTGCACTGGTTCTGCAGCAGATATGTTCAAGTCTGGACTTGAGGGAGCAATGTTGGATGGCATACTGGGTGAAATGGGAAAGAGTAAAGGTTTTGTTGGGGCCAGTGGTGGAGGTGAGGGGGTTTGTTTGAGTAGATCAGCCACAGATCGAGCAGTCAAGATTGCCATTCTGATCTGATATCCAGTGGATAATACTGGGCTCAGCTGTGATGCCGCTCAGCGCCACCCCCCCCCATTGGTAGATTAACAAGCTGAAGATCAGTGTCTGTCACATGGGTGAGATAATGAGCGGACTGGTTCTGGCTAAACTATTGCACTGCTCATCATCGAGTTTTAAGGGGAGGTGGGGAAGAAACAGGAGGCAAAAGTATGACATTACTGTTAAGGTTGCAAATAAATGCATGGATATTGAGTTCGGACATGATCTGGGCACCGTGAATGCTGACCTCTTTGGCAGCTGTGGGTGCCATTCGCGACCCCAGGGGCAGCTTGCCAGTTGTGGGTGGTCCAACCAAAGAGCTGCTTAGGACACCAGCTGAGTCCTGGGGAGGGAAGAATGAGCAACCGGGGAGCGAGAGGGGGGCAGTCCATGACGGGCATCAACCTGCAGTTTTAATATTAGGCTGCATGGAGACCAAGTAATCCCTGCATGCAGCAGGCCTGACATACGGCGCAAAGCAATTTCCTTTTTGATCCTAAAAAAGACTGTGCCGATATGGGGCCCACCATCAAGAACCTAATTATTGAGCCGAAATTGGATCTCTTTGCTTTGTTTCCGCTCGCGAAACAAGGTTCAATTTCACCCCCAACGTTTCCAGTCTGCAATTAAAAATCCATACCCATACTTCCAGCTCCTCGAGGTCTGTGCTGGTTCAGTCGGCTTGCAAAGCCTGAGTGTTGCACAGACAGCCGGCTGCTGTCTGATGTAAAATGGTCGGCACCGCCCCCAACACCAGTGACCCAGGACAGAGGCAAAGAAGGGATCCTCTGGACTGTAGGCATAGCCTCGACATGACATTCGTGCACCAGTGCAGTTCCTGCGCAGTGTAAAGAGCAGCTGTGTTTGCTGTAGGAAGCAGAGTTTTAAAAAAAAACATCTGACAGAGGGAAAGAAGAAATAAATGAGTATAAAACCACTTTCACCATTCTCGTGTACTTGATACTGGCTGCTGTCGAGAGAGATGGGGGAACGAGGTGAGATTAGAATAGGGACCTTCCTTTCCAGCTTGCATTGACATTGTTTGGAAATACTATGTGCATTGTCCTGCTTTATCAAATAGCACAATTAATTTGGATTTGGTGCTGTGCAGGAGCTAATTACCTGTCAGAAAGAAGGTTAAGCAAAAAACTACCAACGTCAGCTATGCACAAAAGCCTGAGGCTGCGAATTTCCTCAACAGGCCACCTATGATTTTTTAACGTTGTACAAAGAACAAAAAATCCCTCAGAGGCAGGGACAGACCGACATAATCACATATCTTTTCCACTAGTGTTTCGACAGACACGATGCCATAGAACCAGTACCCCTTCAATGGTGCTGTTTTTTTGGGGGTGATCCCTCCAACTTCGCTGGTTTGAGCAAGCTGCTCCGGAGCCTCAGCCAGAACTCCATGACCCACTGAGAGGGGCGTGGACTGGCACAGCTTCTCTTTCATTGTGTTATTTTCTCCTTGCTTTTCCCAAAGGGGTTGACTCATGCTAGATGTATTTAATTTATCTCTGTAACTTCTCACCCTGTAGTGGTGTATTCAGCCCTTCCAATTCTTCAGGCCCATCCCTAATGCATGCAAACCAAAAATCCAAAATTCTGAATGCCACCCCTCCACCTTCCCTGCCCCCCTCCCACAATGTTATGTAACCCTAAGTAGGATGCATCAAGCAGGATGGATAAAGGGAAACCAGTAGATGAGGTGTATTTGGATTTCCAAAAGGCATTCGATAAGGTACTACACAAGATGGTGTTGGGAGTGATATATTAGCATGGATAGAGGATTGGCTGACTAACAGCGAACAGAGGGTCGGGATTAATGGGTCATTTTCAGGATGGCAAACAGTAACCTGTGGATCTAGATTAATAACTTGGAGGAAGGGACAGACTGAATTTTAGCCAAACTTGCAGATGATATGAAGATAGGTAGGAAATCAAGTTGTGAGGAGGATACAAAGAATCTGCAAAGGAATATAAATAGGTTAAGTGAGTGGCACCTGGAATATAATATGGGAAAGTGTACGGTTCTCCACTTTGGCAGGATGAATAGAAGAGCAGAAATGGAGAGAAACTGCAGAATGCTGTGGTGCAGAGGGACCTGGGTGTCCTTGTACATGAATCATAAAAAGTCTGCATGCAGGCACAGCAAGTAATTAGGAAGACAAATGGAATGTTGGCCTTTATTGCAAGGGGGATGGAGTATAAAAGTATGGAAGTCTTACTACAACTGTACAGGGCATTGGTGAGACCGCACCTAGAGTACTGTGTACAATTTTGGTCACCTCATTTAAGGAGGGATATACCTGCATTGGAAGCAGTTCAGAGAAGGTTCACTAGGCTCATTCCTGGGATGAAGGGGTTGTCTAACAAGGAAAGATTGAGCAGGCTGGGCCTACACTCACTGGAGTTGAGAAGAATGAGAGATGATCTTATTGAAACGTATAAGATTCTGAGGGGGCTCGACAGGGTAGATGCTGAGAGGATGTTTCCCCTCGTTGGGGAATCTAGAACTAGGGGGCACAGTTTCAAAATAAGGGGTCTCCCATTTAAGATAGAGATGAGGAGGAATTTCTTCTCTCAGAGGGTTGTTAATCTTTGGAATTCTCTTCCCCAGAGAGCAGTGGAGACTGGGTCATTTACTATGTTCATGGCTGAGTTAGACAGATTTTTGATTGACAATGGAGTCAAGGGTTATGGGGGGCAGGCAGGAAAGTGGTGTCAAGGCCACAATCAGATCAGCCATGATCTTATTTTTAAAAATTATTTTCATGGGATGTGGGCTTCGCTGGCAAGGCCAGCATTTGTTGCCCATCCCTAATTGCCCTTGACAACTGAGTGACTTGCTAGGCCATTTCAGAGAGCAGTTAAGAGTCAACCACATTGCTGTGGGTCTGGAGTCACACGTAGGCCAGACCAGGTAAGGACAGCACATTTCCTCCTCCCCTAAAGGACATTAATGAACCAGATGGGTTTTTACAACACTCGATAGTTTCATGGCATCATTACTGAGACTAGCTTTCAATTCCAGATTTTATTAATTAATTAAATTTAAATTCCACTAGCTGCCGTGGTGGAATTTGAACCCCTGTCCCCAAGGCATTGGCCTGGGCCTCTGAATTACTAGTGCAGTGACATTACCACTATGCCACCAGCAGAGCTGGTTTGAGGGGCTGAATGGCCTACTCCTGCTCCTGTTTCTTCTGTTCTTATGTTCTAACCCATGCACAAAAGAAAACCTGACCTTTGTATCCCTCCCACAGGCCCAGTGAAACCTTTACTGCCTTGAATGTGCCCTTCATTCCCAAAGAATATCCCACCAGGTTTGTCTGCCTGTTTTCCGTCCGTGTGATGTGTAGTAATAAGGGAAAAAGCAGAGAAACATTAAGCAGCCAGACTGCCTGTGGGATATGAAAAATGTTGAGGAAATTACAAGCTGAGATGATTCAGACAGTATACTTTCCTTTTATTTCACAGTGAAGGTACAGTGAAGCTTCAAGTATTGGGTACAAGAAGATTTGGATTATGAAAGATTTACAGTATAGCCTTTTGTGATCTAACCCATCAGGACTCCCAGCCGATGGAGATCATCCCATGGCGGAGATCAAGGCAGCTCTTTGCTGATGTGCTTTCCCTTTGGTGAATTGAGAGAAAATTATTGTTCCATTTGTCTATAAACAATTTAAAATTTTGTTCCATCTTTAATTTTCCATAAACTTGACCTCATCCAAAACTCAGCTGCCCATAACCTAAGTCACACTCATTCATTCATCATCCCTGTGCTCGCTGTCCTACCTAGTGTTCCCGATCCACCAATGCCTAAATTTAAAATTCTAATCCTCCTGTTCAAATCACCCCTTGGCCTCACTGCTGCTGATCTCTGTAACCTGATCTAGCCTTACAGTCCTCCAAGAGCTCTGCGTTCCTCCAACTCTCAAGGACTTTGTGCATCCCCCATTCCTTCGCACCACAATTGGCAGCTATGCCTGCAGCTATATAGGCCCTAAGCTCTGGAATTTCCTCTCGGAACCCCACTGTCTCACCACCTCTCTCCTTCAAGATGCTGCTTAAAACCTACCTCTTTGACCAAGCTTTTACTCATCACTCTTAAAGCTATCTATTCTTTGCGGTATCGATTTTTGTCTGATTATGCCCCTGTCAAATGCCTTGGGATGTTTTTCTACATTAAACGTGCATTATAAATGCAAATTGTTGCTGTCTCCCCATTCTGATTTTCTCCCTTGCCTCTCCTGCAATTGCTGTGACTGCTGCAGGGGTACGGGTTAAGTGTTGCCAGATGTCTCTTCAGAGCTGATCTGAGCTGCTTTCGCACTATGCCAGTGTAACATTGGGCAGCCAAGTTGTTTGTTAAGAGGAAATGAGCTGATCGTACAGAGAACCGATGACATTGAAGACCGGCAGGTTAAGGTCTCTGCTTTCAGTGCAGTCTACACGTGGGAACCAGGCCCTTGCATTTCACTCCGGGGCTCCACAAACACAGGGGAGGGCAGCGTGACAACAGAGATTGGCTCCCAACCTGCAATGTAAAAGCAGCAAATCAATCACTCTTCAGGAAACACTATCTTCGAGCTCAGTATTAAAATGGTTCTTGCCCATATGGGCATTCTTCACATAGAAATATGGAGGGGAAGGGAGTCCCACATAGTAGGAGCAACAGTCTTGTCGGGAGCACCACAACTGGCTTCAGTGTTCCTGGACTAGGGAAGGGACACTGGAGTTTACTTTTTTAGAATCATAGAATAGTACAGTACAGAAGGAGGCCATTCAGCTTATTGAGTCTGTGCCAGCTCTTTCGAAGAGCAATCCAGTTAACCCCCCCTTCCCGGCTCCTTCCCCACATTCAAGCAATTTTTTTTCTTTCCAGTATTTTTGTGACCCCTTCAGCTGTAAGTTTAGATCGAGATCTTCTGTTCTATGATTCAGTACCATACCATATGGTGCATTAACTCCTTCTGCCAATTGACAGAGTTCAAAAACTTTTATTCTCAAAGATAAAATGAAAAATAAATCCTGTAACAGTCACCTTTGGCCTGAATAAACTTGCAGAATTATAAAACATATGTGGAAGCCTCTCCTCAGCCTATCTTCCCAACCAAAGCCAGTTTCCTACCTATTGCTGCTGCAGTTGAGGTAATCACATATAGAGTCATAGAGAGATACAGCACTGAAACAGGCCCTTCGGCCCACCGAGTCTGTGCCGACCAACAACCACCCATTTATACTAATCCTACATTAATCCCATATTCCCTACCATATCCCCACCATTCTCCTACCACCTACCTACACTAGGGGCAATTTACAATGGCCAATTTACCTATCAACCTGCAAGTCTTTGGCTGTGGGAGGAAACTGGAGCACCCGGCGGAAACCCACGCGGTCACAGGGAGAACTTGCAAACGCCACACAGGCAGTACCCAGAACCGAACCCGGGTCGCTGGAGCTGTGAGGCTGCAGTGCTAACCACTGCGCCACTGTGCCGCCCCAAATATGTATGAGAGCCTCCCCATTTTTATATACATCTTCATCCTAAGCCTTTGCTAAAAAGTTGCCCCTGAAGTGGACTGCACTATCTGTAACTGGATGCTGTTATTGGGTAGCTTGTGAGTGCATCTTGTGTGATGATTTTTCCCCTACTGTCCATTCTGGAGGTTTGCTGATCTCTGCAGCTAAATTCCTACCGTGCACTTCTGTCATGAGAAGTTCTGCACTAGTTGTCTGAATATGTCAAAGTGTTAACCCATCTTGCCTCAGCCGATCCATCTGAATTGATACCAGGTTGAAGAAAGCTGAATTCCATTGTTGTATAGCAGCTCATACTCGACTCTTCCAAAGTTTCTGCATTATTGATTTAGTCAGAAATGTTGCCATTGACACCAGCTGCTTTATTTGCTGAAGCCACTCTCCTTTGTTCAACAATCTTTGACATCCCCAAGGTATCTTTGTAATCTGTACCCAGGTTTGTTGCACACTGGCACATTGCTTTATATAGAACGTGCAGCACAGTAACAGGCCATTGTGCCTAACTGGTCTATATCGATGTTTATGCTCCATACGATTTCTTCCCACTTCATCTCACTCTGTCAACATAACTTTCTGTTCCTGTCTCCCTCATGCTTATCTAGCTGTTAGACATTTGTCTTTTTATTCCAACAGCCCCACGAGGAAATTTCTGTGACCTGTCGATGACATCAAACATGATGGTCTCTTCACTAATAACACCAGTCTATAGAGGGGCCGGTTTCCTATTTGAAAGACACAATTGCTGAGCAACTTACCACTAGCAGAGATGGAAAGATTCAGTGAGCAGGCAAATGGCTTTACTTCCAGCACTGTGAAGATCAAGTCAGGATCTGCTGAGAAAGATTGGCCGTGATATTATCTCCTCATCTGTTCAGTCGAAGGGTTGTAAACACTGGTTAAAAATACTGAATTCCTTCACTTGACAATCCTGTCTTAATTTATGCTGAGGGCATGCAAGTAGCAGCAGCAGCTGGAGAAGATGTTGGAAGGGTTAGAACCCTAAGAAAGCTGGGCCCTACAGCAGTTTGTGTCTGGATTCTGTCCAGTCCAAATCCACGGAGACCAAAGCAGTGAATGAGGATTCTGGCTGTGCCAAAATCCATCTCCTACAGCATCGAAGCCATGTGACTGAGCTGTCAGTGCTATTTATGATGGTCAGCCCGATATGTAAGATTATGATCAGGGCCCTGGTTTATGGTGGCTGAGGCAGATTTGGGATTCCAGGATTTTTACTGCTGTTTTGGGATCACTTTATAACATTAAATCCATTTTATAATTAAGGTGACTGATGTAGGATGACTAAATAAATTGAGATTCTGGGATTTTTTTTGTTTTACTGGTGTTCGGGGGATCGTATTCCATAATTCCATCTATTATTCCACGAAACCTACGTTACAGTAGCCTTCACATTGTATGGAAAGTTGTCAAAACTGTTGCTGATGCTGCAAAGGGCATTGTCTTCCTGAGAATATGATTGCCAAATGTTTTTCTTTAACTAGGGAGGTCATGGTTATGTCCTGTGGAAGCTTTGCAGTTGTTTATTTGATATGATTTCTAACACTTTAGGCTAGATTTTCTGATTGGTTACAATTTCATTTATATAGCACCTCTAACAAAGTAGAATGTCCTGAGGCTGTTCACAGGAGCATTGTCAAATAAAATTTGACACAAAGCCACATAAGGAGATATTAGGACAGATGACCAAAAGCTTGGTAAAAGAGATCAATTTTGAAGAGTGTCTTAAAGGAGGAGAGAGAGGGAGGTGGAGAGGTGTAGGGAGGGAATTCCAGATCTTAGGGCCTGGGGAGCTGAAGCACAGCCGCCAGTGGCGGAACAAATAAAATCAGGGATCCTCAGGAGACCAAAATTGGAGGAGCGCAGAGCTCTTGGCAGGTTGTAGGGCTGGAGAAGATTAGAGATAGGAAGGGGCGAGGCCACAGAGGGATATGAAAACAAGGATAGTGATTTTAAATTTGAGGTCAATATGGATAGGGGACGATGGATCAATGGGATTTAGTGCAACCAATTAAAACTGAAAGAGGAATCGGGGAAAAATGCTTGCAGAGCAGTTGCATCAGATTTCCTTCTCTCCTTATCCAATTTTCTGGTCAGGTTTTGCTCTGGAGCCTTGGCTAGTTTGCTTCAAAAACAATTTGATTATCTTGTTAACATGTTGCTGTTTGTGGGAGCTTGCTGTGCACAAATTGGCTGTTGTATTTCCTACATTACAATAGTGACTACACTTCAAAAGTACTTCATTGGCTGTAAAGCATTTGGGACATCCTGAAGTAATGAAGGGCCATATATTAATGAAGTCCATTTCCTTTCTCTTCCTCCCCTTCCCCGTCATTTGGATATTTGGCTCAGTCCTGCACAGTAGGTTTACTTATCTTCCAATTTCCACTTCTGATGAAGGGTCTAAACCTGAAATGTTAGCCCATCTTCTCTTTCCAATACCCGGCAGGCCTGCTGCATCTTTCCAACAACTTCTCTGCCTTTATTTCAGATTTCCAGCCTTTGCAGTTTTTCTTTCTAACTATTCCAAACAAATAGTTTCAACCTGGAGATTATCAGTCTGCTCACTCTTTTCTAATATGGGACTGGCAGGCACACCCAGGGCTTAAACGTCACTCATATTTCCTCTAGGGCCTGGTCAAGGTTATTTTATGGTGTTGTATCCAAATTGGAGGAGAGCCAAATCCATGAGTATTTCTTCTGGTTCCCTTTCTGTGTAAATGGTCTCCACCCAGAGTGTTCCCAATACAGAGTCTGCTGATTGATCCCAATTGACAACAGGAACTGCTTTTTACCAAATTCATTTGGAAGAGCTAACACTCCAGATGTCCCCCTGCTTTGATTGCTTCTTTTCCCCCTTGCTAATCTTCTCTGCTTAAAACATTGACTTGTTGCTGGGTATAGTTCCACAGGTGTAATAAAAACAAGAAATGCTGGAATCACTCAGCAGGTCTGGCAGCATCTGTGGAAAGAGAAGCAGAGTTAACATTTCGGGTCAGTGACCCTTCTTGTTTTTATTTCAGATTTCCAGCATCCGCAGTATTTTGCTTTTATTATAGTTCCACAGGTGGTTGGGTTACCCTCCTTTACCTTGCTCAAGCTGCCAGTGTTCACCTGAGGACATTGACATGGAGTATTAGCAGGCCATGATCACTGCTGAACCCAGTCACATCCCCGCCCGGTGTCCATATCTGCACCTTTTATTCTCTGCATTCTTAGTAGCTTCTTCCCAGCACCAATCTTATAAATCCATTAAGGTAGCTCTGAGACTGCAGGTCGGTGCAAAAGACTTTCCAATTGGGAATTGGCAGACCGTAACAATCTCCCCCTCCCACCACAAATACACACAATATAGAAGCAGATATCACCTCATTAACATTACGCTGAAGGATATGACTTGTGCTGCATTGTTTGAGCAGATCGTAACTTCATTGTATTATCTTTTCTGGAATCATGTAGTACAGTAGAGATCTTAAAAAGTTACTGAATGAGTTGTGGCTGGTCGCAATGTACTTGCTTCATGTCAGGGAATTATAAGCATCTTTCAGATTGGGGGTGATGAATATTCAGATGAAGATCTTACAGCTAGGTAAATTGCCTGTGAACTACAAAGGGATTTCACTGGCAGACTCCCTTACCCTCAATTATTACAATTTATATTTTATGTGTGAAGGTCATTGTTAAGTGCATCGAAGAATTAGTTTAACAGTTCCTCACCCTGGGGGGGTGGGGGGGGGATGCTTTTATTGCTTTTACCTCTAGAGTTATGACAATTTATGTCTATGTACGACAGTGTATTACCCAAAGGACATTTATGGAATTGATGCTTATTGCACATTAGCATAGTGTACGTGTAGTGTAATCTCTCAATCCATCAACCCACCACTTCAGAGCTAGAAGACATCTGTTTCTACAATCTTTATGTATCCTTATTGGAGTCAATGATAAAATAATGGAAGAATTTCACATTGCAGGAATCTTGTCAATGGTGTAGTCAGAGTTATTTTTTTCGCTTTAGACCCTGAGCTTTGAATCTAAAAAGAAAGACTTGCATTTCTATAGCACCTTTCAAAACCTCAGAATATCCCAAAGCACTTTACAGCCAGTGAAGTATTTTTGAAGTTTTGACACTGTTGTAACATAACTGTCCCACCCCGACATCAGGTTAGACATATCAAGCTCCATTTATAACTGAAATTGAGCTGAATCTGATATGGGGGCTGTTGAGTTTCATTCATGGATGCAATATGAAGGTGCTTGGGTGGAGTCATCGCATCACCTGACATCCCACTGCTACCTTCTTAGCAATGGAGGTCTTACTCTAGCTGCTTTTCCTGCTATGACCCAAAGTGCCCAAAAGTAAATCTTTGCTGGGCTTGACCAGAGTATCTTCTAGTGTAAAGCCGAAATAACAGCAAGGATTTACAACAATGCAATAATTGTTAAGAAAATATTTTCGTAACTAAGGATTTCAATATGATCATCTCTCACTTTGCAAAACATTCGTCGATCGTTTTGATTGCACAGGGAGCAACCCAGCATTCAGAGTACTGTGGGAGGGCAAGTGCTTAACTGCTGACTCTCAGCTTGTCCCAATTAATTAAGTCTGGTCTTTTCAACCCATAAACACTTAATTCTAAGAGCACGATCCCATTTTGCTGATCAGCCATCTAATGGTTTTCCAAACAAGCATCTGAAACAGGACTGTCAGATGGGAGAGCAGCAGGAATTCTGGAGAAAATTGATAGATAAAAAGGAATGAAGAATCTAAATTTACATAGTGCATCACAGCCAAAGAATTTACTTTTAAAAAGTGTAATTCCTGCTATTATGCAGACAAGCGAAAAGAGAAGGCTGAGGGGCGACCTAATAAAGGACATTAAAATTCTTCAGGGATTTTATAGGGTAGATGTAGAGAAGACATTTCCACTTGTGGGCAAGTCCAAAACTAGGGGTCATAAATAAGAGAGACTCAAATAAATGCAGTAAGGAATTCAGGGGAAAATTCTTCACCCAAGGAGTGGTTAGAATGCGGAACTTGCTACCACATTGAGTCGTTGACCCAAATAGCATTCATCGGGTTGGACAATTATTTGGGTTGGAGGGCCACTTAACATGTTTTGATGATCTATTGAGGGCTACATGCATAAAATGAATTGTGTTAACAACCGCTACCATTAAAATTTGTTATTGTATGCAGAACCCTTCCTAGATTAGTTGGAGTCATTGGATTCATTTGATTAGTAATCACGAACCCATTTCAATTATAATATTGTACACTGCTCATAATATGAAAGTGCTGCATTTAAATTTAGAGTATTTTAATAATGCTTTTAAGAAAACAGATATTTACTGACAGATGTTAGATATACAGACGTCCCCCAAAATTGCTTTTTGGTAAGGATTGAGCTGAAATTATTGATCAATAAATCTTTGAAATCAGAACACAATTATTTGTTGTCAGATCAGTGAAAATATTTGATAGGCACAGTAAATGGTAAATTTAATAATTTACCTATACTATGCTTACTAGCACTTTAAACCACTTCAGTTAAACCTGTTCCAGTGCTCAACACAAAGTTGGCAGAAATCAGGAGACAATCAGAAGGTTGCTTACAATGTATATCTTCGTGCTGCTCTCAGCGCTCCTCACCTCAAACGGCAGCTGCACTCCATTTCCGCCTCGCAAAAAAAACCCACCTCCAGCCACTCATTGACTTACCTTGGACTACTTCCTCTGGTCATTCGTTAAAGGGCACTCTAGTCTATACAGATAAATATGGGTAATATGAGTTTCCTTCCCTTTCAGAATCTCTGATTCTTCGCAGAATATTTCATGGATCCCTGGATGGGCTGGCAAGTCTCTACGGACCCACAGGGGTGCGGGGCCTTCATTCTGAGAACCACTGTGAAGCCCAATAGATTCCGTTCACAGGCCGGATACGGCCCCGGGCTGCATTTTGCCCAGCTCTAGTATGGATACATTTAAAGGGAAGCTAGATAAGTACATGAGGAAGAAAGGAATAGAAGAATATGCTGATTGGGTGAGATGAAGTAGAATGGAGGAGACCAGTGGAGCGTAAACACAGATAGAAGCCAGTTGGGCTGACTAGCCTGTATTTGTGCTATAAATTCTGTGTAAACCTGGCAGTCAGGTTATCACTGTAAGGTTCCATAAGCAACCAGTGAGTTAAGTGACTAGTTAATCTATAATTGGTGATGTTGGTTCATGGATAACTGTTGGCCAAGTACCACGAGAACTAAAACAAAAGCAAAATACTGCAGATGCTGGAAATCTGAAATAAAAACTGAAAGTGCTAGAAATACTCAGCAGGTCTGGCAGCATCTGTAGAGAGAGAAACAGAGTTAACATTTCAAGTTGGATATGGCTCTTCAGAACTGCAAGAACTCCCTGGTTGTCTTTGAACAGTGCCAAGGGATTTTTTTACATACACATCATCAGGTTGGACGGGAGCTCAGCTTCACATCTTATCCAAAATATAGCACCTCCAATAATGTAGCAATCCCTCAATACTGAGCAGTTAGAGGCAGCTGAGGTTATATGCACAAGTCCTGGAATGAGACCTGAATCTCCAACGTTCTGACACACAGGCAAGAGAGCCTCCAATTAACAAGCTCCGTTTAGTTGCATTATTACATAGAGTTACCGCACAGAAACAGGCCATTTGGCACAACTTCTCTTTGCCTGTGTTTGTCCTTTACAGGAGCCTCCTCCCACTCTGCTTCATCTATCAGCACATCATTGTGGCATCTTGTTACAGGAAACAGGTTTTATGTGATTGTTCTGTCAACTAGTCTGCTCAAGTGTCAGAGTAAGTTGCAAAACAAATCCATTATTAATTTGTAATAATATTCTGGGTTGCATACAGTGGTTAGTAGAAGTGATACTGTCCATATGAAAAGTTTTGTGTTAAATTCACCACCCTCCCCTCAGTGGAACATTACCTCCATTACAACAATGACCACACTTCTGAAATACTTCATTGGCTGTCAAGTGCTTTGGGACCTCCTGAGATTGTGACAGGCACTATATAAATGCAAGTTCTTTCGTTCCTTCCTCCCTAAGCCGCTAATACTTTGTTTAAAATGAAGATTCTCCATGTCAAGACAGCAAAAATGTTTCCATCTCCTGGTGCAGACAGTCAGTGAAACACTGCTCAATGGCTCTAACTTGTGGCTAAAATTGAGAACTGTGCTTCATTTGTTCAAGTCAGTGCATCTTTTTTTATTCATTCATGAGATGTGGGCATCACTGGTAAGGCCAGCATTTATTGCCATTCCTAATTGCCCTTGAGAGGGAGCACTTAAGGAAACTAGTGCCGTCGGATGGAAGTACAAAAGTTGGCTGGTGTGACTGAGCTTGAGTGTATTATATGTCCCGCATACATAATATGCATGACATAATCCTGCAGCACAACGGTCACACCCCTTCAAGAGTACTTCATTGGGTGTAAAGTGCTTTGGGATATCCTGAGGTCATAAAGGCACCATATAAATGCAAGTTTGTCCTTTCTTTTTTATATTCACTTCTTCTCAACATATCTATTACTCAATAAGTGAAAAATTCGAAAGGGTTTTGAACATGTAAATCTGAAAACCATATTTCTGTTAGCTTATACAGTCAGTCACCCAACCCCCCTTTATCGTTAAATCAACTTTTGAATGGAAGAGATGTTATTTTAATCTGCTGAGGAAAGGGGTATAATTCAAAGAATGTGGTCCATTTCAATACAGTTTAACGAAAACAGATGGCAGTTGGACTTGTCCCTTGTGTTGTTGAGCAAATATTTTTCCAAGAAAATATCTAAGAATAGTTTTGTGGAGCGAAATAAATTGACAGAAGGTAATTCTGGCCTCTTGTGTGTCCCTGATTTTCTTTTTCAGCAGTCCACCACTGCCTAGGCCCTAAGCTCTGGAATTCCCTCCCTAAACTTCTCTGCCACTCCATCTCTCTCTCTTTCCCCTTTTAAGTCTTTTGGTAACCTGCCCTAATAATTCTTCATGTGGCTCAGTGTCAACGTTTGTTTGATAAAGCTGGTGGGAGGCGCTTTGGGATGTTTTCACTACGTTAATGGTGCTGTACAAGTGCAAGTTCTTGTTATTTATGTTGGGTTTATGAAAGAAAAAGAAAGACTTGCATTTATATAGAGCATATCATTACCTCAGGATGTCCCTAAACGCTTTACAGCCAATGAAGTACTTTAAAAGTGCAGTTACTATTGTAACGTAGGAAGTGCAACAGCCAATTTGTGCGCAGCAAGCTCCCACAAATAGCAATGTTATAATGACCATATAATCTGTTTTAATATTGATTGGGGGATTAATATTGGCCAGGGTACCGGGAGAGCACCCCTCCACTCCTTGGAAATAGTGCCATGGATTCTCTTGTGTCCAGCTGCAAGAGCAGATGAGGCCTTGGTTTAACGTCTCGCCTAAAGGAGGGCACCTCCGGCAGTGCAGAACTCCCTCAGTTCTGCATTGGGAGTGTCAGCCTAGATTTTGTCCTCAAGTCTCTGGACTTGGACTATCACCTTCTGACTACACCATGGCTGACACTAATGGGACACCACTACCTCTGGCTCCTGATGTACAAATCTCTCACAAAACTGGGAGCAACTCGAGCGTAAACCTGGTAAATTTGCTACGGCCAACCATTGAAAAGATGCTATTTTTCTCCCCCCATTACTCCTCCCAACATTACCTCTTCTCAATGTTAGCAAATCAAGCGAATTCCACCAGCTATGAAAGACGTGCGTGTCAGGCGCAAGCAGTCCAAGCGCTCTACCGAAACCCAATGTAAATATAGCTAACAAAGACCTCCGAGTAGAAAGGAGGCGGGTTTTTTTATTCGATGCGCAGTCGATGTAGAATGGAATAAAATCAGTCCGGAGGAGGTAGTGGCAGTAGGGAAATGACAAATTCTTTACCAGCAGTGTCAGGGAGACCAAGTGCACAGGAGAAAGTTTCTAATCACTTTTGATTTTGTTAAAGCTTAAGGATAAATATAACGACTGTGGTGAAACCGCTTTCTTAGTTTCTGCTACAGTTTTCAATCCCCTGGAGTATACATTATAGTAAGATTGTGCAAACAGTGCTTTTTTTTCCCTGCCTATTCAAAACTTTTCCTTTTAAAACTTTGCTTTGCTGAGCTCTTCACATCTCTTAACATGTTGAGGACTTGCTTATGTAGACGGTAGCAATTTGCTTCACTCTTTACCTGCCCAAACAGGTCTTTTTGTGTCAGTTGGCTAACAATGCAAATTGACTCCTGTTTTGCTAACTAAAGTGTGAGTTAGCAAACTGCAGACATGGACGGGGACAGTATATTTCTGCTAGTTTGTTAGTGAGATGCGAAATGACTCTTGCAGGCTCACTTGTGTTGGAAGGTGCTGGAGATAGTACCAGGAGTGTTTAAGGAAGGAGTATAGAAACTCTCTGAGAACTGAAATTGCCCTGGGACTTGACGAATGGTGGAGGATTTCGATTGAAATGTTATGAGGCTCCTGACTCTCTTTCAAGTTCAACTTAAAAATCCAATTGGGCAATAAATAATTGGTCGACGTTTTAAATTTTCAACTGTTCAATGCTCTGTTATCGGGGTGGTTGGCAAAACATTGCTCTTCCCCATCAACCCTTCCCCCTCCCCCAACCACTATTCAAACTGGTGCCCAAGGGACCTCCAATTTATGTCCATTCATCAGATTTCTATATCGACCTATTGACTACCTAATAATAATTTCTGTTGCTGCTTGCCAGTCGAGATAAATGTTTTGTGGAACGTGTCGTCCTGTCTTCCTTTGGTGACTGTGCTTTACAGTCATTAGGATATGAGTTTCCCTGGAGTCCTGTCAATGCGTACCAGACTGGGGGTGGTGGGTAGTATATGGGCTGCTGGCTGTCCAGGAATGCTTCATTACTAGTGGTGGGTGGGAGTCCTCCAAACAGAAAATGTTATCATTCAAACTTCAGTCTGATGGTTTCAGGCACAAATCATCAGTTTGCAGCCAGGACAGCTAGTAATCCATTTATACGAGAAGAGCTTATCAAAAAAGCAGAAACGCCCAATTAAGATGCATGATGTGTGGGTGTACATGTGTGTTGAAGCCCATTTGCACACAGAGAAGTGAAGATATTATTGTTGGCCATTCCTGGGATTAATGTGATTTTCTGTAAGTGTCGCTAAAGGCAGTTTCTGAAGGTCTGTGAATGCCCGATCACGTGATTGTTTTCAGGAATTAAGATCTTAGTTTGAAAGTGCTTGCTTTAAATAGTCACTCAAGATCAATCTAATCCATATCACTGAAGAACATCCCAAAGGGTTTAAGGCAAAAGAATCCATTTTGGATTCAGGCCTTTTTTTAAAAAGAAAAGTTGATTTTCTTATGGCGCCTTCCATGCCCCAAGATGTCTCAAAGCCAATGAAGTACTCTTCTTTTGAACGGTAATCACTGCTGTAATGTAGGAAGCACAGCAACCACTTTGTGCACTGCATGCGTACAACAATGAGATTCACGACCAGATAATCTGTTTTCAGTAATGTTGGTTGAGAGGTAAATATTGGCCAGGACACTGGGGAGAGCGCCACTGCTCTTCTTTGAAATAGTGCCATGCTCCTTTAATATCCACCTGAGAGGGCAGACAGAGCTTCGGTTTGATGTCTTATCCAAAAGATGGCACCTCTGACAATGCAGCACACCCTCAGTACTGCACTGGAGTGTCAGCCTAGATTTTGTACTCTAGTCTCTGGAGTGGAACTTGATCCCTCACCCTTCTGACTCAGAGGTGAGAGTTCTACCCACTAAGCCACGACTGACACCATAACTAAATAGTGTTGACTTTACACTGTTGAAGTCAGTTATTGGGTGTTAATTTGCCCTGAAGCGCTCAAGGGGTGGGATGTTCAAACAGAGACCAGTAACCTCCAGTCGTCGCTCCCCTTATTTCTCTTCCTGCCACCTGTGTAAGTAAACTGTAAGTAAGTACTTTGTTGGAGACCCATGGGTTCCTCGGCTAAAAGATTGTGAATTAGACTCCTTACATTTCGTTGTCAGCGGGGACCCAACAAAAGTTTTCTTCAGTGTTACCAGGTCTCCAAAAATCGGGTCCTTTATGTGGATGATGGGAGTAATGTGGGCCTGCCCTAAATGCCACTCCTTCAATGCAGAAAGTGCCTGTAGACATTGGTGCCTGAAGCCCTTGAAGTGGTCAACCTAAAGCAGGATGTGTTCACATTGAATCTGCTGAATGTGGCTTGCCAAGAGAAAATGAGGGAGTGTTCAGTCAGACTTGGCTGGAAGCCCAGTTTGTGAGAGTTACAAGCCTGAAGTTAGCTTACAGTATTTCTACACTATTGTGAAGTAAAGCAATAGTCAGTGGCAGCATAAAATAGCCCAGGCAAAGGAAAGGTGTGAGGAATGTGTAAAATATACAGCTTCATCTGCTTGCTCACTTTTTTTGACTACACCAAGACCAATGGTTGCAATGAGAAAGACAATTGCCTCTTTCTCCCAAACGTTCCCTGTTGTTTGTGCATTAATACTGTGCTCTAAGTATCTCAGAGATTGAATGGTGTGCTTTTTTTTTTGGCCTAGGTTGTCAGCAGGGTAGCCGCACAACAAGGCTTTGACTTGGATCTCGGATATAGGCTGCTGGCTGTATGTGCTGCAAACAGAGACAAGTTCACTCCAAAATCAGCAGGTAGGAAAAAGCATTTGTGTTTCCTGTAAATCATCAGGTTACGTGCCCTCCCCCCTCCCCCGCCCTGCCCCAGCAAGCACGACCATCTTAAAAATAGGAAAACAAACGTTGCCTTTCGTAAAATGACTGAGTTGTATTTAAAACATGGCCGTTTTCCCTGCTCCTGTCTGTCATTTGGAATAATTCCAACCCTCCATGTATCAAATTCATGACATTTTGGACAAATCCTGAGCTGCTAAGACTGTTGGTTGTTCAGGCCCTCTGGCATTTTACCAATCAGCCTTTCACGGCTCCAGATACTTAGCAAAAAATTGCTGGTGAATATTTCTTGTCACATCAGCTGTCTGTTGAGTTGAGCCGAGTGTGTTTCCCCCCTCATGTGTTACACACACACACACACACACACACACGTCGCTGCTTAAGCAGTCTTTGCATTAGGGGTCATTTAGTTTGCATCACAGGAGAATGAAGCACTTGGGTTGGCTCCGCATGTTTATATTCGTAAAACCTACTGTAAAGATTGAGCATTGTGAGCATGTAGAGACATCGATGTCGTGCAACCCCAATTAAGCAAACGTCAGGCATAGGGGTTCCTTTTAAAGTACTCAATTTGCAGAGGAAACTTGTGCATTTAAACAAAAAACAATCTGCTCAGTTTATCTTGCTGAGAAATGTCTAATCTACCTCTGTATGAAGCCTTTCCTGTTGAAACAATTGTAAGCCAAAAGTGCCTTTTGTCTCTGCTCCCTGAAGAAGGAGGGGGATGTAAAAAGTGACCTGAAGGTAAAAACTGATTACTGACGCGGGATGGACCTTTTTAAAAAAAAAATCACACCTACATTCCTTGCTGTGTGACCTTGAGGCTTAGCCTTACAGTCGATCACTAGTGGTTGAGTTACTGGTCAGATTTAAGCTTCTTTTCCTAATGCCCACAAAGCAAAGAGAGCAAGCTGCACGGCCACTTATCACTGACGTCAATCATCACTCTCTGCCATGTCTACAGTGATTGACCGCTGGAAGTGAAAAAGCTCTGGGGGCAGAAAAAAAGTTGATTGATAAATGGGTCGAAGCTCACATCGCAAAAGTATTGAACAGCCTGTGGATCTGGGAACAGCCTGAACTCCTCTTTTTGAGGACCCCCGTTGCTTACCCTTTCTCCTTTGTGATTTTCGATTGCCGGTCTTTGCTTTTGCCAGCTTGAGCCCTAACTTCACCTGATATTTAGTGGAGGTCCAACTGGTTCGAAGGATCACTTGCTGATTGATGTTGGTAATGTTATCCAAGCAGTGTAATGCTTGCATACATCAGCAAATCCTGGTGCTAGTCACATTGTGCCTACAAGAGCAGGTCAGAGGCTGGGAATTCTGCAGCGAGTAACTCACCTCCTGACTCCCCAATGCCTGTCCACCATCTACAAGGCACAAGTCAAGAGTGTGATGGAATACTCTCCACTTGCCTGGATGGATGCAGCTCCAACAACATTCAAGAAGCTCGACACCATCCAGGACAAAGCAGCCCGCTTGATCGGCACCGTATCCACCACCTGAAACATTCACTCCCTTCACCATCGGCACACGGTGGCAGCAATGTGTACCATCTACAAGATCCACTACAGCAACTCACCAAAGCTCCTTCGACAGCACCTTCCAAACCCACAACCTCTGCCACCTAGAGGAACAGGGCAGCAGATGCATGGGACACAGGCGCCTGCAAGTTCCCCTCCAAGTCACACACCATCCTGACTTGGAAATATATCGCCGTTCCTTCACTGTCGCTGGATCAAAATCCTGGAACTCCCTTCCTAACAGCACTGTGGGTGTACCTACACCAAATGGACTGCAGTGGTTCAAGAAGGCAGCTCACCACCACCTTCTCAATGACAGTTAGAGATGGACAATAACTGCTGACCTTGCCAGCGATTCCCACATCCCAAGAACGAATAAAAAAAAAATTGTCCTCTGACTTCAGCAACCGCCTTGGAACAGATTTGGCCACCGAAGGACAGTAAATTTCATTTTTTTTTTAATTCATTCATGGGATGTGGGCATCGCTGGCTAGGCCAGCATTTATTGCCCATCCCGAATTGCCCTTGAGAAGGTGGTGGTGAGCTGCCCTCTTGAACCGCTGCAGTCCATGTGGTGTAGATACACCCACAGTGCTGTTAGGAAGGGAGTTCCAGGATTTTGACTCAGCGACAGTGATGGAATTTATATCACATTGCTCTTAAATATCATGTTGTTCTTAAAACAAATCAATTTTTCAAAGAATCAACAAAGTTCCTTTATTGTCTGCTGTTTGCCTGTTGTGCGTTAGTTATTCCAACCAGGATGATTTCTGGGTTAATCCTCAGTCTGCACTGAGTTACCTGATCTCTGGGGTGGTTATAGGCCACTTCCATTGGCCTCTGCTGCCCTGGTGCTCCTGATTGCTAGCTAGTGACCCTGCGGAAAGGTATGCCTGGATGTAGGACAGAATGGAGCTGTTATGATGCCTTCCACAGTCAAACCAACACTCATGTCTAGCTTCACACGCACAATGAGTGGTCACTTGGGCACTTTCAGAGCATTACAATGATACCAGTGCTGTTACCATCAGCCGCACTCTTTGACATAAATGACGTGTATCTGAAGAGGACTTTGGGGGAGGCAGTGGTGTAGTGGTAATGTCACTGGACTAGTAATCCAGAGGTCTGTGCTAATAGCCTGGGGATACGGGTTCAAATCCCACCTTGGCAGCTGGTGGAATTTAAATTCAATTAATTAAAAAAAAATCTGGAATTGAAAGCTAGTCTCAGTAATGGTTGCAAAAACGCATCTGGTTCAGTAATGTCCTTTAGGGAAGGAAAACTGCTGTATTTACTTGGTCTGGCCCAACATGTGAATCCAGACTCTCAGCAATGTGGGTGACTCTTAACTGACCTCTGAACTGGCCAGCAAGACACTCAGTTCAAGGACAATTAGAGATGGGCAACAAATACAGGCTTAGCCAGCGATGCCCACATCCCATGAAAGAATAAAAAAACCCTGCTGTGTTTGGAGACTCGAATCTTTGTGGGTCTCCTGAGCTCCAGTCAAGGTTCAAGGTGAAACTGACAGTGCAGGGACAGACTCCCTTTTGGCAGCAGGAATCACAAGTCTCTGGTCTTGGGTGACAGTGGCAGAAGGAAAAGAAAAGTAAACAGGGAAGTGCACCACATAAAATTCACAACCACCCCCAGCCCCCACCACACCATCCCTAGCCCCACTTGTTAAAGTACCATTAGTTAGTAACTTCCAGGAGTGAGGGCAAGAAGCTATTGTGCAACAGTTCCTTCCTAGTTTTTAGTAGTTTCTGCAGAAGCCTGTTCCATAAAGTGTGCAACGGCAAAGGTCATTAGAAAGAAAATAGGCAGGCAGTACATACTCTTACATGCATTTATTTTCTGCCTGTCTCCAGCATAATTTCTTGTTGCTTGTTCTACTTACTCTGTTAACGCATCAATAACTTACATTTTCACATTGCTGTTCAGGTTAAGAGAAAACCCTTCCTGTCCATACTGCATGATACAGTGTGGCATGGGATTTGCACCATGCTAAACTTACAGTATCCAGTCGCAGACTCAACAGCCGGGGGTTGTAGTAAATTAGCCACCCGAGATGCTGCCATACACACTGTTTTGGGTGCTCCATCTCTGATACCTCTCTCTCTGCCTCTGATGGCCACACTGGCATCATTGGCACAACTAAAGGTCACCCACTTAGGTTTACGGCCTATGAAGGCAGCTGTGCCCCAGCCTTTACATTATGAGGATACTCCCTAATGGAGTGCAGGATGCTTGCTTCACAATCTTTGGGTTTGTGTTGCAGCATTGCCTGGTACACGATTAGCTGTTAATGCTGGAGCTATCCAATTTGTCCCGCTCAAGTAAGTTTGCCCCGGGAGAAGAGTGTTCAGACTGAGACCTGGGCACTGCTGAGCCCTTACTTACTTTTTGCTGCTCAACAGCTTCTGTTGGAGACCAATTTGTAATCCTACATTCCCATGAAGTTTGCAAGTGTGAATGGGGGAGGAACGGTTGCCATAACATCACCACAGCTTAGATTAATTTTGTCTTCTAGTGTCAGCATGCCTTGGGGTTTGTTTGCAACACAACATGTGCTGATCCTGTGCCCTTGCTGCACTGTCAAATTTCTGAAACAAACATCCATTTTCAACTACCTGGATGATTGACCAACAGGCCATGGGTCACATACAGCCTGTGAGCCCAAGCAATCAGGCCCCCAGAGCTCAGACTACTTACACTTCTCCCTCAACCAAAACCACTAAACAGAGATGGACTGGTCATTCCTCACTGCTATTTCTGGGACCTCATGTTCACCTAAATACTCGTACATGAATACTTTGAGATTCCTTGAAAAATGTGATAAGGTGCTACATAATTGGATGTTCTCTCTTGGTGATTTTGGAATAGATTTCAACCCTACTGGTTCAGAATGAGTAAACTAAAAACAGATTATTTAACAGAATGTGGTAACATCTGATTTTTATAAACATTGGTTATGTTACTGGGCGCTGTGCATGAATTCTTTAATATGTTTGATTGCTGTATTGTATGTAATAAGATGCCGACCCATTTGATTGCTATGTTGAGTATATTAAAAGGCTGGCACTTGTCAGTCAGTTCTTGGATGGGAGCCCAGGATGGCTTCACCAGCAGGACAATGAAGAAATGGATCTGTTGCATCAAATAATATTATTTCATGAGCATTTTGCAGGATTTAACCCACTTGTTACTCAGTGTTGAGGTTGTGTGCAAAATAAACCTGGTTAGACCACTCCTGGAGTACTGTGAGCAGTTCTGGGCAGTACATCCTAGGAAGGATATATTGGCATAATAAAAGCAAAATACTGCGGATGCTGGAAATCTGAAACAAAAACAAGAAATGCTGGATTCACTCAGCAGGTCTGGCAGCATCTGTGGAAAGAGAAGCAGAGTTAACGTTTCGGGTCAGTGACCCTTCTTCGGAACCTTGGACGGAGTGCAGCATAGATTTGCCAGAGTGATACCGGGATTCCAAAGGTTCAAGGAGCGATGAAACAAACTAGGGTTGTGGTCCCTGGAATCTCAAAAGTTAGGGGGTGATTTAGGGGGTGTTTGGCTAAGGCAGGTATATGGAGTTAGGTTGCAGATCAACCATGATCTCATTGAATTACAGAACAGGCTCAATGGACTGAATGGCCTCCTCCTGTTCCTATAAAATATCAATAGATTAACATTTTACAGGCCTGCGTAGGGGAGAGCTTTGGGACAGGTATTCACCAAATGTTTGACTTAATGGTATTACTCCTGCTTCTGAGTCAAGAAGTTGCAAGTTCAAGCCCCCACATCACGACCTGAGCACACAGCCGAGGCTGGCATTCCGTTATGGCACTGTGCGAGTGCCACATTGCCTGAGGTGCTGTGAACCAAATGGGACGTCGCCTGTGGCACTAATTTGAAGAAGAGCAAGGAGTACGCCTGCTGCCTTGGCCAACATTTCTCCCTTGATCAACATCATGACCATTCAAATTAGTCTCTGCTGTGTTTGCCAACCGAGTAACAGTGGCTGGACCCTCAAAAATAATTCATTCAACTGTGAAGCACTGTGGGATATCTAGAGGATGTGTAAGGCACTATACAAATTCTGGAGGCTTGAATTGTTCTCAATAGTAGAGAAGATAAAGAGGACTATGAGTGGTTTTGATACAAATAGATAAGGATGAAGTGTTTCCATTGGCAGGAGGATCAGAAGCCAGAGGTCACGGGTTTAAGTTAATTGGCAAAAGAACCCAGAGAGGAAATGAGGAGAATTTTTTTTTTAAAAATGCATGTGAGCTACAATCTGGAATGCACTGCCTGAAGGGGCAGTGGAAGCAGATTCAATAGTAGCTGTCTAAATTTAAATTGGATGCATATTTAAAGGGAAACATTAGGGAAAGTGCAGGGGTGTGGGACTAATTGGATAGCTCTTTCAAAGAGCCAGCACAGGCACAATGGGCTGAATGGCCACTGCTGTGCTTTATGATTCTATAAGTGGAAAAGCGGGTTTCCCGGTTGCCGGTCTTGGCGAATCTGGCAAGGTCACTTTGGTGTTGGGCGTGCAGTGTGAGACTCGCAGGTCAGGAGGCAGCAGAACTGCAGTAATAGAAGGACGGTTTTAGTTTGTTATGTCTTGTGTATTTGAGTAGAGTTAGCTGAGATTGCATCTCGCTTCCACAGCACTCCTGGGTTCGGGAGGATTATTGGCACCCTTTTCTTACACTGCAGCCGTTATCACTAAATTATGCTTTGCCAACTCTCCGCAGCCGTGCAACCAGGATAAGGAACTCCCAGTGTGAGGTGCACCAGCGTCCTGCTGCTCTCAGACTTCATGTTAAGCAATTTGTAAGAGTCACGTGGGTAGAACTCTGCCTGGGGGCTGTATTTTAAAATCGGCCTGTTATATACCACACCTGAAATTTAGCTCCATTGAAGTCAATGGATCTGATTATCGGGCAGGATGTATACTGGGCACACAATGTAATCCCACATGTTTTGTCCTACCACCAAGTCAGGTTTCTACCCCATGGAGTCCCTATTTCCTGGAGTAAGAATCGTTGACCACTTGCTCCCCCTATGACCTTCCGATCTCTTCACTCCCAAAATATGCCTTGATCTTGGCTGCGGGTATGCTGGCGAACTTGGCTCGTTAGTGGGTAGGTGTTGTGAGATTTTGAGCATCCATTGAAGGTAATAAAGCAAGGCAAATGATGCTGTTCTGTCTTTAGATGCCACATCTTTTTTTTTTACAAAGAATTTACAGCACAGAAACGGGCTATTTGGTCTTTGTCGCCGTGTATGCTCCATATGAGCCTACACACACCCTACTTCATCTAACCCTGTCAGCATCTGCTTCGGTGTTCCAGTCCTGCATTTTGGAACTGCCTGTGATCAGTGTCTTCTCCAATTAATGCGGTTCCTCCACATCATTTGTAAATTCCACAGTGGCCTTCCTATTCGTGAGACTGTTTTTGAATTCCAGGACAGAAAGCACTAACTCCAAACGGCAGATGTACTTAAATTGAGAGTCCTGTTTCCCATTAAGTTGAACAGCATTCCAGCTGGCTGTTTGCATCATGAGATCAGCATTACACTGAAAGCAGGGCTATGATGGATGTCCTACAAAACGAGCGTTGCCCATTGTGCGTACAGTGTCGCTTTATTTAGTTGGACAAGTAGCCATGTAGTTTCATAGGCGAGGACAGGTCATCAGCTACTGAGTCACTGCCAACACAGTGCCAGACAGAAAAGAGCTGAAATGGTTAATGGAATTTCTGTGATAATTCTAGCAAGGCACTGAATGCTCACTGCCAAGCATTTTTTTTTTAAATTTCCAGGCTCCTTGTCTTTGTTAGGGGCCAGAATGGGGCAGTCGGGAGATGAGGCCAGAGTCAGGGAATTGCTGGTTCAAAAGAGACCCTACATATGGTTTTGCTTAAAAAAAAACACACACACATACACGTGCCACAAATGCTGTTGTCAATATTAAAGTGAAGGCCTTGAGGGCAGGATTGCTTCATGAAGTTGAGGCTCTGCGGTTGCTGGGAGACGACTGAACAAATCACATGATACCAAGGATAGCAATAAAGCTTCAGCCATTTGATACAACAAATAGTAGCGCAGGGTTTATGATACTGTAACCTGCTGGATGAAACTCAAGTACTTGGGTCATAGGATCTGATGGACTTCGTTTTGTCGCAGAGAAATAATAACTCTTAAAACAGCCATTCAAAAGGCTGAATAGAGAAGTCTGTTGGCCACTGACTGCTGTTCTTCTGACCCTGAAAGAAGCTACACAGTTCACTCCTTCTAATTTGAATTATCCAGTCATCCAAATTAAGTGATATAAATAAAACAGCAAAGGAGTAATTTTTTTTGTTCTGAATATTTCGTGAACAGTTCAAATTAAGCAACACGATTACATGGGGGAGACTGTGGTGACGGGAGTAGGTTTTTTTATGATTAAATGTAAGCATTCAAATGAGATACAGCGCAACATCTTTCTTTATGTTTCTCAATCCTAAGGAACCCTTGAGAGTTTGCAGGTAGATAGAATGCAGACCTCCCTGGATTCATTTTAAAGAAAGCTCTGGCTTGGCATTGACAACAAGCCAGCCGAAAGCAGCAGATGATGCCTGATGCAGATGCCCAAGTTAGGGCGTAGCTCTCTGTGGACTTGTGAACCTGTGACTTCCCCAGGCAAGGTTTTAACCATTTCCTGGCAACAACAAAAGGACATTTCGATTTCCTTCCATTTCCTTAGCAGTGTCAAAAGTCAGGAAAGAAATGGTGTTCCTGATCCATGGCATTGCTAAGCTGCCAATGGTGAGGTGGTGAATTCCCATCATCACTTTACAAATTGCAGCTGCCAACCCAAAACCATTAGGTTCACAAGTGGTGACGGAGGTAAGGGCTCAGCAAAATGGCTTCTAGCTCATGTCTCCATTCCATTCTCCAGGAGAGAAGATTAAGAGGAAATTTGATAGAGGTGTTCAAAATCATGAGGGGCAGGACAGAGTAGAGGGGGCAAAATTGTTCCCGTTGGCAGAAGGATCGGGAACCAGCGGGCACCGACTTAAGGTGATTCGCAAAAGAAGCAATGGCGACATGTGGCTTTTTTAACACAGCGAGTGCTTAGGATCTGGAATGCACTACCTGAGAGTGTGGTGGAGGCAGGTTCAATTGTGGCTTTCAAAAGAGAATTGCACAATTATCTGAAGACATAAAATTTGCAGGGCTAGAGGGAAAAGGCGGGGGAGTCGGACTAGGTGAGTTGCAAGAACATCGGAACATAAGAAGTAGGGGCAGGAGTAGGGTATATGGCCCATCGAGCCTGCTCTGCCATTCAACCCAAACATGACTGATCTTCAGTTTCCAACTCCACTCTCCTACCTGCTCCTCAAATCCCTTGATTCCGTGAGAGACCAAAAATCAGCCTTAAATAAATTCAGTGATGGAGCATCCACAACCCTCTGTGGTAGACAATTCCATAGATCCACAACCCTTTGAGTGAAGAAGTTTCTCCTCATCTGAGTTCTAAATGATCGACCCGAACCCTGAGACTGTGTCCCCGTGTTCTAGATTTCCCCAGCCAGGGAGAACACATTTTCAGTGTCTACCCTGTAAAGCCCCTTCCAAATCTTGTATGTTCCAATGAGATCATCCCTCATTCTTCTAAACTCCAGAGAATATAGACCCAATTTACGCAGCCTCTCATCCCAGGAACAAATCTAGTGAACCTTCACTGTATCGCCTCCAATCCAAGTATATCCTTTCTTAAATGTCGAGACCAAACTGTGCACAGTACTCCAGATTTTGTCTCACCAAAGTCTGTACAACTGTAGCAAGACCTCTTCCTTTATTCTTTTACACCAATCCCCTTGCAATAAAGGCCAACATGCCATTTATCTTTAAAGCAAAATGCTGCAGATGCTGGAAATCTGAAATAAAAACATAAAATGCTGGACATACTCAGCAGGTCAGGCAGCATCTATGGCGAGGGAAGCAGAGTTAACAGGATTCTGATGATGGGTCACTGACCTGAAACGTTAACTCTGCTTCTCGCTCCACAGATGCTGCCAGACCTACTGAGGATGTCCAGCATTTTTTGTTTTTATGCCATTTATCTTCCTAATTGCTTGCTGTACCTGCATGCTAACTTTGTGTTCCTTCTACAAGCACACCCACATCCCTCTGAACATCAACGAGAGTTCCATGCCTTTTAAAAAATATTTGGCTTTTCTGCGCTTACTACCAAAGTGAATAGCCTCACACTTCCCTACATTATATACTTCATCTGGCACCTTGGTACCCACTCACTGAGCATGTCTATATCTCTTTGCAGCCTCTTTGTGTCCTCCTCACAGCTTGCATTCCCACCTAGCTTTGTATTGTCAGCAAGCTTAGATACATTATTCTCTGTCTCTTCATCTCAGTCATTTAATATAAATTGTAAATAGCTGAGGTCCCAGCACTGATCCTTGCAGCACTCCACTAGTTACAGTTTGCCAACTTGAAAATTCCCTGTTTATCCCTATTTTTTGCTTCCTGTAGGTTAACCGATTCTCTATCCATGCTAATATATTATCCCCAACTCCATGAACCCTTATCTTGCCAATTAACCTTTTGTGTGGCACCTTATCGAATGCCTTTGGGAAATCCAGCTGTATGCCATCTACTGGTTCCTTTTATCTCCCCTACCAGTTGCATCCTCAAAAAACTCGTAACAAATTTGTCAAATGTGATTTCCCTTTCATAAGTGCATTAGGACTACCTTAATAATAGATTCCAGCAATGTCCCTGCCCTGTTTTTTCTCTCCCTCCTTTCTTGAATAGCAGAAAGCTGGCCTAGATAGGATGGCCCGAATGGCCTCATTCTGTGCTGTAAGCATTCTATGATTTTAATTGAATGATGGAGCAGGCTTGATGGGCTGAATGGCCTACTCCTGTTCCCATGGTTTGCAGGACCCATGAACTATATCTTGGTGCTAATTATAGCCTCTCAGGAAAGGGAGGGGGGAAGTTGAGACATGGTGACTGAGACATCGTTTAAAGTGGTCTCACTGCTTTTGTAATAGAGTACTCGTGATTTTTATTTCTTTCAAAGTCTCATAGTTTGTTAAACAACAGATAATCCACATGAGACCTGTACTAGTTTTATCCCACTAAGAGCTCTGGAGTAGCCCATGCAAATATCATTTGGTTGCCTCATTTTTGACCCCATGCCCAGGCCCGAAACGCTAGAATTCCCTTCTTAAACAACTTCACCTTTCTACTTCTCTCTCCTGCTTTTAAGACACAGTTTAAAACCTATTTCTTTGACCAAGGTTTTGGTCATTTGTCGTAATGTCTCCTGATGTGGCTCAGTCAAATTTTGTTTGATAATCTCTCCTGTAAAAAAAAAACCTTGGAACATTTAATGAAGTTCAAGGTGTTATATAAATGCAAGTTGTTTCGTGGAAGAGGAATCTCAGTCATGTCCCCATCAGCTTCTGACAGTCTTTAACCTTAAAGCAAAAGTCTTTCTTCTGAAGCTAAAGCGTGATGGTGTCAGCAAGGAGGAATTTAACAGTACACAGACTCCATTACAAGAAAACTAGTGTCTGAAGAGGAAAACCGCACCATGTTGCATCAGCCTGCACTGTCCTTACCGTTTCCTATCAGGGGTTAGGGACCTTAGTTCACTTAGTGGATTTTACGGAGTGCAGATTTATTTGTAGGAAGAGTTTAGAACTGAAACGTTTGCAAGACATTGTTTTTCCTTTAAGAATTCTTTGACCAAAAATAATATAGTTTACATATAAATGCTTCTTTCAACTTGGTGTTTTATAAAATGTGATGCTTTGAAGTTTAAAGGAAAAGTGAGGGTTGTTGATCTGCGAATCGTTGGCCGTTGAATTTAGCAAAATGACGTGTCACTCAGAGAGCTGAATAGCTGGAATTAGTTGCAGGAATGTTCCTTGCATTGGCAAGTGAAAATGTGAGGGTTGTGCTAATGTTGCAGGTGGTTTATTAATGTCTGGGCATTTGGGAGTTATGCAGGACTTCCATTATCTTATAGCTGTTCAGCATGGGCCACATTTAAGTCTTTTGTATTTTCCAATTACCATTAAAATGTTTATCTGTTGACGAGAAAAAATATTTTCAATATACCTACACGTTTGTGGTTATTTATGTAATACAGGAAGTCACTGAAGGGTTCACCTGAAGGTGTAGGACTGCTATGGAAGATGATGTGAGTCTTGACAGAGAGCTGTATAAACCCCAAGTGGAGTTATACCAACCAGGGAATGTCACTGAGGTACCAATATTACCACACATCCAGGCAACAGGGACTTTAGGATGGTAGCAAGATGGTAGAATGGAACAGTTTTAGCCAACCAGTGTTCCTCCCCTCTCACCACCACCCCCCCCCCCCCACCCCATCCCATCAATCACTTATTTCCATTTTCAAAAAGTCACCCACCTCTATCCTCCCCCAGTCCCACTAACAATATCTACAGTTACTTCAAGCTTTGAATTCTCCAACCTCCTAAATTCCAACCTGTGGAATCTTTAGCACCTCCTCCAAAATTCTGTTGTCTGCATCCTGTCTTGCAATAAGTTGCATCAGCCCTATCTTCACAGTTTCCTTATCCTCTTCGCAATCCTTATTCTCGACAACAAATTCCTCCATGGCTTTGTTATAACCCAGAAAGCTAGTTGGCGAAGGATAGCACTGGAGCAAATCTTTACTCAGCCTGACATTTATTTACAGAGTGAAACATTACAAGCATACATCTCCTAACTAACCGACCCCACAATTTCAGTAAATGTCTCATTGTATGTGCTCAAGTGAAACCCCAATTAATAGACTCCACCTGCATACAGTTAAACAATTGATATGCAATTAACAGACTTGACTCCAAATGTGCTTCAGCAACCTCCTGTAACCCTGTGTTGCAACCAGTAACCTTTGCTGTTCAGACGCTGGCCTCTTGTGCATCCTTCCACTCCCCACCCCTCTCCTCTCCATCATCATTGGCAGAACTGAGAGCTGTCTTGGCAACAACTATAGAATTATCGAATGATACAGCAGCATAGGAGGCTATTCGGCCCATTGTGCCTGTGCTGGCTGTTTGAAAGTTATCCAATTGGTCCCACTCCCCTGCTCTTTCCCTGTAGCCCTGCAAATATCTCCCCAGCAACAACAATAACAACAACTTGCATTTGTTTAGCATCATCCCAAAGTCTTTAGATCTGTAAAGGGTGGCCTTTCCTCATGTCACTATTGTGTATAAAGCCCTCAGTAACATTTCCCCTTTTTTATGGACTTTTCTACTTGTACCCCAATTTTTCAAAAATATGGATCCCTGGCGAACAACGCAATTTACTAAATTGAAATACTTGGAAGCAGAAATATTTCTATGCATTTAACGAATCGACACTCTCCAGTTTTTACCCTTCTGTCCTGAAGGTGATGTATCAGTGTGCAGGGGCCTGCAGCGCTTGTGTTTTTCACTTCAATCACACTTCTAGAGAAATAGAAGTCAATTCCAGAGGAACGTAACTGAAAAGCAGAGAGATTATGTTGAACCTCAAAAAAACCTTGGTTAGACCACAACTGTATAAAGTTCTGTTCTCCATTTTACACAAAGGATATAGAGCCAATGGAGAAGATGTAAAAAAGATGTACAAGAATTATACCAGAACTGGGAGGTTATAGCAATCAGGAAAGACTGAACAAGCTGGCCTGTTTGAGTGCTGTTAATCCTTGATGTATGTTTCCACACATTGTTAAACGGGGGGTTGGGGGTGTGGAGGGTATAGTTGTCAGCTGTTGCCCACGCTGGTACAGTTGGACATAGTGGAAAACTGGCATCTTGGCCATCGCAACCTTCCTATTGCCACAATATCCGAGTTGAGATTGGCTAATTCAATACCAGCTCACGATCGAACCTGGAACCATCCTGCTGTTCCCCACTGAGACCAGCATTTTACTAACTGGTGAGCCTTTGCCAAAAAAAAATTGTTTCAACTCTGAAAATTTAAAGAATCCCTTTTCAAAACTTCATTAGGTAAACCTAATGAGCACTAATGCTGTGGAGGATGTGTTTCTGGAGTGTGTTAGGGATGGTTTTCTAGAGCAGTATGTTGCGGAACCAACTAGAGAACAGGCTATTTTAGATCTAGTATTATGTAATGAGAAAGGGCTAATTAATAATCTTCTTGTAAAAGAACCTTTAGGGATGAGTGACCATAATGTAGAATTTTACATTATGTTTGAAAGTGAGGTAATTCAATCTGAAGCCAGGGTGTTAAATTTGAACAAAGGAAATTATGAAGGTATGGGGGCAAATTGACTGAGATGCATTGGGAAAATACATTAAAAGGTATGACAGTACATAGGCAATGGATAGTCTTTAAAGAATTATTGCATAGTTTACAGCAACTATACATTCCTTCAAGGCACAAAAACGCAAAAAGAAAAGTCAAATGTGGCTAACAAAGGAAATTAAGGATCATATACGATTAAAAGAAAAGGCCTATAAAGTTGCCAGAAATAGTAGTAAACGTGAGGATTGGGAGGATTTTAGAATACAGTGTTACGACCAGGTGAGGAAGGAGATCTCAGGCTCCCCTTTCGCCCCTTCTCTGGTATGACGGTAACAGGGTTTATCCTTTTAACACAATGATTTAACTTATCACCTCAGTGAGCACTTCCTCCTGTTCCTCTCATATAATTGCAAATGAACCAATCAGACAAGTTTTCTTGAGTTTAGACAAGAAAGATGCAAGTTTATTAACTTTATCACTCTAAACCGGTTAAAGTTACTAAAATACGCAACGCATCCACGCTCACACACACACACACACTACATAGGGAAAAATACAGAGTTGGGAAGTTGGAATAGAGTCCTTAATAACAATGGAATTTAAATACTGAAGTTTAGTCCCAGAGTCCTCAATTGAAGTTGTTGTCCTGAAGTCCTTGCTGGGCCACCCACGGTTCGGGCTGGCTTCTCAGGTTCCAGAAGGCACAAGAAGAGCTTTATTCGTGTCCCCTGGTTACTGGCTGTGCTGGGCTGTAGGTTTGCAGCTGAGGCTTTGCTCAAACTTTACTGGAGAGAGAGAGAGAGATTGCAGCTCTCTTGTTGGCTTATAGTTACAATCTGCCTTCTGAGGCACAATTCACAAACTGCCAGAGTTACACAAGCAATGATGTGATGTGACCACCTGTTTGTTTGAAACAGCATCTTCTGGAATGATCTTTAAACTTCAAGGCTGTTCAGTCATACTTGGTGAGTGGGGGAGTGGGGTTTGGCTCTTTCACAGTCAATGGGTGTCGATGGCTTTTGACAACTGTGTTGACAAAACCATTTTTGATAAGTGAATCAGAGAGCACCCCATTGTTCTGGCTAGGCTGAGTCCATCTAGACTGAGACATCTGTCTCCAGTCTGATTCTTTAGCTTTTCATGTGCAAATTGTGTGTCGCCATCTTGGCTCCTCTGTTCTGTTTTTTAAAAGTTATTTGGAACAATTTCAGTAAAAGTCTCAGGCAAAGTTCCACATGATGAAATGAATATTTTCCATTTGGCATGTGGGATTTCTGTCAGCGCAAAGGAGGACCAAGAAACTGATAAAGGGAGAATAGAATATGAAGGTAAACTAGCAAAAAACATAAAAACTGACTGTAAAAGCTTCTATAGGTATGTAAAAAGGCTCATTTGGCGAAGACAAATGTGGGTCCATTACAGGCAGAGTCAGGAGAATTTATAATGGGGAATAAAGAAATGGCAGAGAAGCTAAATGATTACTTTGTGCCTGTCTTCACTGAGGAAGATACAAGAAATCTCCCAGAATTAGAGATCCAAGGGACTAGGGAGAATGAGGAATTGAAGGAAATGAGTATTAGTAAGAAGGTTGTATTGGAGAAATTAATGGGGCTGAAGGTTGTTAAGTCCCCGAGACCTGATATTCTACATCCCAGAGTGTTGAAAGAGGTAGCTATGGAGAGAGTGGATGCATTGGTGATCATCTTACAAAATTTTATAGATTCTGGAACTGTTCCTGCAGATTGGAAGGTAGCAAATATCACCCCACTATTTAAGAAGGGAGGGAGAGAGAAAACAGGGAACTACAGACCTGTTAGCCTTACATCAGTAGTCGGGAATATGCTAGAATCTATTCTAAAGGATGTAATAAATGGGCAATTGGATAACAATGACCTAATTGGGCATAATCAACGTGGATTTATGAATGGGAAATCATGTTTGACGAACCTGTTGGAGTTCTTTGAGGATGTTACTAACAGAATTGATAAAGGGGAGTCGGTGGACGTAGTATACTTGGATTTTTAGAAGGCTTTTGATAAAGTCCCCCACAGAAGGTTGGTTAGCAAAATTAAAGCACATGTGATAGGAGGTAATATACTGGCATGGATTAAGGATTGGTTAACAGACAGAAAACAGAGAGTAGGATTAAATGGGTCATTCTCGCGTTGGCAGGTTGTGACTAGTGGGGTACTGCAAGGATCAGTACTTGGGCCCCAGCTGTTCACAATATATATCAATGATTTGGATGTGTGGACCAAATGTAATATTTCCAAGTTTGCAAATGACACAAAACTAGGTGGGAATGTGTGTTGTGAGGAAGATGCAAAGCGGCTTCAAGGGGTTTTGGACAGACTAAGTGAGTGGGCAAGAACATGGCAGATCGAATATAATGTGGAAAAATGTGAGGTTATCCACTTTGGTAGGAGGAATAGATGTGCAGAGTATTTCTTAAATGGTAGGAGATTAGAAAATGTAGATGTACAAAGGGACTTGGGTGTCCTTGTCAATAAGTCACTGAAAGCTAACATGCAGGTGCAGCAAGCAATTAGGAAGGCTAATGGTATGTTAGCCTTTATCGTAAGAGGATTTGAGTACAGCAGTAGCAAAGTCTTACTTCAATTGTATAGTACCTTGGTTAGACCGCACTTGGAGTACTGTGTGCAGTTTTGGTCCCTTTACCTTAGGAAGGATATTGCGATAGAGGGAGTGCAACGAAGATTCACCAGACTTGTTCATGGGATGGCGGGACTGTCCTATGAAGAGAGATTGGGGAAACTGGGCCTGTATTCTCCAGAGTTTTGATGAATGAGAGGTGATCTCATTGAAACGTGCAAAATACTTAAAGGGCTAGAAAGGGTAGATGCAGGTAAGATGCTTCCTTTGGTTGGGGAGTCTAGAATCAGGGGACGCAATTTCAAAATAAGGGAGAAGCCACTTAGGACAGATGAGGAGAAATTTCTTTACTCAGAGGGTTGTGAATCTTTGGAATTCTCTACCCCAGAGGGCTGTGGAAACTCAATCATTGAGTATGTTTAAAGCAGAGTTTGGCAGATTTCTAAATACCAATGACATGAAAGGATATGGGGATAGTGTGGGAAAAAGATATTGAAGTGGATGATCAACCATGATTGTATTGAATGGCGGAGCAGGCTCGATGGGCTGAATGGCCTACTCCTGCTGCTATGCTCCTATTTCTAACCTTGTGTAAGATGGTGATGAAAACTGATTGATATATCTTTGCAGCATTGAGCCAGTGAATGGGTTAAAACTGAACTTCATTTCCAAAGGAAAAAATTCACTCAGGAATCTGTGAGCCTGGGTGAGTGCTGTGTATCAGTCCTTGTGGAGTGGTTGAATCAGAAATGGGTTCGGCAGAAAATTGTTGCTGTGCATGGGCCAGTATGTGACGGGAACAAGGTAGGGCATCTTGCTGTTTGTGAAATCATGACCTCATGCAGGAGGGATTAGGCCGTTTTATTAAATCTGTGATTATCTGAAGTCTGCTGCTACTATAGCAATGCGAGTGATTCAGGCAAAATGGGGCCCAGTTCAGTCAGTCAGCAAACCTACACATCATCATGTTCCACTGTGCGACACAGTTCCCATCATAATATCACAGAGCAAAATCGTTCTGAGGTTGGTGTTTTTTTCCCCCCCTCTTGCTTTTGTTACATTGAGTGTTGCAGGCACGTAAACTGCCATGCCTCCCCCTCAGTTGAGTGATGGTATCTTCCTTTTGGTAGAATTGTGAAGCAAACTGCTTAATCACGGCTCTCCCTGTACAGGTCACAATGGTGTGCTCTGGATGCTGTTGCTTGAACAGGCACTAGGAATTCCTGAAAGGAAGGGTTGTGGGGGGAGGAGGATAATGGGCCTTCATTTTTTTTTTAAGGAGCCATGCAAAAATTTCAAATAACTTAAATGTGTACAGTGAGCTACCTTGAATCAAATGCTGAAGCTAAAATATACTGAGCGTTACCCAACATAGCACAGCATGTTGTTCAGTTAGATTCTCATGACTGCAGGCTGCCCGAGGATTGTAATTTACTGATCTTCCAGTCTTGTCTTAGACTGACTTTAACTGGATTAAAAAAAAGGAATGGGGGATAGTGACATTTCTTTGTTGCTCAGTGGTTTGACAGACATTTTATCCTCCTGTACCACTGTTCTGAATTTCCACGGAGGTAAATATATATTGCAGAACATGAGCTGTATTCAGGAGGAACCTGTGGGGACATCACTGTCAGTAGTAAATTGCACATGTTTCAATTCCAAGGCTATGTTATTGTTGGATTTGCTGTGCAAGTGTAACTAGTGGAGATGACGAGACTGGCTTATGGTGCAGCCTGTGAGGCAGAAATTCCATTCAGCGAGGTTGATGTACCAGCGCTCAGTGTGCTTGCACTTGGCTGCTGTGGGCGCAGTCTTAGCGTGTGTTCGTTATTTTTTGGTGCCCGAGTAAAGCTAGTGCAAACATGAATGTGGTAAGAACGCATTAGGCATGTTAGTTAGTATTCGGTGTCTACTGGACTCTAAGCCCTGATGAAAATACTCGTTGGGAGGTCAGGAGATGGGTGGGTGGGGCGGGGTGCAAGAATTAGATTTTTTTTTGCTTAATAAAATCATCAAGCTGCTGGCACGTAGTTCATCCAAATTGGAAAATATCTCATCAGTTGTGACTTTGGGGGATCAGCAACAAGAAATTACACTTGCATAAAGATTCTAGTTTCGCAAATTGTGCCATGGTTGCTCATGGGGTGGGGGGGGGGGGGTGGAAATTCCAAACTCAAAGTGAGGGAAGAGGTAGGGAAGGTGGCTGCAAGGCTAGTTGAAGAGGAAAGCTTTAAGGAGTTTTTTGAGCTGGGGAGAGAGAGGTAATGAAGCTTTCTTAAATCTGGGCTACACCAAAGTAACTTGGAGAATCTGGAATGGGGCCAGGTCCCCTCCCCCAATACTACAGTGAGGCAGTTCTATATTGTGCGATGATCACACTGGGGCCACACTAGGTTTCCTGAGCATGGGTCTCGAGTGAATTGGCTGGAATTCAAATGTATTAGCTGCTGCAAATTCACCACTATATTTAATAGGTCTTCCCAGCAGCCAACCTTGCCTGGTCACTGCAGTTTTGCATTTGCCTTGTGGCCAGATACCCGACCCCCATTTGTGGAGAACCTGGTGACACTCAAAATACGAAAGACCTTTCAATACACAGAGATTTGCTTTTGGCTGTTTGGTTAGTCTAGTCTGACACTTGCCTAGAACTGACCAGCAAGTGCTGCTAAAATACCAGTGACTAATAAGGGCAGTGTTTGCAGAACCAAGTTGTGCTGGTTAGTAATTTAACCCCTTGGGGACTACAGAAGTATTTCTGCAACACCATCTAAACGTCCACCAAGTTCTGCAGCAGTGTGATCTGCTGAGTGCTGTTTCATGCTGTACTTCTCTGGCTTAGTATCCTGTCATTTTTTGGCATTTGATAGAGAAATCCATTTTACAGAGACGTTACGAAGGAAAAAGCAATGTCTGTTTTGGGGGGGTTTAAAGTAAAAGCAGAATGAAATAGTCAGAGTTACTGTCGGGTGCTCCACCCTCACCTCCCCTATCCTGTTTGCGTGCTTTTTTGTGTGTGTGAACTTTGCAACTTGCCACTCATTGGCTTATTCATATATTAATATGATGCTCCTAGTTCTCATAACTTCCTGCCTTCTCAAACCATACCACTTCCACCATGCACATACTGGTGTAACAGCCCCTCCCCATTCTTCATTCCAGTAACACTTCGTCCTCACCCACCTCTAAGTTAACTCAGATCCAAACTAAAAGTGATACCTTAACATTTATACAGACTTCTGTCCCAACAAACATCGTGCATGAGAAAGCAGGACATCAAGCGGGGAAATTCTCAGTAGTGGTATTACCTGTGTAAAGCCTGATGCATGGGCTGAGAAGTTCTGCCCATGTTCAGGAGTGATCAGGAATTAAAATGTGACTATTTAATGCCAGCTAACATTGTCGCTAATGCCTTATTTAGTTTTAAATTGGGGCTCTCTTTTTATGTCTTTGCATTCAACACCCTTGTGTCTGCCAGCACCAGAAAGCACCCGTTTTTACAATGGATCTGGTGTGATGAGTACTTATGCGTAGATTGTGCTTTTATTTTTTAAGATTATTCTTGGTTTCTTTTGATGCCCCTATCCCAGTGCCTGGGGCAGGTCAGGGCAATCACATAGCTGTATGAGTGTGTGAACCAAGCAATGAATGAACAGACAGATCGCGGCAGCCATGTTTCTGGTGTGCAGGGACTCAGGAGTGAATCCTATTCATTCAGCATCTACTGAGGTTCCCCAGCTCAGAGCTGTTTCAGGAGTGAGACCTTGGCAGTTTTGCCTTGTCTATAAATTTGTGACAAGTGCAAAACTCTGGCCAATCTAATTACATAGGAATAGGAATAGGCCATTTAGCCCCTCAAGCCTGTTTTGCCATTCGTTGAGATCACGGCTGGTCCACGACCTAACTCCATATACAAGCCTTTGCCTGAGTAAAATCCCAAATACACAGCAAAATAATCGTGAAGTGTTATGTTTTCCCGAATATAAATTTGCTTCCTTTGCTTGCACTTGGTCCGTTACCCAATGGCACATTGAGTTCATCCAGCGAGTAGTTGAACCGTACAGACCAGGAAGGTCTTGGGCTTGATTCCCACTTTGTACTGATCTTAGCCATGATGTAGGCCACGAGGATGCTATAAATTACCTCAGGATAAAGAAAAATGGGCGCCGTGTAAAACGGACTGCTGATTCATGATCAACCCATTTAACTTGACTAAAGAAGACCAGTTTCACCCCTATTGAGTCTACGAGGACATTTAGATCTTTATTCAACTTAATTCTTACCTCTTTTACCATGATTCACAAAATACTGTCACCGTACAATTTTTTCTGTTCATGCAGTATTTCACACTTGTCCATATGGAATTCCATCTGCCATTGCTCTGTCATAGCACAATAGAAATTTACAGCAGTGAAAAGCCCATTTGGCCCGAGGTTCTGCTCTTTAATGCAGCCTTACAAAACTCATTCCACTACCCAAATCTCAGTCCACTTGCATGCTTTGTCCAATTCATGTTGCAATTCCTAAGCTGTAGCATTGTGTGTAACCCTGACCAACTTGCATTGAGTTTCTGAATCCAAGTTGTTGTAAATTGGAAACAGTGAAGGTTCCAGTTGGCTGCTAACATGTCTGTCGGCCTGTTTAACCTCTGAACTGAGCTGCAGCTGTCTGACTGACAGCAGAGGCATCCACACCTGCAAACCTGTGCTCACCTGGAGTGTGACTTGTTTCTTAAAGGTTTTGTTTGCTGCTAAATGCGATGTTGACTGAAAGGACAGGACAGCTTGATTTCAGGTAATGTGTCACACTTGATCCTATTCAAAGAGGTATGGCACACCGCATGTGCCAAGTGTTTCAATATATACAGTACTTGTTAAACACTGAGCCTGAACAAAGTCAGCCACCATACATGGTCACAGAATGAAGAGTGGATGCCTGCAGATGTTTGATGTGGTGAAGGAGGAGAATCGATGTCTGAACTCTCTCACACAATCAGGGCTGCATTGGGTTTTTTTCCCCTCATAACGTTACACTGCGAAATAACAGATATTCTACATAATCATTGATCTAGTTTGAAGTTTCTCCTTTCTTCAAAGCCCGACCTCAATGGTTTGAGTTATTCAGTATTGTGTGAGCTGGTTGACGTTCAGTTGACGACGATAGCTGGATCTATCAGTCGTGTGCAGGAGTGAAAAGAAACAGTGAAATCCGTTAATAAGAAACGGGCAAGGCAGCAGGTCAGTCAGCATTTGAAAGGGGTTACATGTAGTGGGCGTAGTCCTTGACATTTGGGTGGAACTCTTGACATCTGGGTGTAGCCTGCTGTCAGAACCGAGTAAATGGTTACACCCAACACATTTAACTGATCTTTCTTTTTCAGATGCTGATTTTCCTGCTTCACATTTCTTGCATTTATTGTTTGAGATTCAGCATCACGTTTGCATCAAAAAGGAAATGATACGGAGCTATTAGAAACACATGCGCTTCATGTGTGAGTTTCTTAATTGTGGCAGGGTTCAAGTTTCCACCAGGACAAACATTGCCAGACACAATGTTGGTATTTTCCATTGGAACATTATCTGTCTATTTTATTTTTGTGTTGTCTTTCACTGAAGAAAGAATTTGCGTTTATGTAATGCTTTTATCAAGTGCTGAAGAAATCCCAAAACGTTTCATAACCCAGTAAGTTACTTTTGAAATGCAGTAGCTGTTGTCATGCAAGTAAAATATAGCAATAAATGTGCACACAACAAATCCCATATGAAGAAAATTTAATGAACAACCACTTAATCTGTTAATGTTGGTGTTGGTTGATGGAGTATCCTTGGCCATGACACAATTAGAGGTCATCTGCTCTTCTCTGAAAGGCACCTCTGGATATTTTACTTCCACCCAAACAGGCAAGTAAGCCTTGCATTTAAAATTCCTTAAAATTGACACCTGCAACAATGCAGCATTCTGTCAGTACTGCAAAAGAGGTAGCCAACAACTGGACTCAGTTCCTGGAGTGGGGCTTAAAGCCACAACCAGTTGACTTGGAGGTGCGGATGCTAAAGGCCTGCTACCCAACCCGAACCTGACAGGACCCGATGACAAGTGTCGGGTTTGGGTCGGGTTGCACTTCTGTGTCTGGCATTCGGGCTGGGGTCGGGTCTGGCTGGATCGGACACGCTCTCTCACCACCTCAGGGAAGTGACTCTAATGTTAATTTACTTTTTGGACTTCAAAGGTGGTTTTGTTACAGTTATTTTAAGCTTGTGCAGGTAAGGAACAAAGTGAAAAACGGAAGGTAAGGATGGTCGGGTCGGGCGCGGGAAAAAATGGAAAGACTCTGGCCGGGTCAGGCTCAGGGTCGGATGGGGTTCTGTCGGGCTCGGCTCGGGTCGGGTCTCATTTGCAGACCCGAGCAGGCCTTTAGCGGATGCTACCAACTGAGTCATTTTGATAAATCCAAAATGTGACAGAGGGCACAGGATGAGTGGGCAGTGGATGGAGCCATGCTTTCAGTTCTGATGTTTGCTGAGGATGAGGAGTCATCAGAAACATTACAATCAGTAATTGATGGTTCCACACCATCCACACCGGCACGGGCACGGAGGGCTGAAGGGCCTGTTTCTGTGCTGTGTAACTCTATGACTAACACCAGGCATAAATGGGTTGGCAGCAGGGATGCTGGGAATTGACTTTCATTCAATAAAAATACATTTTAGTGTCCTGTTAGTCTGTTGGGAAGATCCAGACATTGAACCTTTATTCCTCAAACAAGACAAGTGCCATCCTGTCCCATGATCACCTCCAGCCCTGTATCCTGAACCAAGCATTCATTCCTTACTCTCTAGCTTCTGTGACTATCTCCCTTCAACCATTGCTAGAGAACCTTCAGCCACCTCAGTTATACTCTCTGGTACACACTTCCTAACTGCTGCTGCCTTTCCGCTTCTCCTTCTCCAACTTTAATCACCTTCTTTAAAATGCATTTCCCGTTCCAAGCTTTCAGTTATCCCTAATCTCTGCATTCCTGGCTCCATGTACTCTTTCCTACACCTATTTGTGAAGTGCCTTGACTTTAAAGGCCACGCATAAATGCAAGCTTGTCGTGGTAAAAATTGTATGAGCTCAGTCGGTACGAATGCAAAATGTGTAAATTAAGCTCAGGGAAGGGATCACCATTTATCATTCGAATATTCCTCCCTGCCCACACTGCTCCTGGATGGTCTCATGATTTTCAAATGCATATCTTTTGCTCCGTTGTCATAGAGTTATACAGCACAGAAACAAGCCTTTCGGCCCATTATGTCCGTGCCATTGTGAGGAAGGGTTTAATATTTCACTTGTAGCGATTGGTTGGGACAGTAATCCGCCCTTTCAGTTTCAAGCCTGGACAACGTCTGACTTTGTTCAGTTGCAAGCACATAGTTGCAGTAGGTTATTTACCTTTCCATCCATGGGCTGTGGCCCCCTTGTTGGGTGTGTTTCCATACCAACATAATTACTTAGTTCACATAAACTTTAATTATACCAAAAAAAAACCAGTCAGTTGTTACTTTGGAGGTTTTTGCTGTGTCTTGCACTCTCCCAGAAATAGCCAGCCAGCACATGACCCTGCAGCCAAGACTGAATGCTATATGGGGAAAAAACAAGTTTTACTACTGGAGATGATTTGTGAAATAATAAGGTGCTAGATAGTGTGGTATAAGGGCCTGAAAGTGTTAATATTTGAGATGGTGAGGGAAAACCCCTCCCACTGTAGTGATGATAATGTAATAGTCACATGTGTATTCGGTCTATCGTACCACACTATACAACCGATCAATGCACGTGTTATCAGGTTGAATCAGTTCAAAATACTTGATCGCTCTTTTGGATGGCACTGACTTGTTATTTGGATAAATGTAGTGATTATTTTATGCCAGAAATGTCCCATGCACTGCAGCAGATTGACAACCAGTTAATAATTTTTTTTTGGAAGTTGTGGTTGAGGAAGGAATGTAGCTCAGGTCATTAGTAGGAGCTGACTGTTGATTTTTGAATCAAAAGAGATCTTTTAATAACATCCCCTGGACAGACTGACGTGTGAACAACAACTCCTCCAACAAGGCAGCAGTATTCAAGTGTCAGCTGGGTTTATTGGTAGTACTGTCCTCCGAGTCAGAAGGCTACAAATTTAAGCCTTGCTTCAGGACTTTACATGCTGACATGTCAGTATTGCGAGAGTGCTACACTGTCAAAAGGGGCTGGCCTTTGGTTAGTACATTAAACAGATAGATACAGTAGATCCCATGGTGGGGTGTTCTCCGAGCATCTCTGCCAACATTCCTCCCTTGGCCACCGCCACCAAAATAGATCATCTGATCACTTATCTCAATTTCTGTTTTCAAATTGTTTGCTGCAATTCCCGATCAAACAGTGATCAACTTCAAGAGTAACTCATTGACTGTGAAGTGCTTTGGGATGTGAACAGTGCCATGCAAATCCTTGCAGTGGAGTGTCAAACCTAGATCATGTGACGAGGCTCACGCTGTTGGACTGGAAACCGTAACTTCCTGCCGTAGCAAGCTCCCAACCGAGCCAAGCTGACCCCTGAAGCACATTGTGTTTCTTGATCCATTTATTGATCTGCAAAGTGGCTCTTGTGAAAGAAGGTTAATTCCATGCTCCTCACAAGTGGCCACATTTAAGAATCGCAGGTGCTATTCCTTTCTCCCTCGTGTTTTGCTTCTCATTTTGAATTGTAGTCACTGTTGTGTAGGTGTGGAAATTTCTTGTCTGCTGCTGGTCAGGTATGGACTGAGATAAGATTGTGCTATCCAGTGGTTGTGACTACCTATGATTAAGCATGAATTGGCACCATACTGTCTGCTGCACTGAGAGGGCTGATATGGGAAGTGGAATTATCAGACTTTTATTGTTGACCTGCTCTTCCAAAGTTCTGATTAAGGCATGTTGGGCAATGCAGCGGGAGATACAAGGGGCGATCCCATATTCCTATTGGGGAGCCGGGATCATGGGTCAGAGAAATAGGGGGGGAATGTTGTAATTGTATCTCTGACCTGTGCATGAGACTTTCCCACTGGGACCAAATAATTTTTGAATCACCCGTTTTTCTACATCTAAGTTGTGCTGTATTTGACTTGTTCGACACAAGATGTCATGCAGTATGGAGATACCCCTGACTAGTGAGCCTGACGCTGATGAGCACAAAACTGACTCCCAACATTAAAAGGTCATAAAATTGTAATTAAGTTGAAAGACACTAATGCAGTTTGTTTGAACTGAGATCCAGATTTTTACCAGGGAACAATTATTCTCAGTATCATTGTCCGTGAGACGTCAGGATGATGGGATGGAGTGGAAAAGAAACAGGGAGCCTGCCCTACCTTCTGTCAACTTTGGCGTAAGGTGTCTAAACGCTATGCAGGACACATGAGCATTGAGTTGCCACAAAAGTAAAATATTTTAAGGCCTCATGGCTTCTTTTCTTCTTCTTTGGGCCTCCTTATCTCGAGAGACAATGGATACGCGCCTGGAGGTGGTCAGTGGTTTGTGAAGCAGCGCCTGGAGTGGCTATAAAGGCCAATTCTAGAGTGACAGACTCTTCCACAGGTGCTGCAGAGAAATTTGTTTGTCGGGGCTGTTGCACAGTTGGCTCTCCCCTTGCGCCTGGTTATGGCTCAACCATTACAAATTGAACCAGGAGGGCATAACTGGGGCACATCCTACCCTTCTGGCTGCTGAGCATTTCAACTGGGAAGGATATCTGAGCCATGACATAAAATGGGAGTCTGGTAACAACAGGAACATGCTATATAATAGGAGCATCATCTCGCCTCATAGAGCCAGCCTTGAAGAGTCGGTGAATCGTAGAAGTCGATCATCTGAATACAGTCAGACTGTGGTTTCTTTATCTGGTCCAATATCACAATGCCAAATTCAGCTGGCCCAGCGTTCTGATAATAAATACTACAGTTTCAAAGGGTGTGGTTGCTTTGGTATGTCTAGTGTTTGAGGTGCAGCTAGCAAGTCATGTGCTTTGTTACCTGTGAAGAAAGGTTAGCTGCAAGCACAGGTATAGCCATTAACAGATGTGTAGAGTAATTAAATGTTCCCACACCCTTTCAGTCCCTGCTGTCGTAGTTCTGGGAATGCAGCACTGTTTTGAAATAACAGCCTGCAGGAAAATGATGTCATGTTCTTTGGCTAAATATCAAGGAGACAGAGCCCCAGGGGGAAAAGATTCACACAGGCAGACAAATGGCCCTTAGTCAGATGCCTTATCTTTTAATATCTAATATATATGCGATATGTTATCCATCACTAGTGCAAAGAATAATGAGGTTTAGGTGAACAGGAATGTTAAAAGCTAAGTAGAGTTCATTCAGATATTAGACTACTGGTGAGCATGAATTGCCTGTGAAGTTTCTTGCAGGGTGAAAGCCCTGCCCGGCCTCCAACTCATTGACCAACACAGTGGTGTCAGTGGACACTCTGGGAATGGGCTGACAACCCACAGGAGCCTGCCTGTGCAGTCTGTTTATATTGTCAGTGAGTTACACAGTGGTACACAGACGCCTCAGTGGATAAATTACATAGTAGGGTGCCGCACCTAAATCACCAGGGATGTGGAAAATCCCAGCTTCAGTCTGAGCTCTGTGCTGTGTTAGCTAGTGTTAACCAGAGCGGTGCTTGGGGGGGAGCTACATGTTAGTCCATTTGCTCTCAGGGCTGAGAAGCAGGATAATATAAGGAAGCATTCTCCATCATCATTATCCAACAACCTCTCTGTCAAGTGGCCACTGGGCAAGGGCAGGGGATTGAGTCGTTGAGTATCCAGCTGATGGCCTTCAGGTTCACACCTAGAAAGCAGCGACTTGGGGGAGGGACTAAATGGCCAGCGGTACCCGCAGAAAAATTCCACAAAATGAAGCAGTGGAATATTGGATGAAAACAGAAAGAACTCCCCAGGCCTGTATTCATGCTTCCCCTTAAATGCATCTTTGCCATTTGCCTCAATTACTCCCTGCAGCAGCCAATTCCACATTCTTGCCACTCTCTGGGTAAAGAAATGTCTCCTGGAGGCTGAGCCATGAGGGAAGCATTGGGATAGTTGACCGAGCGTTTGGCGAAAAGCATGGAGTTTGAGAAGATGTTTAAAGATGGAGAGAGGTGGAGCGGTTCAGGGAGGGAAACCCAGAGACGGGAGCTGAGGCGCTGTCCACTGATTTGGGGCAAAATGAAGGAAGGGGTGCAAACAAGGTCAGAAAAGGGACTGGAAGGATTTGGGAGGGAATGTAAAGTTGGAGAAGAATGCTGAGATGGGGGGAGATGAGGCTCTGAGGTATTTGAAGGCAAGGGTTCTGATTGTCCTTTGAGGCTCTGCCGGGCTCCCACCATAAGTCAGGCAAAACCCATCGGAAAAACGGCACGAGCCCAATCATGCCAGGATTCCATTGACTCCAGGTCAGTTTGGTAAGAGGCGGTACTTGTTCCCAGTCCTTACATAACCAACAACACTAAGGGGATGCAGCGGGTATTCCATAAGCTGGGATTTTCCACTTTTTCTGGCAATGTAAACTAACTGGTACAATTTTAAAAGCAATGAAAGAACAGGGAGGCTGGGGGTGAATGTGTGCAAGACTTTGAAGGTGGCAGGACAAGTTGAGAAGGCTGTTCAAAAAGCATGAGGGATTCTTGGCATTATTAATCGAGGAACAGAGTACAAAAGCAAAGACGTTATGCTAAACCTTTATAAAGCAATATTTAGGTTTCAGTTGGAATAGAGTGTTCCATTCTGGGCACCACAATTTAGGAAGGATGTGAAGGCCTTCGAAAGGGCTCAGAAGACATTTGTTAGAAAGAATCTCGGGAATTATTTGTTAACTGGAAGGATTGGAGAAGCTGGGGTTGTTCTGCTTAGACCAGAGACGGTTAAGAGGAGATTTGATCGAAGTGGTCAAAATCATGAATATTTTTGATAGAACAAATAAGGAGAAACTGTTTCCAGTGGCAGAAGGGTCGGTAATCAGAGGACACCGATTTAAGGTGATTGGCAAAAGAACCCAGCGGTGACATGAGGAAATGTTTTTTTACTCAGCGAGTTGTTGTGATCTGGAGCGTGCCGCATGAGAGGCTGATGGAAGCAGTTTCAATAGTAACTTTCAAAAGGGAAATTGGATTGATACTTAAAAGTGAAATAATTTGCAGGGTTCTGGGGAAAGAGCAGGAGAGTGAGACTAATTGGCTAGCTCGCCCAAAGAAGGTCAAATGGCCTCCTGTGTTCTATCATCCTATAATAAGGAAGAACTCATGTTAGTGAAAGACTGTCATGCCAAGCAAAGTGATGCCAGCCTCCAGTTGGGTTCAAGTGCACCAACTGTAGTTGGGGGCGGTGAGAGTGGTGAAGAGGCAACAGGGGAAACAAGGTGCGAAAACAACCTGAACCCCAATGAACGGGCAATGCTCCTGCATTTTCTTTTAGTCAAGCGTGGTCTACGTGTGCTGTCCTTGATATAGTTATTCTCCCAGATTGGTTAGATCTGATGGTTTACAGGGTGTTTTAAGTGATTTGATTTAGAATGCAACTTTACAAGGTTCAAGGTTTGACTTTTACACTGGTGTTCAACAAAATTCACTGGGAACCATTCTGAGGGCATTGTTGTCAGGTTTTGCAAACTGAATTTGTACCAAGGCTATAGAACTTTAGCAATGTACTTTGATCCAAACTCAACATGGTTGGGTTTTGACAAAGTGTGAGGGAGCTATTGCTCTTGGCTCTACCAAAATTATACTTTGCTGGCAAAATTCCAAATGCAGAAATTCTGCTGTTTCAGTTTTTAATTGCATCCAGGTGAAAATGAGGGGGAGTTGGTGTTTTTTCCATGTGAAAATTTACAAATCATATTTTGGGATTCTCCAAAAGGACAGATGATCAATGGCTTAATCAAAGAGGTAGGTTTTAAGGAGCGTCTTTAAGAAGGAGAGAGAGGCGGAGAGATTTAGGGAGGAAATTCACCGTTCCAAAACCCTGCTCAGCACAGACAAGGGATTGAAGTTTGGTCCTTCCTAGTCTCTGTGGCTCAGTGCCACACAGTACACTTGGCAACTGAGCCAATGCAGGAACACATCCCCAAGAATGTGTTATTTTTCTTGGCTCTTGGTTCAACAGCTCTGGTTATGCACCAAGACACCTTTACGAGACTTGCGTCCCATTTAATAAAGGCCAAATATTTTCACAGCAACAACTGGAATGTGCATGTTCATATGCTATGAGATGATCTCCCATGGCATTGCTCATGGGGAGCTAGTAGGAGAGGGTCAAGGAGAACTTGGAGAGAGGTGTGGAAGTAGGGAAGATGGTGAGATATGTACTCTGAGATGGTATAGTAAACAGTGAAGTGTCTTTTAATTGTTTCTTGATAAATTTGAATCATAAAAATTGCGTTAATCAGGATTTTTTGCATCATGTGCTCACACAGTGGAAGAAAGGATTTTCACTTTGGAGTTCTTCTAATTTTTTATTTTTGTTTGTCAGTCCCTCCCTCCAATTCCTTAATTCACACATCGAGCAGGGTGACCTTCAAAGAGTTAAATTCGGTGTTGTAGGATATAGGTACTTCAAACACTGGAATACTCTACCCCCATCTGTGTGCTTGGTTCTGGTTACCTGAGTTACCTCAATCACAGCTGCACCTTCTTTAACTTCACTCATTGAGAATAATTTCAACTGCAGGTCAATGAAGTTAAACCCAAGAGCTGAATCTTCAGTAATGGCTGCCTCTATATATTTTGTGTGAGTGTGTGTGTGTGGAGGTTGCTTCTGCGAAGGAAGTGGTGGTTACCACAGGATGTAATGTCAGGAAAGGCTGCCACAACTGAACTGTAGCTTGCAAATTGTCTCCTTTTTTTTATATTTTCTCACAGAGAAGCAATTAGCAGTGACGGTGTGCAGAAAAAAAAACACACATACACACAAACACTGGGGCTGTTTTTTTCTAATAATATTCTGTGTTGTAGAGGTTTTAGAGGACTGTGCAGTTGACAAGGGCTGCTTAACCCCTCCTCCCACCCCCACAATCCAGACAACAAAAAAACTGCTTCCAACTCTGCACATCAGAAAGCCACCAGCATTGCCTAAATGCAGAGCCTTCTCTCTATACCCTAATTAGCATGACTAGTTTGATGGATTTAGACAACAGCACTCTGAAGGGGGAAGCACAGCGTTAGACTTCACCCCCCCCCACCACCTCCCCCCCCCGCCCAAATAGCCAGGCTTTTCCTGCTTTTTCTGATGCCTCAGTAATTTGCTGCGCTCACTTGTGGCCGTGTGCTGTCGAATTAATTGATCAGCTTTTGTGACTTTGGCTGCAGTCCAAGAGAGTGTCTGTCTGTTCTGTGAAGTGCACCACCCCTGCAAGAGTTTGAAATGTAAGCTGCCTGAATTTTTTTTTTCCTCTCCCCTTCTGGCAAAGTGCTGTGGCTGCTTGTGTGATGTGTGCATGGGGAAAGAGAAATGGATCACTAGAGAACGAGAAGACCATCAATAACAGCATTACACCAGTGAGACTAACAGATAAGTGACTGCTTTATTTTGGAAGGAGGGGAGAGGGGCTCTCTTCATTCACCCTCATTAGTACCTGACTACTATCCTTGATCTCATTTGAACCAGCCTAGAGAATTCCTTCTCTAAGTGCAGCAAGATTTATGCTAGGCTGTGTGTGTTGATGTGCTGCAATAAATGTGAAGTTTATTTGACTCTAGCTGAAAGGGTCTTGATAGACTTCATTCTTCCTCCATTGTCTCAGGAGTGTTGTAGCCTGAGTACAAATAGCCTGTTGGCAAGTACAGCCTGGCTCCATTAGTGGGCTCCATCTGTGATTGGTTTTGCCTGAAAACCAGGAGGCTGGGGATGAATAATTGATGTGTATTGTGCAGTAGCTGGACATGCAGAGAACAGGATGCCCTGAGAGGGCTGGGAAATAGCTGCTGGCTGGCTGTTACTGAGATTAAGGCAGCCCCTGGCTGCCTTTGTTCTGCAGTACTTGATTCCTGGCTAGAAGTGGGCACAGACATATGTGGCCTTTTAGTGCATTGGAGGAAAAAAAAGGGAAGGGCCGAGGCGGGCAGGAGTGCGGCCACCTTTTGGTTTGGTAAGTTGGTTTTGTGTTGGCTGTGAGGGGAGGAGGGGCGACCGAGTTATCAAGTCTTTACTTTGATATAAAAAAAGGATTCTGGGTAAAATTGTGTGCTAGTTATGTTGTCAATTGGAACAGGCAGCAGGGAGAATAAAAATCTGACTTTATCTGAAAAGTGGGACACATTTGCATACAGTGGCTGTTCATTGTGCTGCCTGAAGGCAAAGATTTGGGGAAGAGGAAGGAGGATGAAAGGAGCCATGCTAATTCATAAGGCACTTTTATATGAGCTAGAGGGTACCACCAGAGGGGTGTTCAACCGGCCACTTGCCACACTCTCCTGTTTATTTTACCTGGGTGCGTAATTCCATTGCTAAAAGCAAAAGGAAGCTGCTTCCAGCCCTTTCACTTCAAGAAAGGCACCTGATAAGGCCCAGGAAAATGTCTGCCCTGCTGGCAAGACAACCAAAGGCAGTTTTTGATCTTTCCGGGTGCCGGGAAGAACCATGTGCTTGCACTTTTCTAGTGTAATCGCTCCTCTGGACACTTGGATATTGGGCAATTTGGGAGGTGGGATCTTGAGCATTACACAAACTGCAAGTGGGAGTTACTCTCACAGCGAGTCCTTATGGATGGGTTGATATGCATGAGTAATGAGTGGTGCAAGGAACACAGTAAATGCTGGAAATGCACAGCAGGTCAGTCAGCATCTGAAAAGACAGATGAACGTTTTGTAGAGCTTTTGTCAGAAGTTACTTGTGGAGGTTGATTAGTTGCAGTTCCTAGCAGGGCTTGAGAAGCCTTTTGATGTGCAGGTTAGTTGCTGGTTTTATTTCGGGCCCACACAAGCCCATGGAGGGGAAGTGGTGGTGCGTGGGAGGCTCTGCTTGATCGATTATTGTTTCTGCTTAACCTCTGAAGATGTGCAGTGTCCAACGTTTGAGTTTAGACCCTTGGTTACGATGTACGTTGAAAGTTACTAACTCCAATGTTGCCAACTTTGGGGCTTTTGAATTGAGTAGAGATGCTGCAGTGTTTATTTGTAGAACAAGCTTGATGTTTGTCATCCAGTACTGTTCATCTCTGCTTTATATTCCTTATTTTACATTTCAAAAGGGTGTCTTAAGTTCTTCCCTGTGAGCTTTGCACCTTCATATTGATCTTGGGCCATTGGCTTCCATGATGTAGGTCTTAAGCAGGTGGCTACCACCTCAACATAAACTTCCTAGAATTCTTAAGATGGTTCTTTTTTTTACTGGATTCTGTCTTTTTTTTAAAAACAATGACTTTTCATAAAGTACCGTGGCACTGACGAGGCTTCCATTTATCACCGATCCCTAGATGTCCTGAGAAAGGTGGTGAATGTCAAATCTGAACTGACCTTTGGGATTGTACAACTGAGTGACTCACTGATTAAGAATCAAGCCCATAGTGTGGACTAGAGCCATATGAAGGCCAGACTGGGTAAGCAGTGTACTCTGCAAAGAGGGTCAGTAACCAGAGGACACAGATCTAAGGTAATTGGCAAAAGCACCAGAGGGGAGATGAGAATTTTTGCTTATGCAGTGAGTTGTTATGATCTGAAATGCTCTGCCTGAAAGGGCAGTGGAAACAGATTCAGTTGTCACATTCAAAAGGGTATTGGATAAATACTTGAAAAGGGAAAAATTTCCAAGGCCACAGGAAAAGAGCAGGGGAATGGGGGTCATTGGACAGCTCTTTCAAAGAGCCAGTACAGGCATGATGGGCCGAATGCCCATTTTCTGTGCTGTATGATTCTGTGAGTAACAGGATCCCTTACCTGGAGAGCATTAGTGAAGTACTTGGGCTTTTACAGCAATCTGGCAGCTCCTATGGTTATTTTTTCTTACCGTCAGCCCACAAGTGACCAGCTTTATTGAATTCATTTTGACAAGTTGGCATGTTGGGAATTAAACCTGCAACCTTTGGCTTGTTAGCCCAGCACCATAATGACTAACATAGCTATATTTCCTGGTAGCAGTAAATGCCCTGGCACTTAAGTGGCAGCACTCCATTTTGGAGGTGCATTGTCAGGCATGCCACTATTCTCTTAGTGCCATGATATGACTGCCCTGGCATACTCCCTGGCCAAAATGTCACTGTTAATCTCTGCATAACAAATGACTGGGGACCCACTTTTCAACCAGCTGACAGGATGACTGGCTACATGGAACAGAGTTAAATGAAGGGGTGTTGCGCAAGGAAGGTCCCACTCCTCTCTGGGATATAATACACCCTCTATCAAAAGAGTACTACAATTGACTTCAGCGCCTCTGGATTAAAAAAAAAAGCCTTGCATTTATGTGGCACCTTTCACAACCTCAGCATATCCCAAAGCATGTTGCAGTTAATAAAGTACTTTTGAAATGTAGTCCCTGTTGTAACAGAGGAAACATGGCAGCCAGTTTGCGCACAGCAAGCTCCCACAAGCAGCAATGAGGTAATGACCAGATAATCGACAGGTAAATATTGGATAAGATACCTGGGGAGAACTCCCCTGCTCTTTGAAATAGTTCCTTGGCTCCCGGTCAAGCAACATCTTGATTTAAAAATTCTCGTCCTTGTTTCAAATCCCTCCATGGCCTCGCCCCTCCCTATCTCTGTAAACTCCTCCAGCCCCACAACCCTCTGAGAGATCTGAATTCCTCTAATTCTGTCCTCTCGTGCATCCCTGGCTTTAATCACTCCACCATTGGTGGCCACGCCTTCAGTTGCCAAGGCCGCAAGCTCTGGAATACCTTCCCTACACCACTCCACCTCGCTTTCCTCCTTTAAGAGACTCCTTAAAACCTACCTCTTTAACCAAGCTTTTGGTCATCCGACCTAATATCTCTTTCTGTGGCTCGGTGTCATATTTTGTTTTCTAATGCTCCTTTGAAGAGCCTTGGGACATTATATTACTTTAAAGGCGCTATATAAATATAAGTTGTTATGGAACCTTGAGAGGGCAGATGGTGCTTGGGTTACACGTCTCTTCTAAAAGATCACCTGATAGGGCTGCAATGAAGTGTCAGCCTAGAGTTTTGTGCTCAAGCCTCTGGAGTGGGGTTTGAACCCAAAACCTTCTGACTAAGGAGGGAGTACTACCCACTTAGCACAGAGGAAATAAAATCAGCCAGGGTTTGGGTTCCTGATTGATCCAGCTGCTAAAAGTTCATGTGTGTTGGCGTGGGATAAGGATTGGTTTGGGTGAGGGTAGGCTGGCTTTGATTGTGATGTCCCTCCCAGTCAGATAACTGGCCAACGTAAAACGCATGTCTCACTTGGACGAGGTGATGCTCATGAAGCCTTACCCAGTAACAGAGAGAGCTTTCAGAAGAAGTGGGGAGAAAATTGGGTGTATTGCTTCCTATTCTGTTGTCCTAAAGTTGGGTGCTGCTTGCGCTGAGCACCTCTGGAGATCTAAATGCTGATGTTTCCTTGGAAACGCTGACACAAGGGGCGGCACAGTGGCGCAGTGGTTAGCACCGCAGCCTCACAGCTCCAGCGACCTGGGTTCAATTCTGGGTACTGCCTGTGTGGAGTTTGCAAGTTCTCCCTGTGTCTGCGTGGGTTTTCTCCGGGTGCTCCGGTTTCCTTCCACAGCCAAAAGACTTGCAGGTTGGTCGGTAAATTGGCCGTTATAAATTGCCCCTAGTATAGGTAGCTGGCAGGAAAATATAGGGACAGGTGGGGATGTGGTAGGGATATGGGATTAGTGTAGGATTAGTATGAATGGGTGGTTGATGGTCGGCACAGACTCGGTGGGCCGAAGGGCCTGTTTCAGTGCTGTATCTCTAAACGACTGCCTGCATTTACTTTTATGAAACCAGCTCCCTTAACCTGGTTTTTTTGTGTCTGCGATGAATTTTTCGAGCGTTTACGTTGTGCTGTGCAGGCCCCATGTGTTTCATTGATAAGCAAGGGGGTGAAAGGTTAGTGGGGGGTGAAAGGTTAGTGGGGGGTAGGCGGGAATGTGGAATCGATGTTACAATCTGATCGGCCCGGAGCAGGCTCGAGGTGCCGAGTGGCCTACTCCTACTCCTAATTCATATGTCAATTGGTTGTGCTGCTATGATATAACAGCACTTCAAGTGTTGGTGTGCACCAGAAACTTCCAGGTTCAGGCTTGACATTGTTTCACCCATTGCCTCCCCCACATCCATGCTTGCTGACCTACATTGGCTTCCAAGTCCAGCAAGGCCTGATTTTTAAAATTCTCACCCTTGTTTTCAAAGCCCTCCTTGGCTCTGCAATTTCCCATCTCTGCAACCTCCTCCAAGATCTCTGTTCTGCTGCAGTTCTGGCCTCTTGTGCATCCATGATTTTAATCACTTCACCACTGGCAGCCTTGCCTTCTACTGCCTAGGCCAGAACTCTGGGATTCCCTCCCTAAATATCTCCGCCTCTCTACCTTTCTGTTGGTTCCTAATATATCCTTTAGTAGCTTGATATCAAATTTTATTTGATAACACTCCTGTGAAGCACTGTGGCATTATGCTTTGCTATGTTAAAGGCACTATATAAATGCAAGTTGTTGTCTTTGGCTGTACCTTTTTGGTCACAATGTGTAAAAAGTGGGAAGGAGAGAGGGACGAAGCAGGAAGTCAGCACACTGGCATCATTTTGATGGGAAGTGTGTACAATAGTGCTACCCTAAGTGATGTCAAAACCACAACTAGTAGGGATTTACACCAAATGATTTGAGTGGAATTGCATCAATTTTCAGCCAGTGCAAGTTTTTTCTTCCAGGATCACATTGGTTTTTTCACTTGATTTAGTTGGGCCATTACCAAAGCTTCTAAGAAAAGAAAGACTTGGATTCCTGTAGTTCCTTTCACAACCACAGGACATCCCAAAGTGCTTTACAGCCAATGAAGTACTTTTGAAGTATAGTTATTGTTGTAATGTAGGAAACATGGGCAGTTAATTTACACACCGCAAGCTCCCACAAGCAGCAATGTGATAATAACCAATCTGTTTTTTAATGATGGGCGAGAGATAAATATTGGCCAGGACACCAGGGATAGCTCCTCTGCTCTTCTTCAAAATAGTACCATGGATCTTTAACATTCACCTGAGAGGGCAGATGGGGCCTTGGTTTAACGTCTCATCTGAAAGATGGCACTTTCAACAATGCAGCACTCCCTCATGTCCTGGAGTGGGGTGGTGAGCCCACAACATTTTGACTCCGAGATGAGAGTGCTACCAACAGAGCCACGGCTGATTTCACTCAATTCTTCCCCCTCCTCCATACATCACTGTCTTTGAACCTTGCACGTGTGTTAATTGCCACCTCTCAGATAGTAAGGCAGTTATTTCATTAAAGGAATGGTACTGTACCCGCCAACTGAAAGTCTCCACTTGTTAGAGTCCAGGAGTCATATTTCCATCATTCATCAACCAAGGTGGCGAAATTCAGGAACTGGAAGAGGAATAAGTCACTTGGTCTAAACGTGTAAAGCAGGAGGGGTTACTTGGGTCCAATTTGGGGCAGGATGTGGGTGGGTGAGGGAAGTTACTGATCATTTGGAGCTGAGATGGAGAGTAAGGTGGATGCCGGATTTTGGGAGTTTTCCTTTGTTATAAAAGGGATTGCAGACCCTATTGTGGCTCCATTGTGAGTTTAAAGAGAAACTGGCTGCCAGAGTTGGAAGGAATGAAGGTTAGAATTTTCTTCTCAAGCTGAATGTAGACAACATTCTGAATTGTTTGCAATCTGAAAACAATCCATGAGTACAATGGTTTCCATTTTACCAGTTAATCCTTTCTCGGTTATCTCTCCTCCGTTATCTCTGCTGAATTCTGCCTCTCTGAAAACTGGGTCAGGCCTGTAGAACATGTGAAATGTTTTGAAGACTTTTGGATTAAAGCAGATCTCTTGAAAATGAACAGCAATCTTTGTCATAAAACAAAGTAGAATTTTGTTTTGGTAATGGGTCGGGGTAAATAGTCATTCTGAAACATGGCTTACAGGCTTTATTACAGCAACAAGAAAATTGTACTGCAACCATTCGTGGTACATTGAATGTTAATTGGAAATCTTCTTACTGAGTTCATAATCTGGATTGTAGAGTGATGAGATTCAGAGTAGATGAACAGCGCCAAATGATTTGCAGCATTGTTGCATCTAAAATGAACTGTTTATCAGGACTTGAGCACGTTGTCTAACCTGACCCAAGTGCTGTGGTGAGGAAATACTGCATTCTCAGATATGCTGTCCTTCAAATGAGAGATTAAACCAAGATCTGGTCTGTCTGTGTCTGGGTGGACATGAGATCCCATGGACCTAATCAATGAGGAGCAGAACCCTTGGCACCAACCCTCCTTGAGGCAGCACTAGCTTAACAGAGTCACTGGTCATTGATTGCTCACTACGCTGATTGGGATCGTGCTTTTGCAAAGTGGCTGCATTTGGCATCATAAAATTATTCATTTTATGTGAAATGGTTTGAAACTTTGGGAGATCTAGTAATATTCAATACAAATCATATATTTCTTTTGTCTACTGTGAAGACTGCATTTACTTAACAAGGTTTGTACTGCAATCTATCCTATAACCTTTGATTTTGGCTATTGAGTTCATAAAAAATGCAACCGTGGTCTTGAGACTGGGAGTAACTTATCTCCAACATTTGCCTCCAGGCTACAGAGATTTCTCTGCAATATCTTGATATCACTGCACTGCCATTTTGTTTTCTGCTTGTACAATTGGATTTAAATGGTTTAAGGTTTAAAGCTGTGTCAATACAACAAACTCTGGGCTTCTCTTCAGACTCCATTACGAAAGTAATGTGCTTGTCTGCTTGGCCTATTGAAGTGGAGCTTCAAGTAGTTTGGATGACAGCAATAAAATAAAATGTATTTTGGAAAAAAAAGGGGGCGGGGGGAATTGTGGCTGCAGATAACTTTTAATCTCTGGGACCTTTGTTTGAATTCAGTTCAGACTAATGGGATCTGCTCTGGTGAGATCTCTCTGTCTGTTGCTTGTCTGCATTCTCTGTGAAATGAGTTTGAGCTCTCAGCCAAGAAATTCGTGAGGCCCATAGTAAAAATTTGCCCCTAATTTGGCACTAATTTCAGTCGAAGCAGGAGTGAGAAGTATCAGACAGGGGACGTGTCCAAGATACAGATCCTGAGGCAAACTTGGCCGGCAAACTCCTTTTATTCAATGAACTCACAGCTACCCTGATTTGAATCTAGTCTCCTTCTCCAAAAGGTGGGTAAGAGGTGCTCTTCTGGGGTTGGGGCTGGCTGAAGTATGTTACTGGGAAAGAGTAAAGGAAACCGTACTTTGCATAAATTTTGCAGATCCCCCTTTATCAGCACAAGAGAAATGTAGACCCAGATAGCGCAGTTTTTTTTTGGTAACTCTACAAATCTAGTCGCACTGAGCAGCTGTTCTTATTTCACAGTCTAGGTCCCATGTTGGTCCAATTCTAACTGACTTTGGGTTGAAGTCCATGGGATACAGATGCTCTATATCCTCACCCAGTCATAATAAAAGCAGAGAATATGGGAAACATTCAGGGTACTGACTTGTTCTGATTTGAGTTTGGGGCACATTCTCAGTATGGAATGTGTTGTAATAAGGACTTATACCTTGTGTGGACTGTACAAGCTGGTACTGAGTACAAAGAAGGAAAATGCTCGACTTCCTTTTCTGCTTCCTCATGCTATCAGCTTTCCCTTGAGAACTGCAAGATCAATGTTGACAAACAAGTATTTTTTAAACTAGCACAGATAAAAATAGAATTCTTGCCACTAAGTGGTTTATGGTTATCGCCTTTCAGTAAGTAAAGTTTTCTACATTTCAACAGTGACTACGCTTCAAAAATACTTCATTGGCCATGAAGCACTTTCAAATGTCCTGAGACTGTGAAAGGCACTATATAAATGCTAGTTCTTTCTTTCAAGCAAAAACAAATAGGAAGGTTATCGAGTGCTTATAGAAGTTCAGGAGGTGACTGAGGAGTTTTTTTTTTATTGTTCAAGAGTATCAAAAAAGGTCTGCAGCATGCCTTTAATATTCTAGATCTGTGTGTGAAGAAACTGGTTTTAACTTACACTACATTAAACTAAGCAATACTGCCTGCCCTTGGAAAGAGGAAGTCTTGTATGCTTCTGCTAAATATTGGCACCGTGCATTGACCCCAGTGTAGTGGTGACCTAGCCACAAAAACTCGGTCAACAAGTTAGCAGAATTATCACTTGATTTGGAGCTGCATTGAAATAGTAAAGTGTTGTGCAAATCGGTGGAGATGGCTTTTATTAGATCTCCCGGCCAGACAGTGGTTTCCAACTCTCATGAGTCATCTGATGCTTGTTTATGGCCAGGGAAAGGTCTCCCGTTAATTAAGTGGTTGTAATATAGAGAACACACAACACTCAACAGAAGAGACAGTAGGATTAAAAACTCCCAACGGCCCAACATGGGGCCCTTTTGATCTGGTGGCAGTGGTCGAGTCTGGGATAGTTTGTGTTATGTATTCATAATGCATACATTTGAGGATATTGTGAAAAATGTACTGAACACAGTAATGCTGCCCCTTTGTAATTAAGTTAGCCGTTGTTCCTTTTTAATGCGGCAGTGTCATGAGATGCAAGACTGGACATTCACCTCCGGGTGTGAATCCATCCCAGGGTGATAGCTTGGGTGCCTTGAGTCCCTTTCTGAGAGAAACTGATCGAGGATTGTGGCGTGTACAAGTGAGGGAGGAGCAACTTGTGTGTGACGTAGTGGGGATGTGAGATTGTCTGTGCAAATGTCATTGAGCCCACAGCAAAGTCATTGATGCCTTTAAGGGGAAGTTAGGTAAGTACATGCCAGAGGAAGGAATCACAGGAGTGTGTTGATAGTGTGAGATAACATAGGGTGGAAGAAGGTTCCTGTGGACTGGTAGAGCTGAGTGGCCTGTTGCTGTGCTGTAAATTGTATGTAATTCTCTGTCTTGTCATGCTCAGTAGCAATGCGCATATGAATTTCATCCAAATCTTCATTGCATGTGGTTCCTCTTTGCACTTGGAATGATTCATTGGGGCTGCCCCCATCTCACTCTTTTCAAATTGCCTCAAGCTTTGGTGTGTGGTGCTGAAAGCATCAAAGTATAGCAAGAAACCAGCAAACGAAATGGCGCCTGGTCACACGAACTACCTTGAAGAGCGACTCTTTGTAATTTCACTCATCCACAGGCAGGACTCCTCCCATGAGTAAAGATTTTTACACTGGTGAGGGCAACTCTGGGTGCAAGCTAAAATGGCACTTTTCTAACATTGGCTTTTTGTTGTCCTGAGCTGTTTAATTTTGGTCATGATTGGATGAAAGAAACCCTACCCCTGGATTTAATCCACAGGGTAATCACTTGGTATGTGGCTTCAGGTAATTTTAGTAATTGTTTTTCCTCTAGCTGAAGCAGTTGTTCCAGATGATGTTTTGTAGCCCTCCTGGGTTCAGAACAAAAGATAGAAATAGGGAGGGAGCCCCTGGATTTAGTGAAACCTTTCCCCTTGGTGTTCATTTTACTTACTGACCAATTTATTTGTCAACTTTAGTTATTGTTTTGGACCCTTCATTCATTCATCACTACACCAGAATGTGGAGCTCTCTTCGTTGCTGTATGGCAGGTCGTTTGGTTGGAAAATGTTTGAATTTGTTAGCACTTTTTATATAGGTGATGCAGTGTTTATATGGATTTAATGATTCCACGAAATGTGCCAACAATGAACCAAAGGAAAGGCAGAGAGGGGGCAGGCTCTTCTCATTTGGTAGGTTCTTAAAAGGAAACATGGTAAAGGGTGAGCATTTTCAGATTTCATTTCGATGAGTGCTCTTGGGGGTGTGTGTGTGGGGGGGGGGAGGGAGGCTGAACCTGTTGTGTACTTCATGCTGTTGAGCGGGCTGGCTGGGACAGACTGTATGTGAAAACGATCATGCTCAAGCAGAAATAAGAGTGGGCAGGCACTCAAAACTTGCGGCTTCCTAGGAGACCATGCATGAAGCCAGGGTGGGGGCAGGGAGTGAAACAAAAGAGGAATCAGTTCAGAAACAGCAAGCAGCAGAAGTGTAGAGCAACTAACAAAAGGATGTTTCAAGTTGAGTGTAGTTGCTAGGAAGGGACAGTGACTGTAATTGTGTTATCGAAATGCATGAAATATAAATGGTGTTAAAAGGGAGAAAGGCAGTTCTATTCAAGTTTGCCTTCTCTCCAATTTTTATTCTTTCATGTGTGTAATTGGGAAACATGTTAAATATTATTTTAGTAGAACATTGTGGCATCCTGTTGCTTACAGATTGAGGCTGCTTTAATAATGCACCAATGCTGCTAGCATTGGATCTCATGCATCCTGTCGCAACCTGAAAAGTACACTTTTAGAGGACATATCGAAACCAGCACATTGATTGTCAGGTTTAGCAGGTGACTGTCCAAGGTAGTGGCACTGGTGTTATTAAATGTGAGCATATTTCACAAACCCTTGACTGACTGTAGGAAGAATGATACTTTATTGAAACACCATCAATAAGGGGTACTGTATAAAGATTGTATGTATAGTCTGTCTTGTGAATGTACTGATTATATATACGTTGCTGGATCTCCTGTGGCACTGCTCATGGCAAGTTAGAGGATATGATGGAAGTTTGAGATTGATGTGATGAGTGATAGTGAATTAAAGTGGACACTACAAAGTGTTTCACTTTGAGAAAGGTTTGGCAGATTTTTTTGTCTACCGACCCATTTCAATTGTGACGCAAACAATATATACAGAAGGCTTTCAATATATTGTAGATAAATACAATCCTAGATCTCATCCTGTCGATGTTGATATTCGATTCGGCACTCTTCCTACATTACTCATGGGGTCAGCCAAAATACATTTGCACTTTCTTGTTTGTCTTGCTGCAGTAAATGTAACTCCAGGAGTGTTCAGTGTTTGAACTTGGGCCCTTCACAAGGAGAACGATTGAAATGCATGATACCAATGGAAGACATTTCATCAGGCAACTGCTGCTACTGTGTTTTAAAGGGAAATGGTAGCATTTAAAAGTTGCATAAAAACTCGGAGAAAGGCATCACTAAAAAAATTCGCTTTCACCACCCTATGTGGTAGCGAGTTCCACATTCTGATCGCTCTCTTGAGTGGAGTTCATTTCTGGGCATTGCAACTCAAAAGGCTGTGCTAGTCTTGGCGGGGGTACAGCGAAGATTCACCAGCCTGATACTCGGACTAACGGTTAAATTATGAGGACTGGTTGAACAGACTAGGCTGGTACTCGCTTGAGTATCGAGATTAAGGGGTGATCTAATATGAGTGTTTTAAGCTGATTAAAGGACTTGATAGGGTAGATCGAGTGCCCACTCCTGATGGCTGTCTGGAAACTTGTGGTTGACGTTGCACTCGTTGGCATCGGAAGATTGTGGACATCACATTAGCATTCAGTTATGATGGCATTTGCAATCTAATAGCTTGCTGCTGTGTTGGCTGGGATTGTGCCCCCCCCACCCCCCCCCCCCCCCCCCCCCACCGCCACCTCCGACGAGACAGGGTGTCTGTCTGCCCCTCCTGACACCACCTAGTTTGTTGGGTTGGGATTCACATCGAAGGCAGGAAGCCCTCCATTGACTGATGCCCAAATCCCCCATTGGTGCTGCACCTTTCCTGGTGGTGAGCCTGGCTGCGTGGCAGTAAATGAAGCTGATGCATTCGGCAGGTGGGGGAGGAGTGGCCGGCGGCAGTCCCACTAGCTCTCCCAGCAGGGCCAGAGAAGTCCTGGTTGAGGGCACCAAGGTGGCACTTAGCTCCACTGCCTGAACTTTTCCGTCAGGAAGAATGACCACTTGAGTGAGTTGCCAGAAGGTGCTTGTGGAATTTGACCACAGCATGAATCCCTCTCTGAGGAGAAGCAGAAAGAAATGCGAATGAAGTTGGGAACAGCTTTGCAATTTTTTGTTTAGAAATTTACAGCACAGAAGGAGGCCATTCGGTCCATTGTACCTGTGCCAGCTCTTTGAAAGAGCCATCTCTTTTCCTGTGGTCCCGCAATCTATACAATTTGTAACCTATTGTCCTGAGTTTCCCATCAGGCTGGTATAAACAGCTTGGGGTAGGCTTCAGAAGGTGTGCCCTGCATTGTCTCCCTGCATCGGAACTGATGTGGGCGAGTCCTCGGCATAAATCCCTAAGGGAGTACATTCCGTTTTATGTTGTCCTGACCCACAGTGAGTGTGATCATGCAGGGCTGCCAGTTCAAATGGAGAATTGGATTAACCCTGTCTTTTTTCCTTAACATTGTGCACTTACTTTAGGTTCAAACAACATGTCCAGATCAGAGCAACCCAGGCTTCCAATACTATTATGGCGTGTTAAAACATTAAGTTCCTTATCGGATTCATGGGAATAGGGGTAGACCATTCAGTATCTCGAGCTTGTTCCGTCATTCAATTAGACGATTTTTGATCTGTACCTTCACTCCATCTACCCACCTTGGAATTTTCTATTGACCTGGCCTCTATAGCTAGGGGGAGAGAGTTCCAGCTTTCCTACTATTATAGGACAGGAATAGTTATGTCAGCACAGATTAAGATGGGGATGAATTGGGATTCAGTTTTGTGCTTGTTTCGCTCTACCCCATGTCTGCTGAATTGTTCACTTGCAATGTATGGAATTAGAAAAGACCTCACCTTAATGGGACTTGAAAGAGGAGTTCTCCCTGGTGTCCTGCCCAACATTTATCCCTCGACAAACACCTCTAAAACAGATGATCTGATCATGCTTATATTGGTAGTGTATTGTAACAGCTGAGCATTTTGTTACACTGCCCTCTCTGTTGCCCTTTCTGTTCGGGAGGTATAAATAATGATGCTTCAATAATGGTTGCTTGTTGTGAGTCCATGTGTTAGTCTTACTCAGTGAAATACACAACAATATTGGTCATAGAGTCATAGAGTTATACAGCACAGAAACAGGCCCTTTGGCCCATCGTGTTTGTGCTGGCCATCAAGCACCTAGCTATTCTAATCCCATTTTCCAGTACTTGGCCCTTAGCCTGGTATGCTATGGTGTTTCAATTGGTGTTTGCGGGAGCTTGCTGTGTGCAAATTGGCTGCTGCTTTTCCTAAATCACAACAGTGAGTACACTTCAAAAGTACTTCATTGACTGTAAAGCACCTTGGAACATCCTGAGGTCATGAAAGGCACGATAGAAATGCAAGCCCCTCTTCATAAATCTCTCAAAGTTGAATTTTGAACCTGACTTGGCAGGGGATACTTTCTAAGGGCTGGAAGATGTGTTTGAACTTGATCTGCAGCTGTTGACTCAAGGTTTACGAGTCCAATGTTGTTCCTGTGTTGCCCATGTTTCCCAGTAGGTCATCTTGTCCATCTAGAACTCTTTACTAATCCTATACTGACTCAGTCTGATCTTGGGAATGAAGAGAGCTCCACTGCAGGTCTCCCACCTGGGTTTCTCGCGTGCTGTGTGAGCACAGTGCCATTTGCAAATGGCTGCCGTGAGGCAGGAAACAAACACAGTTCACAAAGGTAGAAATGTCACTGGGTGCAAAATAATTTGCGGCCCCCAAAGCACCTGGCAATGATTCATTTTGAACCCAGTCTCCTTCCTTCCTGCCTGATCTGCCTCTCTAAATATGTCTGCATTTCACTCTGAGTCAGCTGAGAACCATCAGGAAACAGGTCTCTCCTCGAAACTGATTTGTTCCTTAAAGTGAGAGCAGACTAGTTTAACATTACAGAGGAAGTGGGAAAGGCAACCCAATGATCAAACGGATAAGAAGGCGAGAGATTCTCATCGAGGGATTGGGTGTGGGTGAGAATTCGGCATCGGAGGATAGGGTATCCGGATGGGCGAGGGGGATTTGTAGGAGAAATAATCTTTGACAATTAATTTGGAGTCTGGGATGGATGGTGGACATTGAGGAAAAAGAGATAAAAGAAACTAAACAGGAAATGACCAAGAAGGAGAAGAAGCTCAAGTGAAAAAGAACAGCAAAGGCCTGGAACAAGAGAGGTAATGTGATTCACTGAGACCTGATGAAGCACCAGCTCCATTTTTAAAAGTGTATGTGAATGGTGCTGTGAAGGAATTAGTTGGTAAACTTACTGTCCAGTGTAGATCGATACCCCAGTGTAAGTCAGAGGTCTCCAGAGCAGAGAGGAAGAGAAATGAAGATCTTTTATGTAATAGAAAAGGGAATAAGTATGGAAACCATCGAATTGTCCTGATGCTACTTTTCTGGTGGATTCACGCTTGTGCACAAACAGGGACGAGATACACATTTCCTGTTTTGTACATGAGATGGGTGCACCAGCATACTTGTCTCTGCCCCTTTTTACTGTTGTCCCGTATTAAACAGTGAGAAATCAGAACGCAGTTTTTTTTTTTCCGTGTTCTGCGTAGGAGAATGTATAACCTCTTTGTTTGGATGTGACCTCACAACCTCGGCCACTGAAAATGTAACTCACCACTTCTCTGGTGTTGACAACTGTTTCTGTTGATACTGGCTATTGCTTAGTCAGGTTATTCAGTTGAGCGCAACGTGGAAGCAAGTTTCCAGTCCTGGGAGAATGGGATGGGGGCAACAATTGCTTGAGTGGCATCTCTGCTGGGATGTGAAGCCATTGAATTTTGATAGCACAAGGTATTGTTCTCCAGGCTGAAGGATGAGCAGGAGTGAGCACTTATTCAGGGTTACAGTTGATCACTCTGCAGTACTCTGGTCAGACCACACCTTGGTACTGTCGAGTTCTGGTTGCTGAGAAACAAAGGGTGAAATTGAGGTGTTGGAGGCAGTGTAGTGAAGAGGCAGGAAGCTAATCCTTGGCTCTAAGTTACAAGAAAGGATTGGTGAGACCTGTGCTTTTTAGCCTGGAAGGGACGCTTCTGAGAGATGATCTTACAGAGGTGTATAAGGTAGTAAATTATATTTTAAAGGTTAATTTGGGACACTAATTTAAATTAAACTTTGGAAATAAAACAAGGGAACACGGGTACAGACTAGTAAAAGGTAACTTGAGAAATTATATCTAGGAACATGGGATCAGGACGAGGCCATTTATCCCCTCAAGCATGTTCTGCATTTCAATGAGATCATGGCTGATCTGTGACCGAACTCCATAGACCAGCCTTTGCCCCATATTCCTTAATACCTTTGATTAACAAAAATCTTTATCAACCTCCGTTTTAAAATTAACAATTGATTCAGCATCAATTGCCATTTGCGAAAGAGAGTTCCAAACCACCCTTTGCATGAAGAAGCATTTCCTAGTTTTGCTCCTGAAAGGTCTAGCTCTAATGTTTAGACTATGCCCCTTAGTCCTAGACTCCCAACCAGTGGGAATAGTTTCTCTCTGTCTACCCTATTTGTTCCTCTTAGTAGCTTGGAAACTTTGATCAAATCACACTTTAACCTTCTAAATTCCAGGAAATATAGCCCTTGTAATTTAACCCTTGGAGACCAGGTATCATCTGGTAAACCTATGCTGCACTTCCTGCATGGCTAATATATCCTTCCTAAGGTCTGGTGCCCAGAACTACACCCAGAATGCCAGGTGTGGTGTAACACAGGGAAGAATTAACACTTGGAATGGAAATGGTGTTTGAGGTGAAAACTCTGGAATCATTTACAAAACAATTAGATGCAGCAATGGCTGGGTTGTTGTGGGTTTGGGTAAAATGACCACTCACATCAATGAGGATTCCATAAAACAAATAAAAAGAACTTGCATTTATACTGTGCTGGTAGGTTCTGTCTCAATTCATTCCATCTTCGCTGCCTCCGGAGAATCCTTGGCATCAGGTGGCAGGACCGTATCTCCACCGCAGAACTCCTCGAGGCGGCCAACATCCCCAGTATATACACCCTAATGAGCCAGTGGCACTTGAGATGGCTTGGCCATGTGAGCCGCATGGAAGATGGCAGAATCCCCATTGTACAGTGAGCTCGTCACTGGTATCAGACCCACCGGCTGTCTATGTCTCTGCTTTAAAGACGTCTGCAAACGCGACATGAAGTCCTGTGACATTGATCACAAGTCGTGGGAGTCAGTTGCCAGCGTTTGCCAGAGCTGGCGGGCAGCCATAAAGGCGGGGCTAAAGTGTGGCAAGTCGAAGAGACTTAGCAGTTGGTAGGAAAAAAGACAGAAGCGCAAGGGGAGAGCCAACTGTGTAACAGCCCCGACAAACAATTTTATCTGCAGCACCTGTGGAAGAGTCTGTTACTCTAGAATTGGCCTTTATAGCCACTCCAGGCGCTGCTTCACAAACCACTGACCACCTCCAGGCCCTTACCCATTGTCTCTCGAGACAAGGAGGCCAAAGAAGGGGTAGGTTACAAATGGAGGACATGTCTCTGTTGTGAATTGTCCTTCCAGTATATTACCTCGGTCTCAGTATTTAAAGTGATGATAACTTGCAGTTGTCCCACATCTTTCACATGGAAATAAAGCCCCCAAGACATTTCACTGAGACATGGTGAAATACTAGGCTAAGCTAAAGAGGAGAAGAGGAGGGGTGACCTAAGCATTAGTCAAGGAGCTGGGGTTAAAGGAGAGCCTTAAAGGAAAGGACAGAGATGGAGAGATGCGAAAGGTTGAGAAGGAATTCCAGAGACTGTATGCAAATTTTCCAGAGTTTTGACATTTTATGACACTATTGTGTGCAGTTTTGATTTCCTTATCTGAGGAAGGATGTTCTTGCCATGGAGGGAGTGCAAAGACGATTTACTAGGCTGATTCCTGGGATGGCAGGATTGACGTATGAGGAAAGGTTGGGTCGACTAGGCCTATAATCATTACAGTTTAGAAGAATGAGAGGGGATCTCATAGAACCCTATAAAATTCTAACAGGACTAGACAGGCTAGATGCAGGGAGGATGTTCCGATAGCTGGGGAATCCAGAACCAGGGGTCACAGTCTCAGGATACGGGGTATGCCATTTCGAACCGAGATGAGAAATTTCTTCACTCAGAGGGTGGTGAACCTGTGGAATTCTCTACCGCAGAAGGCAGTGGAGGCCATGTCATTAAATATATTCAAGAAGGAGATAGATATATTTCTTAATGCCAAAGGGATCAAGGGATATGGGGAGAAAGCTGGAACACGGTACTGAATTAGACGATCCACCATGATCTGTTTTGAATGGCGGAGCAGGTCCAAAGGGCCGAATGGCCTACTCCTGCTCCTATTTTCTGTGTTTCTATGTTTATTTTGCAATGCTTTATTTTCTGGATACTAATGTAACTCACTAAATTATATAAATACTTAATGTAAGATGTGCAGAATTCAAAATGCCTCAAATGACAATTGGTCTCATTGTTGAAGTCCTGTAGTTGGCCTTAAAATAGACTAATAGTAATATTATTGAGAGGCCGAGATAATACACTGGAGTACAGTACGCAATCATAGTGTGCCCTTGATTTGTAGTCTTTTGGTGTAGTGGTGCTTCAATCAACTGGAACCCTGAAGAGGAACCAGATTTCTGAAGAACAGTGCTGCTAAAATGGTATCTCGCTGTCTTGTATCTTTTTAAGAGAAGAAATTACAAGTTCTCCTTTCACATCAAAATGGATGATTTAAATCGTATAATTGTGATTTGCAGAATGGTGATTTCTGCAAAATTGCTCAGCAATCTTTTATGGTGATATTACTTTTATGCTTGAACATTGGGCTCTAAGATTCGGTCGAAAGGGGGAATTACCCCTGTGTATTGCTAATCCACTTTCACATTCCGAGTCACGAGTCAATCTACACTCTTAATACCCAGAGGAAAATGTATGGGATCGTTTTGCCTCGTTCCCTTGAGTCTAAGCAGAGGCCAGTATTGTAGCGTCATCTTTTTTTCTTAAAGAGCCAGTGTTGTCAAGACGATGTAGCAGGAGACCCACTGGTCTGCAGTTAGCTGTGCTGATCAATCATCTCAGGGCTGAAGATAAACTGGATCATTTTCATTACAATGCTATCAGTTGTTCTGCCAGCCTCATTTTATTTGTTACAGAAGTTTCCGCAAAGAAGGTAGCCATTCAGCTCATCATATCTGTGCTGGTGCTAGCTTTACATGGGAACTACCTACTCTAATCCCATTCTTCAACCCATTTAGTACTTTTCTTCATTGCTGTGGCTTCAGTAGTTTTGGTAAATTTATTCCATCTTCTGCTAACCCTTTGCATGACCAGATTTCTTTTAATCTCTCTCTCCATGCTTCGAGTATTAAGCATAAATTTATGCTTCCCTTATCGATTGACTGTCTAATGGAAATAACTTTGAACTATTTACCCTCTCTGCCTGCCCTGTTAAGAATTTTGAGCACTTCTGTTTGATTCTCCCATTCACCTTGCCTGCTCCAGTGACTACTACTCAATGCCCTTTCACCCTGTTAGCCCCTAGTGTCTTGGTGCTAAATCTTTTCCATGTGGATTTTTTGTTAATTAGTTCAAGGGATGTGGGCATCCCTGGCAAGGATGCTATTTGTTGCCCATCTCCAGTTGCCCTTGAGAAGGTGGTGGTGAGTCTCATTTTTGAACCGCTGCGGTCCATGTGGTGTAGGTGCACCCACAGTGCTGTTAGGGAGGAGGCTCCAGGATTCTGACCTAGCAACGATGAAGGAATGGCAAAATATTCCCAAGTCAGGATGGTCTGTGACTTGGAGGGGAGCTTGCAGGCGGTGGCGTTCCCGTGCGCCTGCTGCCCTTGTTCTTTTGGGCAGTAGAGATTGCGGATTTGGAAGTTGTTGTCGAAGGAGCCTTGGTGAGTTGCTGCAGTGCATTTTGTAGGTAGTACACAGTGCAGCTCCTATAGTCTGTCCATGATGAGGATCCCAAAACTGCACAGAGCACCCCCCCAGCATTTTCCATACATTTTCTTGATTCATTAGTAAAGATTGCCTGTCTTTATGGTTTGACAGAGGTGTGAATTCACGCCGGCCATGCTGTACATAGCAAAAGGTTAAAATTGGCACCTCCCAATGCACAGTACAAGTCACATGTATGGCATATGTGAAGTCAATTTAGTCTAAATGAAACCTCCAGTGGGTATGATATTCAGTTTTCCCAACTTTATTTAAGAAGCAACACAGAGTAAATTCTCCTTCCCTACCTGCTTTCCCATGTTTTTTAATCACTTGCAAGGGACCTGCTTGTGGAAAATCGTCTCCGCCGTTATCGATACCTCTCCTTTGCCGATCCAATTGCAAGCAGTATTGGGCAGGATGAGAGAAAGGACCCCTCCCCTCTCGTATCAAATTAGTTTAGTTTAGTTTAGTTTAGAGATACAGCACTGAAACAGGCCCTTCGGCCCACCGAGTCTGTGCCAACCATCAACCACCCATTTATACTATTCCTACACTAATCCCATATTCCTACCACATCCCCACCTGTCCCTATATTTCCCTACCACCTACCTAAACTGGGGGCAATTTATAATGGCCAATTTACCTACCAACCTGCAAGTCTTTTGGCTTGTGGGAGGAAACCGGAGCACCCGGAGGAAACCCACGCAGACACAGGGAGAACTTGCAAACTCCACACAGGCAGTACCCAGAATTGAACCTGGATCACTGGAGCTGTGAGGCTGTGGTGCTAACCACTGCGCCACTGTGCCACTTACCCTCCCAACATGAACTGGTCTATTGGTTAAATTAGGGACTCAAACTCTGGCATCGTTCCTGGGCTGGCCCTTCTCCTGACCCATCCATAAGACTCCCTTTTGATAGCATGTACAAATACTGAATACAGATGTGCGTAGAACACATGTGAGGGGGTGACATTTAGCATAGATCAGCCATGTTGATTGTGCATAATTGTCCTGGTTTTTCAAATTGGAGGGTGATGATGTGTGTGACATGAAGTAGCTGAGGAAGAGAAAAAGAGGTGATTAAATTTCCAATTCACTTCCCACTGTATAGAATCCCCCATTTAGCAATCCACTTCCCTAACATTTCAGTGGTCAGAGCGTTACATACTGCAAAAGGCTGAGTAAAGAGCTAGTTAATGTGTGACTCATGCCATTAGAACATTCTGTAACATTCATTATAATTAGAATTCAGGTTCCGGACTAAATTGTAAAACCCCACCAAAATTTTTGAGGTTGGTGTTTATGTTGAAGAGAAACTAACGAAACGACAGATATGTTGGCATCTTTCCATCTACGAAAGATTTTGGACAAGCAGCAAACAATCCATTGAGGTGGGGGGTGTCTTCTCTTGGTGCACCTTTGCTGATGGCTGTGAAGGTCAATCTTTGAGAGGCAGGTTCTGCCACAAGTGCTGGAAGTGAAGCTACTAAGTGATGCTGTGTTGTTATTGTTTTTGATGTTGGCACCTGTTGCCAAGCTGCTGTAGCCACTGGTCATCGTGGTAGTGCACACCAGTCCACAGGATGTGTCGCCATTTCCCTCTTTCGCCAGGTGCGATAGTCGAAAATTAGGGCCTTCCTGTCACACTTGCAAACATCCTTGAAGCGGAGCTTTGGGTGCACCATTGGTCGTCTGGCCCCAGTAACCTCACCATACGGAAGGTCCTTGGTTATGTGACTGTCTTCCATCCTGCGGACATGTCTGATCCACCGAAGCTGTTTGATTAGTGCCAACACACTTGGGAGCTCTGCCTTTGAGAGGACTGTCACATTTGTAATTTTGTCTTACCAGGATCCTGGCAAACAAGAGAAAGTAAAGGAAAAACTAACCAAATATTGTCACTGGGAGCTCTCTATAAGTCTGTCATCCCACTGGTACAATTACTCTGGGAATCTGGATTGTGTGTTTTGCTTTGCCCCAGTTTAAACTTGGGAGGAGATTGGGGGGATAAAAATGCCAAAATAATACCTTGAATTGGGTGAACCTGAGAAGTCACTTATGTAAACTAGAAGGCAGGTAGGCTTATTTCAAACCTATTCTTCGAGTGTGACGATGAGCTGGACTGTTCCTGATTAGAAACGTAAATTCTTAGAGCATAAACGTTGGATGCCCATAGTCTGCAAGCTGGCAATGAATCTCATCGTGCCAGATTTTGTTAGACCAGGCAGATCAGCTTTTCCCTGGGTCTAACAACTGCCACCAGTCTAACGGGGCCTAGTAAAAGCACCACACCAGTGGCAGAGGTCGATCCACACCTCCCTCTAAGATGTCCTGGTGTCATCATATCTACGCCCCCTCCCCCGGCCTCCCCCGTTCCATTTGCATTTTGCTGCATGATGAGGTCAAGAGTTGATTATGTAAGACAATGTGTACATGCTTCCTTCCTTTCTACTGGCTTTTCAGAGAGTGGCGGTGCCATTTGAAAGCACCTTTGGGGGAACTGTTCTCTCAAAAGTATGACCTACAATGTAAAAAGGTTGTTACTTACGCCTTTACAGCTATATATAATGACATCATTATTCCTGGCCAGAATGGAGATGATTGGGTAATTCCCCTGTCAATCACTCGTGGAGTAACTGGGCTTGATTTTCCGCACATAACTTGTATTATGTAACTATCCTCCACCTGCTGCATTGTGCTAGAGAAATCACCCTGCCTTTATCAGGAGAAGTTGCTGTAGTTCTCGCTGAAACTCTTTTTACACAGACTCTGTTTGCTGTGAAACAGACTGTGAAACATAGCGCTCTGCATTACCGTGGGTAATTGTGGAACATTTTGTTTCAATCAGATCTTCTTCAGACGATTAGTTAGCTGACCGATGTCATGATTGACGGGAAAATTACCCAATCAACTTCACCCTGACCGAGGATAGTGGTGTTATTGTAGCCAGGCTTTTTTGAAAAAAGCAACAAAAGACAGCTTATGTGTAAGCAGACAATTGACCTTGGTTACACAAGATAATAGACGTTTTTGTGTGCAGTTCTTCATTGCAACATGAAGTACCTTATGATTAAAATGCTGAAACATGCTATGGTTGGTTTCAAAGTATAAGCCTTGCTTAGGTATTGGTGCACTCCAAAGCTACACATTACGTGACACATCACTCCTGTTTTCTGGCAATGCTCTTGGCTGTAACCCCAGGGGCAAGTTTGGTCTGATGGGGAAAGAGCGTGATTGGAGAAAGTGAGGGGAAGAGATGAACTGAGTCTGAGCAACGATGCTAGTTTCTGATCGCCTGCCTACTAAATCCTGCCAGGGATCACAGGATGGCCATAGTCTTCCTCTTGTGGGCTCTCAAGCCACAATTATCATGCCTGCTAAAATGTGTTAAAGTGTGCGTATGGTAGGAGGGGGAACTGGTGGATTGACGAGCACATGAGCAGAGAGCCAGGCGCGTATTTTACAACACTGAATCATTTGGAGGAAATGGTTTTGTTTCGATTGATTTGCTGAATGGCTGGAATGGAGACCTAGAATCATACAGCACAGAAGGAGGCCATTCGGCCCAATGGGTCTGTGTCGGCTCTTTGAGAAGAGCAATCCAATTAGTCCCACTTCCCTGCTCTTCCCCCATCGCCCTTCAGAGTTCTTCTTTTTCAGTGTATAAATTCCATTCCCTTTCAAAAGTTACTATTGAATCTGCTTCCACTGCCATTTCAGGAAATGCATTCCAAAGTGTTGTGCAAACTGATTCTCTTTTATCTGCAGTCCGCAGAAATCTTGATTCAAACTGCAGCACAGCCTTTTCAAGCAGACTAAATGAAAATTTGGCAAGGTTAATTTGTACCAAGTGGATCAAATATTTCCTCACTGGAAAGCAAAGAATAACTCGTGGTCCTCTTGCAAAAATGTGGTATCAGTTAAGTAAGAATCAGAGACAGAAAAGGCGCCTCTTTCTTTCTTGTGAGCTGAAACTACACCCAATGTTGATGACAAGAATGGAGCTAAGGGACAGCTACCACAGTCTTACTGCTGAGTTGAAAAACATTAACAGGAAATAAAATGATTAGACCATGACAGAAGCTCGTGGGCACTGATTCAGGTCCGCGGGATGCTCAGTACTTCACAAATGTCATATATATTCAAATCCTAACACATTTTAATTTTGTAAGCCACTGGGCTGAAGACACCCTGGATTAACGGTAGTTGTACTTTTTCCTCCCAGTTACAAATAGATCTAAGGGAAGGCAATTGGGATGAATATTGAAGACATTTTGACTTTGTATTGACAAGTAAGGCTGCAGTCTGAGCCTTTTCCCATTGAGAAGATCACCAATTCACTACAATATAAGGACTAAAAGAAGTCCAAGTCTAAAAGAATAGGAGAGGCGATGATGGAAGTAATGGTTAATGATGCCAAGGTTGGTTTTTAAAAAGAAATGTTGTAGCAAGGAAGGATAAGTGGTCTTACAATTCTAAAGACCTAGAAAAGAATGAGACAAATTAAGAGGTGTGATGAGTTCCTGTCAACATTGAGAGAAGGTAGGAAGAATATAGCATATCTGGGACCTATGATGATCAGGAGAGGTAAATTTGGAGGAGTACTCACCATGGTAGTATTGATAAAATAGAGACACAAAAGGTTGCCACAGAAAGAGTAGTTGAAGGTTCAAGTTGAAAGATGAATTGCCTATCAGCTTTTCCTTCCAAATTATCAACTACTGGATGCATTTCCACTTTACTTCAGACACAATAAAAGCACCAGGAAACTCTAACAACTAGTTACACTTGAGGGACAGGCATTGCCAAATCCAACGTGGGCGCATTTGGTGTTCTCTGGAAGTAGGCCCAAACCAACGGATTAGGATTACTTTGGGTTTAAAATTTGTCATGGTTGGGCACTCAATCGGTATTCCTATTCCTCAGTCCCTTGACCATCCTGCGTTGCCATTGATAAACTTGTTGGCATTTTTATGCACCACATAGTCCTGTCTTTTGTTTAGATTTAGAGAGGCTCTCACGTGGCTTTCTCTGATTGAACGGAGCAAAGAGTCATGGGTTTATGACACATGGGGGTTTTGAGGTGAATCACTGTTATCGTGTTCACTTATGATGTTTAGATGCCCTCCTGCTGTCGGAGCAGTGGAAGAGGAGTGCTGTTTGCTAGTTATTGATCCACAATGTCTGACCTTCAATTGTCCTTCCCATTTTTAGCTGCCTCCAGACTGCAGACACTCACCATTAATGACTGAATGCTTGTAAAATTACTCACTGGGATTTGCAGCGGCTCTTTACGAAACTAATTACATTTGAACATGGTTGAGAAAGTGGTTAAAAATACATACAGGATCCTGGGCTTTGTAATTAGAGGCATAGAGTGCAAAAGTAAGGAGGTTATGATGAACCTTTATGAAACTCTGGTCCGGCCTCAACTGGAGTATTGTGTCCAATTCTGGATGCCGCACTTTAGGAAGGATGTGAAGGTTTTAGAGAGAGTGCAAAAAGATTTACGAGAGTGGCTTCAGTTACAGAAATAGATTGGAGAAGCTCCTTAGAGAAGAGAAGTTTGAGAGAAGATTTGATAGAAGAGTTTAAAATCATGAAGGGTCTAGACAGAGTAGTTAGAGAGATTTTGCGGCCACTGGTGGAAGGGTTGAGAACCAGAGGACACCACTTTAAGGTAAATGGCAAAAGAACCAACAGGAACATGAGGAAAATCATTTTAATGCAGCGAGTGGTTAGGATCTGGAATGCACTGCCAGAGAGTGTGGTGGAGGGTAAAGGCCTGCTACCCGACCCGAACCCGACGGGACCTGATGGCATGTCATGTTCGGGTCGGGTCAGGCCCCTCTTCTGGATCCAGCTTTCGGTCTCGGGTCGGGTCGGGCCGGGTTAGGTCGGGCTGGACACACACGGTAGGTGCTCTGCTGGTAAGTGTTGAAATTTAAAAACTCACCTGAGCTGGGAGTCCGGGATGAAATTGAGTCTGCGCAGTGAGCGAGTGATGTCACTATGACCTCATCACACATGTGCTGCAGCTTCCTGGAGGTTCCGAGTCCGAAGGTGAGTCGGGTCGAGTCGGGGCAAAACCGAAGGGACTCAGGCTGGGTCAGGCTGGGATCGGCTGTGGTTCGGTCGGGTTCGGGTCATATTCTTTTTCACGACCTGAGCAGGCCTTTAGTGAAGGGAGATAGTGTCATAGTCATTTACAGCACAGAAGAAGTCCATTCTGCCCATCGAGTCCATGCCGGCAATATAATATAATCGGGGCTTTCAAGAGCGAATTTGATAAGCAGCTGAAGAGAGAAATTTGCAGGGCTACAGGGAAAGGGCAAGGGGGTGGGACTTGCTTGGAGTTACTCTTGCAGAGAGCCAGCACAGACACAGTGGGCCGAATGGCCTTCTGTGCTGTAACCATTCTATGATTCTATGGTGGATGGGGGGGAGGGTTGAAATCACCAGTGGCCTGTTTGAGTGGTGAAGTTGATATGTTCTGTTTTTCCTGTTATGCTCATATCTAGCCGAAAATAGGTTAAACCATTTTTGTGATTCATCCATGAGCCCTCAGCTTTCATCTTGCCTTTGTTTCATCGAAGGATGACTGTGCGATCGCTGCGTTGGATAATGTAAGCAACATGAGAGTGTGACACATTGCAACTCCCCAACCCACTGAGTTCTCGGCTATAGTTCTTGACACAGGTTCCTCATTGTAATGGCGTAACATGGTGGAGTGGAGGGCCAGGGAGAAAAATACAGTTGTCAAGTGCTCATCAATCATTTGTGATACTGACTGCAGGGAACGCAGATCAAGTGTAGATTCAGGTAAAAGGGAACAACAGGTAGAGGAATAATTAAACCGGGATATCCAGACATAATTCAGTCTCCATTTTGAAGTAATAATTCAATCCTTACTGTTAAATTATTTATGACTGAACATTGAGCAGTTTTGGAAGCAGAGATGGTAAGTTAATTAACTGCATAGGATTGTGTCTACAGTACAGACTGAGGAACAAGGAGAAGGAAAGACCTCAGTGCTACAGCTGATAGTTGTGACAAGTTTAAATGGGCAATTTTCGTTGGAAAGGTGAGCACAGAAAATTATAATGGAAAAATTAACATTAGAAGTGTGCATAGACACAAGATTTTTCATACATAAGTAGTGAAAGAATATTAGATGTAATCAAAATCCTAACAGGTTTTGAAGTTCATAAGTGTCGAGTGATAGGGAAAGGTTTAAGTTGCTGATTATACAAACATTGATCCGGTTGGTAAATGAAATTTTTTCAAGAAATTCCCTTTTACAGGAAACCAAAATGCTCCAAAAGATGATGTCCGACCTGCATTCTCCAAATGCTGTGTACAGCTGGGAGGGAGATTCCATCCCTTCGCCTGTCCATTTTGTATTTGGTTTTGTGAGAAATTTTGTCCCAACCTGCTTATTCTACCATAATAACACAACACCAAAACTGTACACTGGTTGAGGTGGTTAGTGGCTGCATTTTGGGGTTTATCGAAAGTTCATTGGATTACCTTTCCCCTTTCCCCTCCACCCCTTCTGAACCTCCTGACTGAACAGTTCAGAGATAAACTGCAAACACTCAGCAGGTCCATCAACATCTGTAAAAAGAAGTGGCAAGATAGCATTTTGGGTAGTGAACTCTTTATTAGAACCGGGGAAATGCTTGAGGCCTTCTGCACCCAGTGATATGTGGAAGGACTGGAGTGAATTGTTGACGTGGCCAACCATATTTTACTTGAATTTGTTAAGCTTCCTTTATGTTCTCTTGAATTAGTTATTGCTAACTCTTACTGCTGATGATGATTGTGCTAATCGGTCTGCACGCAAAGTATTAACCTGCTTCCTCTTTAGAGCTGGTGACAAACACCCAATGTGTTCAAGCCTCTCTGTAGACAGTTCTTGACCCATCTTCTCTACAGCAGTGGGTGTAGGCAGTCTGGCTGAGATCAGGAATTGAACAGATATCCCTCAATCAGTGTAAACCCATCCCACCCTGCTCCACTCCAGGAATGAAGGCACTATTGAAGAATTGTTGTCACTGAAGTGCTGGAGTGATACAAGAAAGACGTTGTATTTATATGAAGCCTTTCAGGATCTCGGGATGTCCCACATGAGTTCACAAGCGCTAAATTACTTTTTTTTTAAAGTGTTAGCACTAACGTACAGAAACGCAACTGTCAATTTACATACAATAGATCTCACAAACTGCAACGAGATAAATTTTTTCATTTGATCTATTGCTGCTGCAGGCCTCATAATGGAACCGTGGGCCTCCCTGCCCCAGGCTTCCCTCCTGACCCCAATCTGTTACCCATTCCTTCAGGTCCTCCTGCTGGCCAAAGTTTTGCTCCTGCCTGCCAGCCAGTTGGCACTTCCTGCCGGGTTTGGGCAGGATACTGGCGAGCCCCAAGCAGATGAGGCCTAGGATTTAAAATCTGGACCTCTCGGCCCCTGCCCACACGACCCTTGCCCAGCGTTCAAATCAGCCCACCAGCATAAAGGCCATGTAAGCACCTTGTGCTGCTCCTGGATCTGGTCTTTTATACAAATTCAGCTTCTTGAAATATCTCAGTATGACTGCATGAATGAAGCCAGCATCCTTAAGGTAGCCACTCTTTAAAATTCATTGCTGCTCTCTCCAGCCTGCACAGACTTTGCATGTTGCTGTATCCTTGTGATGAGAGCCCACCCAATTAGCTCAGGTTCGCTGTGTCAATTAGTCAGACAGATATGCTGCATTAGGTACAGAGACAGGTGTGAGCAGGCCATGCCAGATGTAGTAGTTCTGTAAGTGGAAAGGACGAGGGTGGGGAATGGAAAGTCTGAGCACATTTTAAATGGGAACCAGATGCAATCATTGGGACTTTTGAGTGGAGCCATGTTTCGCCTTATCGTCATGGATGGGGACACTCAGTCATGCATGTGGTTTGCATGATGCACTTTACAATTGCACTGCTCCTTTGTCATGGAAAGTACCCACTGATCAGGAAGCACACACGTTCTGCCTCCCCCGAGTGCACTGTCCCCCACTCCCTTTGCCGCTCGTAATTATATTGTTTAAGCGTTTTTGTTCTGAGCCGCCCTGGAAGCTATAATTCTGCAGTAATTAAGAGTCCTGACTGAGAAACCCAGAGTATGCAGATTCATGCTTCCTCTGGAGAGTAGCTTTGTTAGTCTTGGCTGGGCTTATGCATGAGTTGGGGGAAAGATTTGGCTGAGGGCAAATTCGCTCAAGCGTGCCTCCCAGTGGACCCAGTAAAAGAGCAGCATCAACATCTCTCGACTTTCTATGTAGTATTTTTGTCTGCTGCTCTTCCTAATAGAAGAACAAGGATGGGAAAAGGAGTTTGTGTAGTTTAGATCCACAAATTACTTGGTTATATTTTTCCTGAACTTGCGTTCAAGATTTGATTTATATTCTTGAAAATCCTGTAACTTAAAAAAAAATCTTGTCAGTTTCTCCCCCCTTCCCAACAGACTTATTGATTCCTTGCTGAAACGTGCTTCTGTGTGCGCTAATTGCCCTGTGGTAGCTCTCCTAACACGGGAGCATTAACAGTGAGTGACATTAGGCTAGTTGACCGTGACTGGCATCGCAAAAGTGCCTGACAATTTCCTTGCCTCGGGTCCATCAATGAGTGCACCACTTCTCTGCTGGATAGCAGTCAGTAACAGGGACACACACTCCACCCTCCCCTTTAACCCAGGGACACTTGTCGAATCAATTGCACGTCCCCAATCGGCCAACACAGAATGGCTGTGAATATGTATGATCCCAATTTTATACAAGAGCACAAGCAGCAACAGATAATCGAAGACTAAATAAGAAAATCACCTTGATTTTAAAACTCTGATCCTCATCATCAAATCCCTCCATGGCCTCGCTTCTCCCCAACTCTCTAACCTCCTACAGCTCTCCAAGATCTGTGCACTCCTCCAATTCTGGCCTCTTGTGCATCCCCAATTTTCATGGCGATGCCTTCAACAGCCCGGACACAAGGCTCTAGAATTCCCTTTCTAAAACTCTCTACTTCCATGTTTGCTCCTTTAAGACACTCCTTAAAACCTATCTCTCTGACCAAACTTTTGGCCATTTGTCCGAATATTTCCTTCTGTGGCTTGGTGTCAAAGTTTGTTGGATGAAGCTCCCATGAAGCTCCTGAGGAAGTTTTATTATCTTAAAGGTGCTACGTAAATAGAAATTGTTGTTATTGGAAAGGATTCGTGCTTCAGTGTCAGTTTCTATAGGTTAGATTGTAACTTTGAACAGTTCAAAAACAATTTGTCGTCTTAAATCTAATTAACATTACTAGAGTTTGGGACAGGATAGCTCTTCAACAGTTTGAAACTTGGTGTCTTTTTATTGGTAAATGGTACTTGTAGGATTTAGCATTGTTGTACTTGAACAAAGATAATGGTATCATTCAGGATTTTTAGTCCTGATGTATTTGTGTAATTTGCTAAATGATATTGTGGAAGATTCCCACTGTTGGATAGTCCTGACACATTCACTTTAGATACATCCATTGTTGGCATCTTCATTAATGTTTGTTAAGAGAGGTGTTGGTAATAGGTTCTGTTCCTGTGCTGCCTAGTTGTTGCTGGGTTTTCTGACCCTCGGCTGCAAAAGGACTCCTTTAGCAAGTATGTTCTGCATTTCATGTGAAACACCATGAGACATGAGCCTTGACATCAGAAATTGTGTGAGAGGAATGCTCAGTTTGCATTTTATTCGACTGCATCTAGGTCTCTTTAATTTTAAGGTGGTACTACATTTTCGCTCCAGGAGGTGTGGGAGCAGTTAACTCCCAGAATTACCCACCCGTTGGATGCATCTGAATGTTGCGGTCAGTGGTATTTGTCTGTCCTCAATTCTTTTTCCTGTGCTTCTGTATATTCTTTAATTGCAAATAAATCCAATAATTGTTCTTAGCCTGAAAATAAAAACTCAGATTTGTGTATTGGTTTAATTGCCTACTGAAGTAACTGAGAAATGTAGGTACATAAAGTCCAATGTTCAGTTTGCTGTTGTAATGATTGTAAGCTTTGGGTTGCATAATGTTTGCAGGGAGAGGCTGCAAAGGTATAGTCTTGCTTGAGCATTGTCAACATCTAGTTTTTCTGACAGAACTGCTGTAAAGTCATTAAAAAGAGGCTTCTTCTTGGAAAACAAAACAATTGTAACTCTAGGGCAGGTATCATAACTCAAACCTGGGACATTCCTGATGTGTATGGTCTATCTACTGATTGGCCAGTTGATGAATAGTCAGATGAACCCATGTTAAACATATTAATTGCATCATGGGCACAGTCACTGGAGAGGAAGAGTGGGGGTGGGGGGGTGGGGGTGGTGCGGGATCCTGCAAAAATTCTTGCCATGGGTTGCAACTCCTTCCCCATGCAAATCCATCCCCTCCACTCTATAGCCAAATGCACAATTGCAAGTAAGCTTGTATTACCAGAAAAGAGGTTATAGTTTCATCATTTCAGAAAAAGTTTAAGAAGGTGTAACATGGGCAGTTACTCTTCACCAAGTTTATTCTGTAGTTAAAACTATTATTCTTCCACTTAATCCACCCAAGATTTCAGGTGGCGGTACTGTATCTTAGTGGTCGTCCATCAGTGTTATTGTGAGGTGGTCACTAGGAGGTGTTTTGAGAGTAGCGTGAGAGTAGTGTGTCCTGTTCAGTTCTCCTCCCATTCTGTGAGGACAACTGACCTGCTCTCAGCCAATTCCATTCTGCACTTCAAAATGGCAGAGATCAGGACCTGACTTGATTTGCCTGGGAGTGCAAAGTTATATTTATATGGCGCCTTTGACATGTGTCCTTGTACCATGCAATGCATCTTGACCTTTCTTAATTTTTTTATTCATTTCATGGGATGTGGGCGTCACTGGCAAGGCTAGCATTTATTGCCCATCCCAGATTGCCCTCGAGAAGGTGGTGGTGAGCTGCCTTCTTGAACCTCTACAGTCCATCGGGTGCAGGTGCACCCACAGTGCTGTTAGGGAGTTCCAGGTCTTTGACCCAGCAACAGTGAAGGAACGGCGATATTTCCAAGTCAATGTGGTGTGTGGCTTGGAGGGGAACTTTCAGATGGTGGCATTTCTAGGCGTCTGCTACCTTTGTCTTTCTAGGTGGAAGAGGCCACGGGTTTGGAAGGTGCTGTCGAAGGAGGCATGGTGAGTTGCTGTGGTGAATTTCTGAGGCTCACTGTGTGTTGGCACCAGTGACCAGCTATGTGCACCTTTTCAACTCTGAAATGGTTTTCTTTGAAGGATATTTCCTGATGAAATGCTGTGAATAGGACAGAAAACTAAAGGGCAACCATCTTTTATTATAGGGGTGGGCCTTGCCAGTGTTTCTTCTGTTTTGCTCTTCCCCTTGTCTCTCTCATATCAAATTCCAGTGATGTGTCTCCTCCCATCATGCAGATCCATCCCGGGATTGTCTGCATGGATGAACTTTGCCCACTGTTGTTCACTTTTCAATGTTTAGCAGTGGTTCAGAAAGTTCTGTTTGTTTCCTTATTTAGTCTTGGCCTCCATTAGGGAACATTCCTCCTCGGTAAAGTAAACAGGATGTGCGTAGATCATTTGGAAATGGCAGTCCCCTTTGTCTTAGCCCAAACATAACGTAAACAGTTGCTCGATACTTTTGAAAAACAGAATTGACTTGACTTAAGCTGAATAACTTAAACTTTTTTCCAAATGGAAATTTACTTTCACTATTAACCAAGTTACTCTACAGTTTCATTGAATATTAATGATGCAGTAAGATAGAACACCCTGCATGCTGTCTCTCTCTCTCTTTCTCTCTCTCTCTCCATCTCTCTTCCTGTAACACATTCTGTCATTCTCTCATGCTTCATTTGCTAACTCACTGACACATTTCAGTCACTGCAGTCAGCTGTTGCTGAACACCCTCAAAAGACTGCTTCCTCCTGTCCCCTTAAAAAGGTGGAAAGGTTTTCTTGAAGCTGGGCAATATAGTGGTGATGCAGGTAGCCAGTTAGTATAGTAACTAGATACTGTGAAGTGCCTCAAATGGGGAGTTCCTGATCATGGCACTTTGTTTGAGGGACAAGGTGAGAGGCAGAAAACGGAAGGTTGGAAGGAGGGAAAATCAACAGTTGAACAAACTGGAACACCTCCACTTCTTCTCTCCTTTTGCTCCTTCTCTTCTGAAGGCATTGACTCGTACACCTATCTGTGTCACAGCCAACTATTCGTTCTGTATCAGTGAAACAACAACTTATATTTATATGGCGCCTTTGACATTAAAAACATCTCAGGGTGCCTCACTGGAGCATTATAAAGCAAAATTTGACACCGAGCCACATAGATAATATTAGGGCAAAAGCTTGATCAAAGACTAGGTTTTAAGGAGCAACTTAAAAGAAGAGAGAGCAGTAGAGGGGCAGAGGGGTTTAGGGCCTAAGCAGCTGAAGGTGCAGCCACCAGTGGTGGAGCAATTAAAATTGGGGATACGCAACAGGCCAGAATTAGATGAGCGCGTATATTTCGGAGGGTTGTGGGACCGGAGGCGATTACAGAGATATGGAGGGCTAAGGCCATGGAGGGATTTGAAAACATAGATGAGAATTTTATATTTGAGGCATTGCTTATCCAGGAGCCAGCGTAAGTCAGCGAGCACAGGGGTGATGGACGAACGGGACTTAGTTCAAGGAAGGGCACAGATGACCTCAAGTTTACGGAGGGTAGAATGTGGGAGGCTGGCCAGGAGTTCTTTGGAATAGTCAGATCCAGAGGTAATAAAAGACATGGATGAGGATTTTAGCAGCAGATGAGCTGAGGCAGGGGTGGAGTCAGGTGGGGAAACAGGCGATCTTAGTGACAACACTGGTATGTGGTCGGAAGCTCATCTTGGGGTCAGCCTCAGACAGTTCTCAGGAAGAGAAATAGCTAGGGAATGCAGTTTGTAGTGGGGGCAAAAGACAATGGCGTCGGTCTTCCCAATGTTAAATTGGAGAAAATTTCTACTCATCCAGTACTGGATGTCAGACAATCAATCTAATAAACATTGGAGGGGTTGAGAGAGGTGGTGGTGAGGTAGAACTGTGTGCTGTCAGCATGCCTGTGAAAACTAACTGTTTTCGGATGATGTCGTTGAGGGGCAGCAAATAGATGAGAAATAGAAGGGGGCTAAGGATAGATCCTTGGGGGACATCAGAAGTAACGATCCAGGAGTCAGAAGAGAAACCATTGCAAGTGAAACTCTGGCTATGGTTAGATAGATAATAATAGAACCAGCTAAGTGTAGACCCACTGAGCTGGATGACCGTGGAGAGGTGTTGGAGGAGGATGGTGTGGTCAACCGTGTCAAAGACTGCAGACAGGTCAAGAAGGATGAGGAGGGATAGTTTACCTTTGTCACAGTCACATGGGATGTCATTTGTGACCTCAATAACAGCAGTTTTGGTACTGTTGCCAGTGTGGAAACCTGATTGGAGGGTTTCAAGCATGGAGTTCTGGGAAAGATGGAAATGGATTTGGGAGGCGACAACACGTTCAAGGACTTTGGAGAGGAAAGGGAGGTTAGAAATGGATTGGTAGTTTGCAAGGATGGTGTGGTCATGGTTTTTTTTGGAGGAGATCGGTGATAAAATTGAGGATCATCACTTATGTTCTCTCCAGATTATTCGAGCAAGGGACCATCTCTAAACTAAGTCGAGGATCCCATTTCCAGCCTGAACAACAATTAATTTTGAATAAAATTGGCCAATAATTACAGAATAGTTTCACACAATATAATGTTCTTGCCCTGGTAAAGCAGCCCATTCCTCTCACTTGTGCAGCAGCATCACGGGAGGTAAGTAAGTTTTGTATCTGGCACCTGTCACACTCTCGGTTTCATAGTGCCAACAGTATAGAAAGTTGGGCTGTTATTTCATGCTAGTTTCTTCAGACCTGGAGTGAGGAAATTTACAAGCACCTGCCAACCAATATTATTAACTTATTGTCCTCAGGGTGTGCCTATTTATAGCACTGAGACTTTGTGGCATTGAAGAGAAAGGCCAGATTGTATACAGCACCTTAGTAGCTGAATAATGCCCAGCCATTACAGGGTACAGCCCTTTATCTGTTATAAAACAGCGTAGATTCCAACTTAATGAGCAATGGCATGGGAGATCAGCAAATGCATTTAAAAGCACAAGTGCTGGGTTTGTAAAACTCAGAATGTGACATTAAGGGTGATGCCTATTTAATTAGACCATGGTGGGAGGGAGAGGAATTTCTTGCATAATTGCTCACACTTTTAAAAACCTTCCCGGTTCCTTTTTCGATTATCCTTCCTTGTCAAACCATCTTGGGATTATTCAGTAGTCATCCACAAAGCATTATTCAGTTGAAGTGTTCTAACCTCTCTGACTCCAAAGTTAATGATGTGCTAAACGCAGCAGCTAAATATTGATATCACAGCTCTGGTGAACTGACCTGGCATGAGATGCACACAGAAGATTTATTAAGAGAATCAGCACTGTGCATTTAGGCCGACAGAGATAATACAGTCTGGGCCTCATAAACATCAGGCTAATTTGCTGCGATGTTTGATGCTTGGATCACGGCTTCTGACCTGCAATTATACCCTGGAAATGTATGGTGGGATCATTTGTTCAGAATCAATTGTCGCCCATTTCCTAATGTTTCCTTTGTTCTTTCTGAAATTGGCTGGTGTTTTAAACTCAAGTGAGTGAAGAGCGTCACAAAGGCAAGTCAGGAATGTGTTTTATTTTTCCGAACACTTTCCCCCAAAAAACTCATTGCAAACAAATCCATTTTTGACACTGCGCACACAGCCCTACACTTCCTGTTATTCTGTTGCAGGATTTTATTTTACTGGCCTTTTTTCAATCAGTACTGCAAGGTTAGCTGCATAGTGTCTGCTACCATCTAGCAATGAATGAAATTTGAATCCCTGGTCCAAATTTAGCTTCTCCATCCCTACTGCCCTTTTGTTCGGCAGCTGGACCAATCCAGTGTGTTATAAGCCAGGCCGTGCTCTGTTTTTCAATCAGTGCTTTCAAGAACGCTTGTGGTTGATCAGAAGTCTTGGCTGATGTTCGAGTGTTGAAATTGAAATGCCCTCTGGGGAAGATAAACTTTTAATGTCAGCTGACAATAGATTCATATTCAGGTCTCCTAACCAGGAAATCCGTCGAGGTATAGATTTCGCCATTTTCGGGCCATCTCCCGTCAGAGGGAGTGAATAGGCTTTAATTACCCTCTTGAATTATGGAGTGGTTGACTCATTATTCTGAAAGCTGGCCTCTTGTGTTTTCTTGCATTTTTTTGAAGCGAGAAAGAGCATGTGTTTATATCGTTCATGTCCTCAGACTTCTGTGAAATGCCTTGGGGTGCTTTTCTCTGTTCAAGGCACTATATAAATACAATATGCTGAATAATAGTGAGGTTGTAAAACACACTGAGCAGTAATCCCTCTCCCCCGCCTCCCCATTGCTGAAAATAAATTGAAGTTGAAACGCATTTTAAGCAGCAGTTCATCTCAGACCGAGTTGTTACCTGGAAATGATGCTTTAATTCCCCAGTGTAAGTTCAGTTTATGAGGCCTTTCTTCACCTGAGAATTGCCTCCACCCTGTTGTTTCTCTTTGAAGAAAATTAACTTGTGGTTATATAGTTCCTTATCACTGTCCTTGTACTACTGAGAAGTGCTTTGGGGCATATTTTCTCCATTTAAGGTACCTTAGAGATACAATTTTTTACTGTCCCAGAGCACTTTACAACTAATGGATTACGTTTGAGGTATTGTTACGCAGACAACGAAAGCAGGGTGAATTGATACATGTCTCATGTACAAAGAAATGAAAGGGGGACATTTAATGAAACAGATTGAGCTTGCAGCTTCCTTCTAGATGGTCATAGTAGGAATGATATTTGAGTCATTTATCCACCATTGATAGCCAGTCCCATTGTTCAAATGGGGGTCTCTGCAACCCTGTTTTGGGACAAATAAACTTGCAAGTTATATGGCTTACATGAGCATATTCTAATAAGTTTATCTGACAAGGGTTCTGATGGTTCATGGCAAAGGAAAAGCAGTCCACTAGTGAATTTGGGTTCCTCCTGCATGGAAATCCAGGGCAGTTGAAGAGGTTGTTCGTTAATATTAACTGCATTAATTGTGTTTGGTGCTTCTGGGGTGCCAAATACATTGCTCTTTTGGCTAGTAATCGAGGGGAGGCCTGTGTTCGTGTTCCAGATTCTCATGTTTATGTTGCTTCAAGAGATTCCCATATCCCAACAGTCAAATTGTAGATGCATATTTCAGGGGTTGGGGCCCAGTTTTTGTAATGTAAACATGGGGAACCAAAGCATGGGCGTAACTCTCCAACCATATGAACCAGCCAAGTGCAGTTTAGCTGCTTTAATATTGGCCTAGAGTCATGTCAGTACCATCCATGCAGGCCTTGCACAGTTACTGGTGATCCGAAAGTAAGCTTGCCTGATTCTCTGGACACGTCACAGCATGAAAGCAATTAATGGGCAGCTGCTTCGTATAAAGCACAAGACCAGTGCTAGGGTGGCTGGTTTCCGAAATGCAACACTCACTGACTGGCAGCCTGATAGATCCAGTAAGAATGGAAACCATCTGCACAGGCTCAATGGCTCAATGTGAAAGCAGCCTGAAGGTGCCTTTTATAGAGCTGAGCAAAACGAGGCAGGAGAAGAGGGAAGTGACAACAGAAGCCAAGTTGAGGAGGCTGATTCCTGTCCAGAAGTGGTGCTTCGTGAGTTTAGTAGGCAGCAAACAGAAAGCTGGAAAAATATTGCTGGGTGATACACAGAGGTTAACACAAATCAGGCAGTGGAGCATGTGCTTTATTTCCTGACATTAAGTCAAAATTCATTGTGAAACAAAGCTTCCATCTTTTTGCTGGAGCTCATGGAAGAAAAGATGAATAAAATTCCCACGTTGGTGTTCCGGGCATGAAACAGCATCCGCCTGGACTGTACCTCCGGAAAACATGACCATAAAGCTGTTAGATTGTCATTAAAGCTGAACAGATTCACTAATGTCCTTTCTAAGGAAATAAATCTGCTATCGTTGCCCCATGTCTGGCCTATATGTGACTCCAACAACAACTTGTATTTACATAGAGCCTTTAACATAATAAAACATCCCAAGGTGCTTTACAGGAGTATTATGAGACAAAGTGTGACATTGAACCGCAAAAGGAGATATTGGGTCAGGTGACCAAAAGCTTGGTCAAAGAGGTAGGTTTTAAGGAGTGTCCTCAAAGAGGAAAGCGAGGCAGAGAGGTGTAGGGAGGGTACCCCAGAGCCTGGGGCCTTGGCAACTGAAGGCACGGCCACCTATGGTGGAGCAATTAAAATCAGGGATGCACAAGAGGCCAGAATTAGAGCTGTGCTGAGATCTCAGAGGGTTGTGGGGCTGGAGGAGATCACAGAGATCGGAAGGGGCGAGGCCGTGGAGGAATTTGAAAACAAGGATGAGAATTTTAAAACCAAGACGTTGCTTGACCAGGAGCCAATGTAGGTCAGTGAGCACAGGGGTGATAGGGGAACGGGACCTAGTGGGAGTTAAGACACTGCAGTCCCACATCAACCTGGTTGACTGCCCCCTCAGGACAACTAAGAATGGGCAATAGATGCCAGCCTTGCCAGCAATGTCCATATCCCAAGAATGAATTTTTAAAAACTGCCCAGTCTGTGACTTTTTCCATCCACTCAATCCAAGAACGCTAATATAATTTTTCTTCAAATGTCACCATTTTAGGGGAAAATATCTTCAGTGGGTTGGGAGAGGGAGGAATTGCTGGCAATGATAGCCAGTAAAGAAAGAGAGAAATTGCATTTAAGTAGCCCCTTTCATAGCCTCAGAACATCCCTTGCATTTCCCAGTCCATGAAGTTCTTTGGGAGTATAGTTGCTGTTGTGTTATCTGTAACACCACGTCAAAGAAGGAACAAAGCCAAGTTGCCACTGGGGATGTGGATTATTCCATGAAGTGTGTAGCACCTGAGATGAGTGTCTCAGCTGAGACTAATCACAGTGCTAATACCTAGGTGTGCCTTGTACCTATTGTTGTTTCTGTAAATTGGTTGAGATGTTTCTTTGTCCCGGCAAGTCTGTCATTTACAACACGTCAGTCGACCATGTTTTTGGAACCTTCAGTTCTCCATGCAATACAAACACCTTCAGTGCCCAGGTCTGTTGCACAGGGAAACTCTCGGTCCCAGCCTCTATCATCCAAAGGTGCAGCTGAGATCAGAACTTGGTGCACGAGGCATCTCTGATAGAAAGTCGTGTCCTTGGCACAGGACACCAGTCTTAGAACAACGTCTCTATTGGAAAAGCAGTGGTGCAAGGAACTGTCAGTCGACCAGCTGTGATCTCTAAGGTATGGTTTATTGCTGTTATGGTTTCTGTGGGAATAGGTGATGGGTTCAGATCCCACCACAGAGACTTGAGCATAAAAGAAATCTATGGCTGACACTCAGTACTGAGCGAGTGCTGCACTCTTGGAGGTGCCATCTTTTGGATGCAATGTTAAACCAAGGCCTTGACTGCCCTCTCAGTTGGACATATAAGAAATGCTATTTTGAAGAAGAGCAGGGGAGTTCTCCCCTGTGTCTTGAGCATTTATCAAGCAATTATCCCTCATTTAACATCACTAACAACAGGTTATCTGGTCATTATCACATTGCCGTTCGTGGGAACTTGCTGTGTGCAAATTGCTTGCTGCATATCCTACATTACAACACTTCAGAAAAAGCACTCCATTGCCTGTAAATGGGGAATGGTAAATGCTTGTGTAAGGCGCTATAAAAATTCACCTCTTTCCATTGACGTTATTTGCCATCTCTGGTTCATTGGCCTTTCTTTAGGCAGGACTGGGTAGGAGCAGGCGGTAATTGGGGTATTTGAGGATCTTGTTCAATGATAAGGCACAAGTGAGGAGGAGGCAGAACTTCCATTGAAAATGGCTATGAGAACATTGCCTCAGAAGATCAGATGCAGAATCAGTTGAGTTTTTTTAGAAGGAGACGGACACTGTGTGGAATGTATGGATGCTAAAGCATGAAGGGAAGGACATAGAATTGGAATTTCTGAAAACAAGTGCTGTTATGACTAATGGATACTGAGACTCAGTAGCCAAATGGCTTTTTGCTGTTCTGTGGAGTTGGCTTTAATCAACCAGGGTAACTAACTGCCAGGATTTACACCCCCCTAGAGGCATGTTTCGTTTGGGATTTATGCTGGAATCGTTGCTGCGTCTTACCTCATTGCATTTTCACAATTAGCTCCTGAATTTAATGTAGAATTTAATTTCTTTTTACCCAGGAACTGTAAAAGATCCTGAAGTATCGCATGTGATGCAGACCTTAGAACTGCTTGGTACTTTTTCAAAAGAAAATTTTTCTCTCCATTCTGACATGTCCTGGGGATGATCCTGATAGAAGTGCAGTATGGAGAACAGTTTGCTGCTGCAGTTAGTTGACGGACTGATGTATCTTGAAGTTGTCCGGAAGTGCTGTCAAGTGCTGGCTTGTCCCAGAGCAGCTGGTCTACTTGGGAGTCAATATTTGGTAGTGATGTCTGGAGTGCATTTAAAGCACTTCACAAGCAGTATCATGCATCAAGTGCTGTAGGGTCGGACAGTTCTAGAAGCTACCCCACTCATCCTTCATGAGCATACTCACACTCAAAGACTGATGTTACTTATATTGATTTAGTTTAAAGACCATTTCTTGCAGTAGTGACAGATTGTTGCACTATTTCCTTCCCTTTTGTAAAAAGAAAATTATTTTGTCTGACAGCAATTTTGCTCCAAAGTGCAGTGTTACTGGGGCTGTGCCAAGGAAGGGCAACACGCAGGTTTGTATCTGCAGTGCCCCACACTGTGCCTTTGAGATGGCGAGGGACAGGGATGTGTTTGAGGTGCCAAGCAGAACCCAGAAGCTTCTCTATACAATTGTACACATCTTGGTGCCTAATAACACAGCAATATCAAGGGGCCAACCGTCCATTCTTGGTGAAAGAGTGGAAATCTAAAGAAACTGAGTTGAGAAAATACGAAACAGCTTTAGAGACAGAAAAAAAAGTTACTATTTACAGTTGTGTTCATTGCACATCTTTTGAGATTCCTGAAGCACTCTCTTCAAAGGAACCCCTGTGTTTTTCATCATTTTTCTGCCTCCCCAATTCTCTTCCCCTTGCCTCCCTCCCACAACTCCTCTCCTGATAGAAGGGGTGCAGTTCCATGCATGTACCCCCATCTCTTACCCAAGTAGCCAGTATTTGTGCCTGAACCTTCACACCGAGTGTCCAACGCTAACAACCTTTAAAGCTTTCTTTTGTTGACTTACAAAAAATTCTCTTCTTTACCAAAATCCATAGAACTACACCTCCTACTTTTAAACAGAGAAAAGTCCCTTCAAGCATTGGAACAGTCGTAGGTCACTTCGATTGAGCATGTTCTACTGATTGGTTAATCATGGCTCTTTTTAAAACCAATTCCCTGTCCCTTTTCTGTATTCCTTTCTCCCTAAGTACATAGCAACAGGAGTAGGTCATTCAGCAACTTCGAGCCATTCAGTTAGATCTTTGCTGATCTGTACTTTGACGCCCATTTTCCTGCCTTAGCTCCATATCTCTGGACATGCTTACCTAATAAAAAGTCTATCAGTCTCAGTCATGCCAGCTACAATTGTCCGCCAGCACCCACAGCCATTTGGGAGAAGGAATTTCAGAGTTCTACCACCCTCTGTGTGAAGAAGGACTGGAGAATAAGGTGGTAGCTTTCTCCCTATTAAACACCTCAATTTTTTTTTTAATTCATTCACGGGATGTGGGCAACGCTGGCCAGGCCAGCATTTATTGCCCTTGAGAAGGAGCTGCCTTCTTGAACCGCTGCAGTCCATGTGAGGTAGGTGCACCCACAGTGCTGTTAGGAAGGGAGTTCCAGGATTTTGACCCAGCGACAATGAAGGAACGGTAATATAGTTCCAAGTCAGGATGGTGTGTGACTTGGAGGGGAACTTGCAGGTGGTGGTGTTCCCATGTATTTTCTGCCCTTGTCCTTCTAGTTGGTAGAGGTCGCGGGTTTGGAAGGTGCTGTCTAAGGAGCCTTGGTGCATTACTACAGTGCATCTTGTAGATGGTACACACTGTGCGTTGGCGGTGGAGGGAGTGAATGTTTGTAGATGGGGTGCCAATCAAGCAGGCGGCTTTGTCCTGGATGGTGTTGAGCTTCTTGAGTGTTGTTGAAGCTGCACCCATCCAGGCAAGTGGAGAGTATTCCATCACACTCCTGACTTGTGCCTTGTAGATGGTGAACAGGCTTTGGGGAGTCAGGAGGTGAGTTACTCGCCTCAGGATTCCTAGCCCCTGACCTGCTCTTGTAGCCATAGTATTTATGTGGCTATTCCAGTTCAGTTTCTGGTCAATGGTAACCCCTAGGATGTTGATAGTGGGGGATTCAGCGATGGTAATGCCGAATGTCATGGGGAGATGGTTAGATTCTCTCTTGTTGGAGATGGTCTTTGCCTGACACTTGTGTGGCGCGAATGTTACTTGCCACTTATCAGCCTAAGCCTGGATATTATCTACACGGACTGCTTCAGTATCTGAGGAGTCACGAATGGTGCTGAACATTGTGCAATCATCCGCAAACATCCCCACTTCTGACCTTATGATTAAAGGAAGGTCATTGGTGAAGCAGCTGAAGATGGTTGGGCCTAGGACACTACCCTGAGGAACTCCTGCAGTGATGTCTTGGAGCTCAGATGATTGACCTCCAACAACCACAACCATCTTCCTTTGAGCTAGGTATGACTCCAGCCAGTGGAGGGTTTTCCCCCTGATTCCCATTGACCTCAGTTTTGCTAGGGTTCCTTGATGCCATACTCTGTCAAATGCTGGCTTGATGTCAAGGGCAGTCACTCTCACCTCACCTCTGGAGTTCAGCGCTTTTGTCCATGTTTTAACCAAGGCTGTAATGAGGTCAGGAGCTGAGTGGCCCTGGTTGAGCGTCACTGAGCAGGTTATTGCTCAGCAAGTGCTGCTTGATGGCACTGTTGATGACACCTTCCATCCATTAATTTTGTATCTATGGCCTTTTGGGAGCATGTGTTTCACATACTCACAAGCCTTTGTGTGAAGACACTATTCCTGAATTCATTTTAAATTGGTTTAGCTCCATTCCAAGCTTGTGTCCCCTGGTTCTGGATTCTGTGACTAGAAGGAAGATTGGTTCCTGCCCACTGTTCATGCCTTTTTATTATTTTAATCAGCTCCAAAACAATTGTCGTGTCATTTTTGTTCTAACCTCTATCTTGACAAATCTCTTGATCAGATGGTGGTGGAGTTCAGCTCCTACACATACTTAAAAATAAATGTGAGATGCAGAATGAGATGTGTTGCAAAGTTTTTTTTGTGTCCGTCTAAGTGCTCATTTGTAGGCATTTATTCAGTTATTCATTCTTTTCGATGTATTTGACAGAGCTACCCCTAGCTGCTGTCTCCTCCTTTTGGCCAGCCTCTTTTTAAAAAAATTTACAAACGTTTATTTTCTCACCTCGATAGCCCAGGGGTTGCCGAAGCTAATTTTGGGGGATCCTGTCTGCCACCCTAGCCATGAGAAGCTGACCCAACCAGGCTGGGAATTGGATTTGATCTGATCTGGCTTAATACCAGAGCAGCATTCAGCTTTTAGCTGACCTCTTAGTTTGGGCGTTGGGGGGGGGGGTGAAAAAAGCAAGTATCTCACATACCGTTCTGACTTGATCATCTATCAGGTTTTACTTCACTGTCGCTGGGTCAAAATCCTGAAACCCCCTATCTAACAGCACTGTGGGTGTACCTACAGCACACGTGCAGCAGCAGTTCAAGAAGGCAGCTCACCACCACCTTCTCAAAAGCAACTAGTGATAGGCAATAAATGGCGCCTTTGCTATTGATGCCTGTATCCCAAGAATGAATTATTTATGATTGTTGTATTCCAGTTTTGCATTGAGGATAGCACGGGTTGGCTGGAGATATGAAGTGTTAAAAAGAAAGGGTCGCTGCTTGAGGAATAACAAAGATTTGTAACACTTGCAACAATCGGTTTTCAAACTCTGATACACATGGTCTCTGAGTCAGTGGATATCTGTTTGGGGAGCTGGACGTACCATATGAGCAGATCGTCCCAAGTTGATGGTTGATATAGCACAGAAGGAGACCATTTGGCCCATTGTACCGGCACCAGCTCTTTGGTAGAGCTTTCTAATTAGTCTCCTGTCTCCTGTCTTTTTTTTCCACTTATGAGAAGGTAAATGTTTTTATAGATAGCGCTTGGTCCATCTGCCCTCCCGGACTGGTTTTGTTTGCCTGAGGGGGTTGGAGAGGAATATTACTGATTACTTTTTCCCCTTATTGGCCCTGGGATTCTGTCTGCTTTTTGGTGCCTTTTGCTGAGAGGCTTGCTGGGTGAAGTGTTAGCCTTGATGATGCAGCCATCATGAGTGTGGACCAAGCATGACTGGCCAGCTGGTCAGTTCCTGCCCGTTAATGTTGTATGTTTGTAGCAATGGGGAAGGAGATTCCTCTCTGGTTCTGAATGTGGTCAGAGCTGCCCCGGTGGGAGAAGCACAATTTCTATGCAATTATGTTTCATGGTTCATTTTGTAACTTGCACGTTTCAGTAATAGTGCAGGTAGTGGCCGTGCTTGCAATTCCATCAAGTGAAGTTTTACCAAGTGCAGAAACGTGGAGCAGGCGACTGAGATGGGGAGCGACCATGGAGGGATTTGAAAACAAGGATCAGACTGTTAAAATGGAGACGTCGTAGACCCGGAGCCAGTGTAGGTCAGTGAGAACGGGAATGACGGGTGACGGGACTTGATGCAAGTCAGGACAAGGAGAGCTGAGCTTTGGATGAGCTCCAGTTTACAGAGCACAGAAGATGGGAGGCCAGCCAGGAGTGTGTTGGAATACTCAAGTTTAGAGCTAGCAAAGGCATGGTTTAGGATTTCAACAGCTGATGAGCTGAGGCAGGGACAGAGTTGGACAATGTTACGGAGATGGAAATAGATGGTGTTAAGTGGTGGCATGGATATGTGGTCGGAAGTTCATCCCTGGGTCAAATACAACACCCAGGTACTAAACAGTCTGGTTCAACCCCAGACAGTTGCCAGAGAGAAGGATGGAGTCTGTGGTGAGGGAATGGAGTCTATGGTGAGGGAATGGAGTTTGTGGTGGTGACCCGAAGACAGACAATGCCTGCACGCTTCCCAATATTTAGCGGGAGGAAATTTCTGCTCATCCAGTACTGGATGTCAAATAAGCAGTGTGACAAATTGTAGATGAACATTCGTACAGTTATCAGAAGGTCAAAACCTGGAGTTCAGCCCTAGATTTTGCAGCAGGCAAGGGGGAAAGCACACAGAACAGAAAAGTTGAGAAAGAGAAAGTTGATTTTTTAATGCACTGATCATAATGTCTTGCTATTCCTGCCCCTATCTTGTGCTGGCTTTTATGTTTGGTGGGGATGTTATAATTCCCAGTCATGTTACTGGAGTATAAGAGCCTAAAATATATATGTTTTAGAAATGAACATATTATAAAAATATGTTGTGTGTGACTGTGACACAGAAACACTGAGCCGAGCCTTTTAAATAGTGTGAGCCATTTTGTTTTAACAGCCTGCCTGTTTAGGAGGGTGTCAGTTTGCACACATTCTGTTGCTCGATGAATGTCGATTGCGTTTACTGCTGGTATCCCTGCGACAGAGAGAAAATTACAAGTGAAGATGAATAATTTATTACAGTTTCAACTTTGGAGCACAACGCGTATTTGAGCTAGTTTTACCGATTTTCGTGATCTCAGGGGGGTGGTAGTGGGGAAAGAGTTAAATTGTGCTTTCAGGGAATGTTTCGTTTTGTTACTCGGACTGGTTCCATGTTCACTGTCGGACGGCTACAGCTCTCACAACATTTACAATGGGGTGGAAGGAATCTGAAAATGAGAGGCTTTTTGAAGAGAAATTGCTGTGGGTTTGCAGTCTACAAAGCCGCCCTGTCACTTAGCCCGGGGCCCCTTTTAATTGTCGTTCAGAATCGAGCCATTCCAAGCAGACACCGTCAGGTGGTGTGTTTGTGTTTGTGTGTGTGTGTGTGTGTACACAGCAGTTCTTTGCTGGTGCTGATCCCTCTCAAAATGGCCGTTTTCTGTCGCACAGAGCAGTGTGGGCCCTCTGTGTGCTGTTGAGGCTGCAGTGTGTGTATGTATGTTTTGACATAGCTGCCTATTGTCTGGATATGCACTTTGTTCCTCTCAGTGGCATTCCCAGCATTGTGCTTGATGTAAAGAGGCTGCACTCAACAGCAATGACATCTGCAGTGCAGTGACAGTATCTGGTGGGTAAAAAGGACAAGGGCTGCTTGTAGTCGACACATTTGTAGTGATGCATCTGATGTGATCAAACGCTTATTGGTAAATTCATTCCCCGATGGTATGGCTCTGTTAGTTTAAAGGCTTGGTAAGGCTGCCACCTAGTGGCTCTCACAGTTTTAGCATTACTTGAATTCCCTTAGGAGAATATTCAACGTAGCTTCAAAGTTAACTATCAAATGGTGCTTGCAACCATGAACTCCATCTAAGAATTTTGCAAAAATGCTGCAGAACTAGCACTGCATTAGGCTGTTGTGGTTTTGATACAAAGAACTAATAAAGGCAACATTTTAAACGGGGAATTTAATTTTCTTTTTTAAACATCTCCTTCCCCATCTCCAGTTCCCTCCTTCTCAACATCCCCCCACCACCCCCCCCCCACCCCCACCCCTCTACCCCTTTCCCCCTTTCCATCTCCTGCCTTGTTCCCGCTAAGGACAGTGCAGTCATGCTGGGAAGCTGCTGCACAGGACCATAGAATTCACCAGTCATCCAGCACCTTACTCAGTATATTTAAGAACCATTGGGATGAATGCAAGAGTTGCATTGAATTTACAGCACAGAAACAGGCCATTCAGCCCAGTTGGTGCATGCTAGTGTTTATACTTCACTTGAGCCTCCTCCCCTTCTTCATCTCAACCCATCAACATAACCTTCTGTTCCTTTCCCCCTAAGGGTGTTTATCCAGCTTTCCCTTAAATGTACCTATGTTCTTCACCTCAACTCCTCCCTATGGCAGTGAGTTTCACATTCTCTACACACTCTGGGTAAAGAGACTTCTCCTCAATTCTTTATTGGATTTATTCATGAGTATCTTATATTTATGGCCTACAGATTTGGACTCCCCTGCAAACACAAACATCTTCTGTGTCTCCCCTATCAAATGCCTTCATAGTTTTAAAGACCCTCTCTTCTCTTTGGAGAAAAGAGCCCCAGCCTGTTCAGTCTTGTCAGGTTGTTATCACCACTCAGTTCTGACATCATCCTTGTAAATCTTTGTCGCACTGCCTTGCAAGCCGTGGTTTTTGTGGGCTGTGTCAGTTGAGACAAACGCACGGCTGACCTTTCCAGCAGAGCTCACTAGATGGTGAGCAGGAACCGTGGTTGAAACTCCCCCTCTCCCAGAATTAGGGGCACCTGAGATCATCCACCATCACCATCAAATGAACGCCTTCAGCACTCACTGTGGGTGAAGCTTGAGGTGTCCAGTGTACTTGGAGATGTTTCTGAGTGATGTGATGAAGCACCAAGTAACTCTGAGCCCCTCTCTCACTTAACCCAAATATGCACTGACCACTTCACAGCACTGTTTGAAATGTCCCCCAGGGCCACTCACATTCAAGAATAGCCATAATAAGGGCACTGCCGATGTTATCAATTACTGAGAACATCCTGCAAATTCCTGTGGAGTAGGACAGAGCACATGTTGGTATAATGAGCTAATTCTCCACCTGAGCTCCCTCTGAAGACATTAACACTTTAGTTAAATGCTTTGAGTCTGGGATCCTTCTTATTAGGCACTTGTGTTGAATGTGCTGCAATAAAAAAAAAGCCAGACAACTACAGAGCAAAGCTACTCGTGCTATAAATAAATCCTTCAGCTTCACGTCAGAAATTTTTAAGGCTTGATAGGATTATCGTAAGTGTGTCCCAGATGAGTATAAATTACCCCAATCGCACCACAAATATAAAAAAAACACGAACAGAAAAATTAGTAATTCTTTTAAGATGTAAAATGACAGATCAATGAGGATGGGTCAGTTCTACAGAGATAGTGGACGTTGCGTTGAGTCTGATTGTGAGTGTTTGCAGTATGATCTGGATCAACAATGAAGAGGCCTCCATTTTGTCTGTTTCACTAATGATGATAATTTACGCAGGAGAGTTCTGTCTGTGAGTGTGTGTGTGATTGATTGATTTAATAGTAACTGTCCCATGACCAGCATTGAACACAAGCCCAGCTGATCTTCATAACTTTAAAGACTTTAATGTGTCTGTTATTTTTTAAAAACTTGTCAACAATTCTTGTCGAAGGATGTTATGTCTTTATGTTGTTTTTCTGGTTCCCTGATGTTGGAAAGAATCACACTTTAAACTTGGAAAAGGCTGGAGTCAGTCTGTTTATTACAGCACCATACTGTCTGCTACAAAACCTGGTTTAACTGGTTCTTGTGTTACATATAATATGACTCCCCAGTGCAGCTGTGAATGTGGTCCCCCCTCACTGGAACACTTACACAAAACAACTAGTTCCTAACACTGTGCAGATAATATAACAATATATAACAAAAGATAAGGTTCTTATAATGGGTTTTTTCTCTCTGCACAGCTCTCCTGTCATCGTGGTGCGAGGACTTAGGCCGACTGTTGCTACTTCGCCATCAGAAGAGTCGTCATAACGACACCCCTGGTAAACTGCCGATGCAGCCATCCATGAACCCTATGAATTCCATGAAACCAACACTCCCTCCTGGGCCCCACAGGTCAGTTACTATCGATAAGATTTCTACCGTCTCCCTTCTTCCTGCCCACAGAGATGGTCTGCAGCCTGAAGCTGGGGACCATTGTACTAATTGCTAACAAAACTAGTGTAAAATCTCCATACCTGGAGATGCAGCAGTGTGCTGCCCCTCAATAACTTTGCACAACAGAATGCTGGCATAGGAGTTTCAAGGGTTAATACTTTGTGTAGATGAGGATGTGAGCAACTGATTGCATGCATGGTTTTGTGCTCGCCGAGATTGTCCGTGATCTGTTGCTCGCTGTGACCAAACTTGGACCTCAGCAATGATATTGTGCCTCAGTGGCAGCTTTTGAAGCAGGTGTAATTTGAGAACAGGAGGGAAGGAAGAAAGGCACCAGTGCATTGAGAGTGTGTCCGGAGGCTGTTTGATGATGAAAATTGAGGCATGTTTTTGGGGAGGATTACAACTGACCTGTTGACATGTTAGGTACAGAAAGTGGCGGAGTGTTGGTTTGTTGCACGCCTCCATTGCACAACGATACACCCATGTGCAGCTGCTAAAACCATAGGCAGAGTCTATAAGGCGTGATATCCATTCGGAGGCACATTGCTAGGAATAGCTGTTTGAGAATTTATTTATAAAGTAACATTATTTTGAGAACCTCATAAAATTGAATTGCTGCTGTTAATTAGCTGGGTGAGTCCGTAAATTTTTTTTATTAATGCAACTGACAAAGCTTATTGAGCAGAAACTAGTCACCAACCTCCTGGTCTATGGAACTGCTTCTGAATAATGCCCTCCCATTATTACTGTTGAATGATTTCAAAATGACACATGTATGGGTTTATTAAGTCTTAGAGAATTGCCTTTTTATTCAGCTGTTGTGTTCCATGAAATTACAGGCCATTTCAGCGCGGCGGCACAAGTATTTTTGTTCTGGTGTCTCTGCACTTGCACCTCTTAAGAGCTGAGAAACACATAGTAGGACAAAGAGCCGCTAAGCATTCTGAGAAGACTGCACCTGTTTTTCCCAACGCTCAGTAAAGCCACTGGTTTTCTTTTCCGCTCTCACTTTCCCAGGATGTGAGTTGCTGCTCAGCTTTTATTCAGCAAAGTGTAACATGATAAACAGTCATGAGGCTAAAATTGGGGTAAACATTCCAGCTGCCCTTGTGCACGGTAGGATTGGCCCGCACAGTGACGACGCAAAATTCCCAGCAAACTTCGCAAGGGAGCGCATGTGGTGAATGACGGGTGCTTGTGGAGCGAGAATACAAAGTTTTAATTGTAAAATCATAGAACAGGACAGCGCAGAAGCAGACTGCGCTGTCAGCTCTGTCAAAGAGCAATCCTGTTAGTTCCGCCCTCCCACCTTCCCCATATGCCTGCAATTTCTTTCTCCTTCAAGTATTTATCCCTCCAATTCCCTTTTGAAGGTTACTATTGATTCTGTTTCCACTCCCTATCAGGCAGTTCATTCCAAATCCTGACCACTCGTTGCATTTTCTTTTTGCTTTTCTCATGCTTCTTTTGCCGATCACTTTACAATCTGTGCCTTCTGGTTGTCGGCCATTGGAGGTAGTTTCGCTCTGTCAACCTATCCAAACCCTCCAGGATTTTAAACTTCTCTATCAAATCTCCTTTTAGCCTTCTCTGCTCTAATGCGAACCCTCCCGCCAGCCCTATCCCTGCCATCTCCGCCTGAGAGGCTTCATCTAATCATTGATGGCAAGTCTTGGCCAACGATTTAACTGTGGCAAGCATCGAATCCAGGTTCACACCCGGTGGGGAACACTGGATAGCATTCAGGAGTGAGAACACTGGCCAATATAAGCAAGATCAGTTTTACTGAGTCACAGGTAAAGGATGTCCCAGGTTCTATTCCCCAGCTTGCCCCCCAGGTTTTTAGAGTCATAGTCAAACAGCATAGAAACAGGCTGGTCAGGACAGAGAAGGAGGCATATGTCAGGTATAGGATTGAGCGAGTCCCTCGAAGAGTATAGGGGATGTAGGAGTACACTTAAGAAGGAAATTAGGAGGACGAAAAGGGGCCATGAGATTTCCCTGGCAGATAAGATAAAGGAGAATCCTAAAAGATTCTATAAGTATATTAAGAATAAAAGCTAGGGAGAGAGTAGGTCCCCTTAAGAATCAGTGTGGTAATCTACATGTGGAGCCACGGGAAATGGACGAGATCTTAACTGAATACTTCTCGTCTGTATTTACCGTGGAGAAGATCATGGAAGCTAGTGAGTTCAAGGGAGGGGACAGTGATATCCTGGAGCATATCAAGATTACAAAGGAGGAGGTGTTGGAGGTTTTGAAGCGCATTAAGGTGAATAAATCCCCAGGGCCTGACCAGGTGTATCCTAGGATGCTATGGGAAGCAAGGGAGGAGATTGCTGGGGCCCTGGCAGAGACTTTTGTATCATCGTTAGCCACAGGTGAGGTACCAGAAGACTGGAGGATAGCTAATGTTGTGCCTTTATTTAAGAAGGGCAGCAGGGATAAGCCAGGGAACTACAGGCCGGTGAGCCTTACATCAGTGGTGGGAAAGTTATTGGAAGGGATTCTGACGGACAGGATTTATATGCATTTGGAAAGGCAAGGTCTGATTAGGGATAGTCAGCATGGCTTTGTGCGTGGGAAATCATGTCTCACGAATTTGAGTTTTTCGAGGAGGTGACCAAGAGGATTAACGAGAGCAGGGCGATGGACGTTGTCTACATGGACTTTAGCAAGGCCTTTGACAAGGTCCCGCATGGTAGACTGGTCCAGAAGGTTCGAACACACGGGATCCAGGGTGAGCTAGCAAATTGGATACAAAATTGGCTTGGTGATAGGAGGCAGAGGGGGGTAGTGGAGGGTTGTTTTTCAGATTGGAGGCCGGTGACCAGTGGTGTGCTGCAGGGATCGGTGCTGGGCCCTCTGTTGTTTGTCATATACATTAATGACTTGGATGTGAATGTAGGGGGCATGATTAGTAAGTTTGCAGATGACACCAAAATTGGTGGTCTAGTGAACAGTGAAGAAGGTTGTCTAAGGTTACAACAGGATATAGATCAACTGGGAAAGTCAGCTGATTGCAGCCAGGGCCACAGTAGTAGAGGTGATTCATATATAGCCTTGATGCCTTCGGAGTTAAGGAAGTGAAAATCAGCCAAGTGTCTACTCCTACTCGCTATCCAATGACGTGTGTGCGTGTGTGCAATTGATCATTCATGGTCGGCACAGACTCGGTGGGCCGAAGGGCCTGTTTCAGTGCTGTATCTCTAAAACTAAAACTAAAACTAAAACACCAGCAAAAGGAGAACAGGTTCAAATTGGAAAAGATAAAGTTACGGCAGGTACCAGAAAATTCTTCTTCACGCAAACAGAAATCAACAGATGGAATGAATTTCCAGGAAGAGCAGTGGAGACCAAAATCCTGGAATCTTTTAAGAACCAATTGAGTGATGCAGTGGGAAACTCCAGGGTCATCCTTAATTAAGATGGGCTGAATAGCCTTGCACATCCATAACCTTTGGCAACTTATGAACCATTTTAACTGCGGCTGTTTTTAACCATTACTTATGAACAGATATATCTTTAATAACTTAATAAAGTTCTTAATAAGTTTTCCCTCTGCTGCTATCTCACTTTAATATCTTGATTGCCCTAAATACACCCCCTAGCATTAGTGTGAAGGTTGCCACGGGTGATCTGCTTTTATATATTTTGCTTCATGGGTCGTCCCAGCCAACTTCAAAGTGTCAAAAGTATTTTGAAGCACAAGGAAGGACGGCAGCCATTTTGTATAGTTTATTTTTAACCTGGCCTTTCCAAGTATTTACCCATGGGCAGAAACTGTCTTTAACGAAGAATCTCCAGTTGACCTCAGGCTGTGCTGATCTCAACTTGAGCTCAGCACAGCTTGTTCAACCTACTTAGGATATCCATTCATTTTGAGGACTTTGCTTGAGGAAGTTCAGAATTCTGATCCTGTAGTATGACTGTTGGGAATGGTTTGGAGGGATGAGCTGACAAGGCTGGCTTGCAATAATTGTTTCGTTCTCTCATGCAGTGATGGGTCATTCACCTATGACCCTGTCCCTTGGCAACAAAACACAAGTCAACCACCAGGGTCGTTGTCTGTAGTCACAACTGTGTGGGGAGTCACCAACACATCACAAAGCCAGGTAATGTCAGTTCCGTAATGTATCTCTGCCGTCATTTGTTTTCGTTTACCAGGTAATCAGGTAATCTTAGAGGCAAATAATGAATAAAATTATGAGAGTCTTCTACAACAATTGTTTGTAATTAAGATGTGGCAGCCCAGAAATCCAACACAGCTGAAAACCAACCACCAAACTCCACCAATGGCTCAGTTGGTAAAGACAGAACAAGCTACATGGATCAAGAAGGTCGCCCTCTGTGCTGAGTTAACTAACCTCAGCCAGGCTAGCAGTAGCAACTGGACAATTGGTTTCAGTGCTCCCGAAAATCAGCCAAGCTTCATGTACATGCAGTCACCCTCTTGTGGGAAAAGCGTGTCTGTGTATGTTAGGTAAGGACAGGCTCAGGTGCAGCTGTGAGGTTGATCCGCTGACTGATGCTCATTGTATCAGCACATGCATGAAGACGGGCCACTTGAGTGCAGTTCTGGAAGCCATCATTCAGACTCAAACCCCAGGTGAACAGAGATAGGATTCTGTGGTTCATGCATGAAAATGAAAACAAAGGAGTAATGACGAATTTGTACGTGGAAGTTGTTGGACCTTATTGGAATATTACATTCTACAGTGGCCACTCCATTATAGGAAGGACTTATAAAACATGGAAAAGATACAACTAAGATTCACTAGACCGATACCAGAAATGAGAGGTTACAATTATGAAGACAGGATCAAAAGATAGTTCTTCCTTCGCTGGAAGAGAGGGGGGGAGCCAGCAGAGATTCTCAAGATTAAGAAATTTGGAGCATGAAAATCATCTCATCTTGTTTCAAATAGGATTATCATGAGAAGAATGAAGTTTGAAGAAAGCTTTTCACACACAAGTAGAATGTTTTGCCACAAGTGTCTGTTGAGACAGATACTGTAATGTTTTAAAGGGTATTTTATAAGTATTTGGAAGGGAAGAAAATGAAATGAAACAGGAAAGGGGATGGAGAAATGGGATTAGAGCAGATAGTTCCAGTTGAAGAACCAGGACAGGAGGGGGGAGAAATGCTTCGACACCCAGTCAGAGGTGACATTTTCCTGTCCAAAAAGCAGCCTGCCGTCTAAACTCTGAAAGAATGTAATTTTTATTTATTTAGAGATGCAGCACTGAAACAGGCCCTTCGGCCCACCAAGTCTGTGCCGACCAAGAACCACCCATTTATACTAACCCTACAGTAATCCCATATTCCCGACCACCTACCTACACGAGGGGCAATGTACAATGGCCAATTTACCTATCACCTGCAAGTCTTTGGCGGTGGGAGTGAACCGGAGCACCCGGCGAAAACCCACGTGGTCACAGGGAGAATTTACAAACTCCGCACAGGCAGTACCCAGAATCGAACCCGGGTCCCTGGAGCCGTGAGGCTGCGGTGCTAACCACTGCGCCACTGTGCCGCCCAATGATCCAATGGTCCAAGCTGTTATGTCGCATGTTGTGCCAATTGAGACAGGAAGGGAAAAGAGGATTGGGCCTACCCAACTGCACTCGTGTTTCATAATCAGGGAGTTCTTGCAATGGAATGGGTTGGGGGTGGGGGGGTGGAGGTGGTGAGCTCTCTGCAATGGCAAAGATTGCTAGCTTAAAAAGAGAAGACTGAATTAAGTTGATCACAGTGCAAGTAACCATGGGGGCTAGATTGTGGAATCTGAGGGGCATTACAATACAGAGTGTATCCTCCATTTATGATGCTGTGCTGCCTTATTTCAGTACCTTTTTAATACAGTTACATTCTTTTCCTGCAAGCAGGTGCTGGGAAATCCAATGGCAAATGCTAGTAACCCCATGACTCCAGGAGGCAACCCCATGGGTTCTGGGATGTCGGCAAACAACCCTGGGATAAACTCGCCTCAGTTTGCCAGTCAGCAGCAGCAGTTCTCTGCGAGCAAGGGCGGTTCCAACCAAGCATACATGCAGCAGGGCATGTACGGGCGGCCAAACTACCCTGGAAGTGGCAACTTTGGGAGCAGGTAAAGCACACGTGCCGTTGGTGTTTCAACACGAGAGAGACTACTTCCAGAATTCTGGAGGAACGCACACAATACGGAGCCGGCAAAGCTCCAAAGCAAAAGCAAATGTTCATTATTCAGACTTGAGCTATGGAAGTATGTGGAGATGGCTGAAAATAAATGACGCTGGGAAAATTTTCACTTGTGTTTCTGAGTGTCCCGGCTTGAATAATTTTCACATATCCCAGTACTCCTGTTCAATGTTCTTTTCTTTGACCTCCGGTTTTTATTCGGATATTTTGATGAAAGCACCTCCTTTTCTTCCCAATGATTTATCCACTTCTTTGTCCACCTAACCGGATGACCTTCTGCAGCCAGGAGGCCAAGACGTGGCTATTTCCCAGACTGCCATACATGACCCTTGCTGGCAGCATGTGCCAGGAGCTCCCCTGGTAGGACTCCTCTCTTCTTATGTCCCTTCCCTCGGCATGAAATTGCCAAAGTCTTCACTCACTACTTCCACAGGTATAGAACTGAACCGCACAGGTTCAGGACACAAATTTGTTAGTTTAATAAAAAAATCTTCTCTTCCTTGCTCCTCTCCCCAAGCAACATAGCATTCTTTTGCCAAGTGAGAAGGAGGCAAACCCATACGTTACTTGGCCCTTGAAAGTGCACAATCCAGTCTGATTCTTCATGCCTTCCTTCCAAGGATGAGTTGATATTCACTCACTACCTCCTCACATATGTGGGGAATCTGGAGCACTAACCACTGCCCTTTCACTTTGTGCACAGCACAGTGCATCCCCAATATATTGTATCACTGTCCAGCAATACTCCTGCCAGTTTAGTAATGAGACTGGTGCCAAACTTCTCATCCCTTTGAAACTGCGGAAAGTGTGTCCAATGGCTTCAATTCTGCTTTTCTTTTTGCTATTGAGAGGAATGATGCTCAACTGTTCATTTTCCGCTCTCTTCCAGCTACCCTGGTGGTCCTAATGCCCCTGGCTCCATGGGCATTCCTCCACATAGCAGGCCGCCAACAGATTTTACCCAGCCAGCCGCTGCGGCAGCCGCAGCAGCAGTTGCGGCCGCCGCAGCAACAGCAACCGCAACTGCAACCGCTACGGTGGCTGCCCTGCAAGAGAAGCAGAACCAGGAGATGAACCAGTATGGACCGGTAAGGGTGCTGTCTTCATTGAAAGAAGCCTGGTCTTATTTATAACTTGTAGTTGAATGCCTGATGGTCATGGTACTGTGGTGTGTTGGCATGGAGGTTCCTTGGCAGTTTGAGTTTCCAGCTTTGGTTGGGTTAACAAAAGAAAGGACTTGCATTTATATAGCGCCTTTCATGACCAATGGACATCTGATGAGAGCTTTACAGCCAATGAAATACTTTTGCAGGGTAGTCACTTCAGAAGAAGTAACTTCTTTATCCAGAGAGTGGTTAGAATGTGGAACTCGCAAGAAGAAACGAGATGAGCACTTGAGAAGGATTATTTTTATTCATTCATGGGATGTGGGCGTTTATTGTCCATCCCTAATTGCTCTTGAGAAGGTAGTGGTGAGCCACCTTATTGAATACAACTGAGTGGCTTGCTAGAGCATTTCACATTGCTGTGGCTCTGGAGTTGCATATAGACCAGGCTGGATAAGGACAGCAGATTTCCTTCACTGAAGGGCATGAGTGACCCAGATAGGTTTTTGTGGTCACTGTTATTGATGCTAGCTTTTTATTCCAGATTTGTTTAGAACTCATGGCCGGAATTTTTTGCCCCCCAAAAGAGTGGACTGGCAGCCAGGGGAGGGCGGGGTGGGTGCATAAAATGGAGTGGGAAGCTGGGGGGTGGGGGGGGGGGCCCTTCTTGACCTGCTCCTGCCTCCGCTGCCAATCTATGCGGGGCGGTGGTGGTGGTGAGAAACAGCCAACCCCTCAAACCCAGGCCAAACAAGGCCCCTGAGTGGCCAATTAACTGCCACTTAAGGGCCTCCACCCACCGCCGCGGGTATTTTACTCTTGGCTGGTGGGAGGCTGAGGCCTCAAAAAGCCCGCCTGATGAAACCAGGTGGCCTTCTTGCGGGCTGGTGGGGGGCCCTCCTGATCGGGCACCCTGTGCCCCATGGAGGGCCGCCCCTGAAGCCCCAACCGGCCCCAACGCACAACACGGCCCCCGCCCACCCTAACTGGCCCCCCTTACCTTGCCGGGGCCCAACTGATTATCCCCGGTGAGGCCCTAAAAATGTACCTTTTTTTTCCGGGGTTGTCCATCATCATCCTGTAGCTGGGTGTAGTCCCAGCAGTGGCCACCGCTTCAGATGGCGCTGCTGGGACGAAGAACTGCCGGCTTGCTGATTGGCCAGCAGCTCTATTAGGCGGGACTTCCTGCCTCAATGAGGTCAAAGTCCCGCCCAAGACCAATTTAGGGCCTGGGGACCGTAAAATTCCAGTCTGGATCCCCAGGCCCGGTGGAGGCAGGCTCACCACCGACTTTTCAGCCTGTGGTCGGGGTCCCGCTAGCCCACTGTAAAATTCCAGCCCATGACTGCAGATCATTAGCCCGGGCCTCTGGATTATTAGTGCAGTAACATTACCACTATGCTACTATACCCTTATGTATGGTTGATGGGATTAGATGATGAGGGGGTGGGAGGAGGCATAACCGCAAGCATTGACCTTTTGGACTGAATGTCCTATTTCTGTGCTGTAAATACTATAATACTGCAGTAATGTAGGAAATGCAGCAGCAAGATAAATTACAAGAGACTCCGAATGTTTTTTGTGATATTGAGGGATCTCCTCTGGGAGCCAGTACCTCTGACAATACAGTGCTCCATCTGTACTGCATTGGGAGTGTCAGCACATGCCCCTGGAGTGAGATTTGAACCCACAGCCTTCTGACTTGAAGGTAAGAGTACTATCCAGCGAGCCACAGCTGGCACATGTTAAGAGTGCAGCTTGCCCATTGGTTCTAACTCTTCTCTAAAATGCCAATTAGGATGACATAGGTGTCATCAAAAGAAATCGAATGAACCCCGTTTTAAAGGAGCACTGGCAATAAACTCCACATTACAAGTAAAACTAAAAGAAAGTTATGAAATTAAAACATCGTGTTCCTGGTGCTGACTATACACTCCAGTTCCTCCAGTGCTTACTGATTGTGAAAGGATAGACACGACGTGCTCCCTTTCCGGGGTCAAGATGTAGTGCAAGCTGCACTTTGATTCGGATTTGTACTGCAGTTACTGCGACTGCAGCGCAGAATACTAACCATCACGGTGCCATGCATCAGCTTTGACACACACTACTTCTAACCTAATATTTCCACCCCCCCCCTGTTTCTTTTCTCAAAGCTTCTTTCTCAAGGTTGGTTGTTCTTTTCCAGATGGGCCCAGCGCAGGCTTACAACAGTCAGTTCATGAATCAGCAGGGTGGACGAGGACCCTCTTCCATGCAAGGCAACATGAACCCAGGAGGGATGGGAGGCGGAATGACCCCATCCAGCATGAGTGGGCCACCCATGCCCATCAACCAGCCCAGGCCACCAGGGATGAATCCGGTGTTTGCATCCCACAGCCAGAGAGTCGCACAGCAGGGATACCCAGGCCCAAGACCATCACAGCCAATGCCTATGCAGGGAGTGAAAAGGCCATATCCAGGCGAGGTGAGCAAAACTAAGGTACAGACCTGGTGAGTAACAGGCATTTGATTGTGTGTTCTATTCCAGAAAGCCAGACAGTGTAAGATAGAACTGGATCCTAATCTTTACACTCGTATAAGCTTTTATTTAGAGACACATTACAAACCTGCAAATCCAAACCCAAAAACTACAGTTTCAGTCAGCTTCTTTTGATAAATGCCCATCATCTGAATACAATTAAACACTCATTAATATTGTTACGACCGAGGTGGGAGGAGTGCACTGTCTTTTCTAGTCCCACTTCTCCGCAGGTCACAACATATACTTTTTAAATGTTTACCCAGTTAGCGATTCAGTCAGTCATTTACTCTACTCTTTATCCCAGAATAAAATACACCAACCAGGTTTCTTTAATAAACAACAAAATTATCAGTTTATTGTCAAGCAAGACTTATCCAGTAACAAAGCAAAGCGTTAAAACTCAGACAAATATATGAAAGTTCCCTTTTTAAATTCCAAACGTGCACGAAAAAAACAGAAGTTCTGTTACAAAAAAAAGACAAATTGGCCAAATACTTGCTAATTCTTGAAGGCAAAAAAGAAAAGATATGGAAGGATGTTAATTATCCCTGTTGGTCTGGTGTCCGGGTATACGGAGACGGGTCACTCAGATCTTTGTTTTGGAGATGTCGAGAAATCGTCTGGTAGGCTTTCCAAGAGACGTGGCATCAGGGGTTTCAGCCAGCACACTTCAATTGCAGGGTTTTTTAGTTTCACAGGAGAGATGCAGCACCAAGGATTTTAGCTCTCCCACAATGGATCTTTGTAGGGTTTCTTCAAAGAGGTAGAGAAAGAGCTGAGCTGGGTGAGCAGGCAAAGTCAACTGTCTTTAAAACAGTTCACACCCCAACTGACTCCAAAACCCCAAAACAGAAAGTCAACCTCTTGACCTCCATAAACCTTGACATTTGGCTTCTCTATAAACATCTTCCCCAGGTCCCCTAGGTTTCTGTTGTATATTAGGCTTAAAGCACATGACTTCCAGCAAGGTTGTTTTTAAACAACATCTCTGTGTCATTTCAATGAACTGTCAACAACAAAGCAAAGTCCAGCTTCTATGAAATCATCAGCCTTCCAGTGAATCCATCTCCACAATTTAAATATGAGTCCTCAAAAAAAAATACTTAACAAAAGATATAGAAGCAATCTGCATAACAATATACAATTAACAATTGCACACCAGTCTGCAGTGATGCAGTATTTCAAAACACTACTGATAAATACATTCAAATTGGATGTGCTTGTATTCATGAAAGCTTAACAATACATGCATCATTTGGTGTGACCTCTTCAATCATTGAAATATTCCACAAAATTTGACTTTGAGTACATCTTTTAAATAGTCCTGTTTTTCCTGTTTGAACATATAATTTCTTGCCCACCCCATGTTCTGAATATGCTTGCCTACATTTGGGCATCACTCCTTAGAACAAAGGAGATTGAGGGGAGATTTAATAGAAAAGTACAAGACTATGACAGGCTTAGATAAGTTAGACAATACTGTTCCCGTTAACTAATGGTACATGGACTAGGGGACACAGATTGAAGGTTTTGACAAGAGATGCTGGGGGAATATGAGCAGAACTTTCTTACACAGTGGGTGGTAATGACCTGGAATTCTCTGCTCACAAGGGTGGTGGAAGCGGAGACAATCAATGACTTTTTAAAAGAAAATTGGATGGCTATTTGAAGAAAATAAACTTGCAGGGCTGCGGGGATTGAGCGGGGATGTGAGACTGAATAGCTCCATGGAGAGCCGGCATGGAGTCATTGGGCTGAATGGCCTCATTCTGTGCCCTAAATGACTCTATGACTTACCCAACTATGTTTAGGAGCTCACAAGCCATTCTGACACGGTGCACTAGGCAGCAACACCATTGCGTTTGCCCTACGGTACAGCAGCCATTGTTGATTTGCCAGCCATTTCTCCGCTAACACTGACTTAATATTTAGGGATTCTTGTGAAAGCAATAAGTAGATTTGTATTTTGCAGCCAAGTTATGGAGCACAGCAATATGGACCAAGCAGCCAGTTCGCCAGTCAGCCTGGTCAATATCCAACAGGCAACCCTCAAAGGCCCATCACATCACCCAGTTACCCTGGTCAGAGGATGCCTGGCCAACAGAACACTGGCCAGTATCCCCCGCCTCCAGTCAACATGGCTCAGTACTACAAGGTAAATGCACGTCTTGCTGATTAGAATTGGTGTTTGATCTCAAGTGTCTTTTACCTAGATGAATTGAATTGACTACTGACCACCATTTTCTTGTTTCTCCGCATCCCCTCCCTCTTCCCAAACTGCAACAGGCAGAGCAGTTTAATGGACAGAACAGCAGTTTTGCTGGCAGCGGATACACCTACAGTCAGAGTAGTCTGAATGGGGTAAGTTCTCGAGGGAGAAAAGGCTCTCCTCCATCTCTTGTTACATGCCTCTGAAGTTCAGCAAGATGCCTAACTAACACTCTAGTGGTTGCATTTTCTTTCACCTCTTTCAGAACAGGAGATTGTTTTTCACTGCTTAATTTCTGTACAGCTTGTTGCAAAACAGTCTGAGTGGTTGGGAAGTGAATGATAACACAGTCAATGGCACAAGTTCAAACAGAATATAACATTTTTGTCCTTCAGGCAAAGGTTAGAGTGCCTGGGCAAATTCTTTAATTGGTCAACACTTAGGGCAAGTTCCGCAACTTTTACATCCAATGTCATCCAGGGGCAGTAGGTTGGAGGGTGGAGATGGTGGTGAGGTCAGCAATTGACCTCAGCACCCACCCCTTGATTATGCAGGGAGCAAAATCAGTCAGGATCAGTCCTTGCCCTTCCCATTGCTGTTGTATGGTTTTTGGTGGAAGCCTCACTGGTGAGATGAGGGGAGGATTGTAATATCCCCTTCAGTCACAAAGAGCCTATGCTAACTCTCAGGACCCTGATTTTTACTCCCTGCCCTGCAGAAACCAGTCCAGGGGTGAGGGGGGAGGTCCAGACCCTTCCAATGAAGGGGACGGTGCGCCGCCTGTTATCCAACTATCTCCCCGGCAGGACCCCGATGTTGAGCATGTGAGCAGGACACCCGAAGGAAGGCAGCAGCTGTGTCCTTCAATGTAGGTCCGGTACTGGTCTGCTCGTTTTAGCCGGAGGACGGAGCAGGGGAGCAGAGGTGACTTTCCCGAGAGGCCCGGCTGACTGCCGGGGGCAATCCCGCGGATCTTGGGCTGGGTCCCGTGATAGTTACGGTAATGAGGCCGAACCAGGCCTCCATGTCCTCGGATGCATCACCCAAGTCGGGCTCGCATGCACCCTATTCACCACCAACCCATCCCCAACCATCCAATTAAAATTGGAGCCTCACTGTCTATCAGACACGTGAAAAATGAACACTTGACTGAGGTACAATGGCAGATGGGACCAGGGAAAGTATTCCAGCAACAGTTAGCAGAGAAAATGGTTGGGTGGGCATTGGGGGGAGTGTCATCCTCAGTAAAGGCTCCCCCTCTCCCCCGCCCTGTCGCTTTTGTTAGAAGCTATTGAGAGTATTTTTCCTGCAACATAACACTACTTAACTTCAAAAACATTTTTTACAAGAACATTTTGAAGGTCATCTAAGTTCAAAGACAGCTGAAAACGCTAAACCACAGTTTTTTTTTGCACATTCGGTACATACCAACTTGCCATTTTTCTGGAGCCTAAGATGAGAATTTTACAAACCGATTTCCAACATCTCTCTTGATTCTCCCCTAAATTAGACCCAGCTGACCTGGGATATTCCCTATTGGAATTTCAATGATTAGCTGTGAAATGCTGGCCACTGAAAATTGCAGTAAACAGCAAGCTGTGTCAGTCCAGCCTCTTCCCACATCCTTTGTAGGTCCCATCATATATCACCACGACTCCCATTTAAAAGCATGTTACATGCATATAAATGATAACCAGTCGTGATGGGTCAAAGTCACTATTTCTTTTCTCATTGCGGTTTTATTTTCGTCTGGTAGGTTGCATGTTAACACCAGAGCGAACTAACAGTTTTCTATGAATGCAATCTGACAATATTTTTGAGCCTTTGCATGTTTATGTAAGTGTCCCATTGCATTACTTGGGAGCATATTTGTCCCATGGTTTGTTAACACCAGCAGGTAGGTACAAAGTGTCTCTGTCCTGGTTATATTTCTTGTAACATTTCCTACTGATCACTGTTGATAGTGTTTTTATTTAACGTTTTGCATGCCATTGCTGCATCTGTCTTCTGGCACATTTCATTCATTAACTGGAGTTCCACTGTGGGGGCCAGCCTTCTAAACGAATCCATCACTTAAATGGGCGTCACTGTTTACCAGTGATGTAGACAATGGTTTGAGCGATTGAGAGATCAGAAATGAACTGTAAACCAATGGAGAGGGGAAGATAGAATTGAAAGAGGGGACAGATAATGTTGTATCTGTTCCGTAATGTTGGTCTTTCATATTTAATTGCTCTGTATGTGTTGGACTTTTATCCTCAGATATGTGTCATTGTTACTAAAATTGTCTTAGTTAGTGCATAGTTCACAGTATTTTGGACATTTATTTTGGTCTAATTGTATTACTGGTACTTTTTGCACCACGGCTAAAATTCTCTGAATTTAATCCTTTCCTTCTATCTTGGTGGGCCCCATAGTTCAGATGCCAGATTCATAGTCATCCCGTTTTTTCAAATGACGCACAGTTTTCTCTTTGCACCCAATTCCAGCATTTCTAGTTTCCAAACTCCCACATCTTTACTGCCCAGCAAAGACCACATCCTCGGGAAGTAAACCGATCGTCCAATAACGTAATTCTAAAACAACTCTCGACTTCTTATGTGGGAATGCACCAATGACTATGTCAGCTGTTAGAACAACATCTTAGGCCTCCCTGATGCTATATGGTAATCGGTGCCTTCTCAATGTTGCAACATATATTTCAATAGGTTATGTCACATGACGAAAGCAATGCTTTTGCTTTAACTATGGAATAACAATGTTGAGCTAGCAAGTTTTTACAGTACAGTAAACCTGCCAATTCTGTTTTTTATTACTAATGAACACAATAATTGGAAACGTCCCATCCTCTTCTGATCGCTGACTGCCTGACTAGTGTCCTCTCTGTCTCTCCATCACAAATGCTGGGAGTGGAAAAGAAACCAAAGTAAGATTACATTGTTCTTACTGATTCTACTCCACACATAAAAAAAATTGCTAAAAAAATTTTTTTTTTGTTAATTAAGCAAATTGACAGCTGATATCTGTTCAGTTACATCGCTGACATTTTACAAAATCACATAATATCTGAATACTAATATATCCAGTGGAGTGTAATGAGAGTTGTCTTCTCAGATGTGAAGCTTTTTAAAAATTGGAAGTGTACGTGAAGGGCTGAAGCTCTTAGAGGAGGACACTGGGTCAAATAGAGTAGGAATGACCATGATGTGGGAAATCAGGAAGTGACGGCCAGGGGGTCACCAGACTTGGGTTTCAAAAGTTTGAAGATTGTAGTTTGAAGGGTAGATTGAGGGAGGCAAAGGGATTTTAGGTTTCAGAGATTGTGGGAAAGAAGAAGTTGGAGTTGGAGATGGTGTGACAAGTCTTGAGGATGTAGTGAGGAGAAAGAGCTACCAGGCCAGCTTGCTTGGAGCTTAGAAGGAACAACGAAAAATTCAAAGCACCAGCAAGACAGAAAAGTCAAGAAAAAGACCTTTCCGTATACGGGATAGTGGAGCAATGTGAGGCATTCAGTCAGTTTAACAAATTGCATTTAAAATCTTTTTAAAACGTGTTTAATCTCCTTCCCCCTCCATATGTCACAAAGATGAAACCACTCAGCTGAGACAAAGCCTGAACACTTCTGGTATCTGGAAATTGCATGGTCCGTACAGAAATAGTTTAAATCGGCTTTTGAGAGCTGCCAACTGCACTTCGAATCAGTTCATTGCACTGTCCAGTTACCAGGCAGGGGGAGGTTTCTCAGTATGAAATGTTTCTTCATTACATCTGACATGTTATCAGAGGAATGTGATTAATGGGGATGGGCCACTTTTATAACAGATTGTGGTATCAGATACCAGTTGGTTCTCAGTGTATGTAGGTCAGTTCTGGTTGCGTTTGTTCAAAGGGAAAGGGTTCTCAATGATAAAGGGGTGGTTTCATTTCCACCAGATTCCCCCAAATATAGTAGCTTTCTCTGAAAACTGAATAAAATCGACCGTTGACAAGATTTTGGAAAAGGTGCAAAAATTCTACCATAGTTTCAGTGGATTAAAAGTTATTAATCTCCATTGCATGATACAGTAATTGAATGTAGAATCACCATGGATCTGATACATGATGGTGCATGTGATTTCAGTGAAATACTCAGTACAGTCATTACTTCTTCTTTCTTTTAGCCTCCGAGGTCTGTGGCAAGTTACCCTCATTCTCCTGTACCAGGAAATCCCACTCCGCCTATGACTCCAGGAAGCAGTATTCCACCATACCTGTCTCCTAACCAGGATGTAAAGCCACCATTTCCACCTGATATCAAACCCAATCTGAGCTCCTTGCCGCCACCACCTCCAAGTGAGTTGGATGACAAAGTGAAATGTTTTTAAAGCTGGGATCATGATGTGGTGCAGCACAGGATCCAACTCTTCAAATCTCTGCTTCTTGTTTTGTAGGCCTGTATAATAGGTCAACAGCTCCAAAAAGGCTTTCTACTTGAATACATAAAATGGTCATAAATACTGCTTGATTATGCTTGGCCCATAGAGTGGCCTAGAACCATTGCAGAACCAATGATCAGACAATTAAAGATAGAGTTTCCACAGAGGGGACCCTGAGCTCCCGAGACACTGTAGCCGAAGGAACAAGGAAGTGGCCATTTGCATCATTTCTCCAGAGTTTCCCCTGAAGATTTGATGAGCAGGAGAATGTCCCCAACAATTACTGGTGTTGCTCTTGGTGCTTTCCTCTCAGAGCAATAGTAGGCCATATGGCCTGTTGATATTTGTAAGCCATGCTGTCTGTATATTTTTATTCCCAGATTCACATCTTTTCTCCATCTCCTGTAATATCCTAAATTCCTAAGTAAGTATCAATCACCCTTTTGAACCCCTCGCTTGACATTGCATCTATGAGGAGGTGGAAGGAAGGGGTTAATTTTCTTCAGACTTCTCTCACTGGAAACGGGGTTTCCGTGGAAGTTATGGAGGTGGAGCAGAAGCCATGAGGAAATGTGTCCGCCTCACCTTCCTGGGATGTGCATTCTCATCTCCCTTTGTGCTGTTGCTGGGTTTGTTTTTAAACAGACTTGGCTCCAGTTTTGCAGTTATGCCCTGTGCCCTGTGTCATTGTATGAAGTGAGGAGCACCAAAGGGTGCACAGGAAAGACATAAATTATAATGGAAAAGTGTCCTATAAATCTAATGGCAAATCTGATAGATGTATTTTAAGTTGGGTTTCAGTACCCTAGCTTCCATCGCACAATTCGGTTCACGTTGTGAACAAATGGCCTTTGGTTAACAAACCCTTCTCTCTTGAGTTCATTAGTTTTACATTCCATGAATGTCCTGAATAGTTAGGTCTTAGTATAAGTTAGTATCAGAGGGAGAAAAGAATGCCAGACATTATAGATGTCTGTCAGCCAGTTCTGCTGGAGCCCTGGCTTATAAGGTGCAGAGTTTTCTTTTACCACTACAGCCTGGAAATTGCACTATGCAATACTATCATATAAACGGTTAAAATGTTTGCATCAAGTTCCTTCATCTTCTGCCTTTGATGGAGATGTTTACCCATTTAAGGTATTCAGCATATTGCCTCTTTTTGTCTGGGTATTTGTAAGGCCCTATATCTGAACAGATTAAATTAACAAGGAACACACACGCATTGTCTTAAAACTGTGCTCCCTATTTCTTTTTTTATTCAGTAACTTCCTTTTGTATCAGTCGACTTTTTCTCCTAAAATGTAGTGACAGCAAATCCTTAATTTTACTTTCAAATTGAGACCAGAGGCCATAAATCTAAACGGGTGAAAAATAAACTTAAAGCAGAGAGCAGAACCAGTTTCTTCACACGCACAGTGACAAACGTCTGGAATACTTTTCCAAGCTGACTAAGTGTGGCAAGTAAGAGCATTTAAAGCACAGTTGGATGGGGGGGATGAGATTATTTCAGAGCCCTGCTGACTTAATGCCCTTGATTTTTGTTCAGTGTTGCAATAATTATAACTCAATATTCTTTACAGATTTTACAGAGCAGTTCACTCCTCAGAGGATTAAAATGTTGTTTAAGATCAGTAGGGTTATTTTCATAACATTTTTTCTAATTTGAAACCTGCTCGAGTGGTACTTTGAAACTTCACTCCTGGTCAGGTCCCTGATTTGCGTACAGACAATCTGTGGATTCAATCAAATAGCAATCAGATCGGCTTGCCTTGATGGGTGAGGTTTGTCAGTTATTAACCATTTGGAAGCAAAGTTTCTTATCCTTGGGATGATGTCGGGGGAAGTGGAAGGGAAAAGACATCCTTTTCTGCCGTTCCCAGTTTAAATGCTACCTCCTGGAGACCATTCATGGAGTAGAATTAATGGCAGTCCTAATGAATTCTCTAGCCCCAGGCTATTCCACTTTCCCAGCGAGGACAAGATATACAGCCGCAAATTCTGGGGGTGGGCAAGATAGAATTGTTCCATTAAAATGAAACTCTGGTGATGATATGAAAACCACATTTTTACTGTACCACAGATGCTAAAGGGAAAGTTGACACTTTCTCTCCCTCTTTGGTCTCAGCCAACGATGAGCTACGGCTGACATTCCCAGTACGAGATGGTGTCGTGTTGGAGCCCTTCCGACTGGAGCACAATCTGGCAGTCAGTAACCACGTCTTCCACCTGCGGCAGTCAGTGCACCAAACATTAATGTGGAGGTAAGAGCAAGGAAGGAAATAACTTGCATTTACACTGCGCTTTTCACATCCTCGGGGCTTATCTGGTTTTGAAGTATCATCACTATCATTTTGTAAGAAAACGCAGCAGCAATTTGTGCATCGCAAGGTCCCACAGAGCAATGAGATAAATGACCAGTGATTATGGCTAGAGCTCTTCGGGAGGGTTTAAACTAGCTTGGCAGGGGGATGGGAACCGGAGCCACGGATCAGTGGATGGGGTAGCTGTTGAACAGGCAGATACCGAGTGCAGAGAGTCTGTGAGGAAGGTTAGACAGTTGACAGGGCAAAGTTGCAGCCAGTATGATGGGTTGAAGTGTGTCTATTTTAACGCAAGAAGTGTCAGGAATAAGGGTGATGAACTTAGAGCATGGATCAGTACTTGGAGCTACGATGTTGTGGCCATTACGGAGACGTGGATATCACAGGGGCAGGAATGGATGTTGGATGTTCCGGGGTTTAGATGTTTCAAAAGGAATAGGGAGGGAGGTAAAAGAGGTGGGGGAGTGGCATTGTTAATCAGGGATAGTATCACAGCTGCAGAAAGGGAGGTCGTCGAGGAGGGTTTGTCTACTGAGTCATTATGTTGGAAGTCAGAAACAGGAAAGGAGCAGTCACTTTGTTGGGAGTTTTCTATAGACCCCCCAATAGCAACAGAGACATGGAGGAACAGATTGGGAGGCAGATTTTGGAAAGGTGCAGAAGTAACAGGGTTGTTGTCATGGGTGACTTCAACTTCCCTAATATTGATTGGAACCTCCTTAGTGCAAATAGTTTGGATGGAGCAGTTTTTGTCAGGTGTGTCCAGGAAGGTTTCCTGACTCAATATGTAGATAGGCCGACTAGAGGGGAGACTATGTTGGACTTGGTGCTTGGCAACGAACCAGGCCAGGTGGCAGATCCCTTGGTGGGAGAGCATTTCGGTGATAGTGATCACAACTCCCTGACCTTTACTATAGTCATGGAGAGGGACAGGAGCAGACGGGATGGGAAAATATTTAATTGGGGGAGGGGGAATTACAATGCTATTAGGCAGGAACTGGGGAGCATAAATTGGGAACAGATGTTCTCAGGGAAATGCACGACAGAAATGTGGAGGTTGGTTAGGGCACACTTGCTGCGACTGCTGGATAGGTTTGTCCCGATGAGGCAGGGAAGGGATGGTAGGGTGAAGGAACCTTGGATGACAAGAGATGTGGAACAGCTAGTCAAGAGGAAGAAGGAAGCTTACTTAAGGTTGAGGAAGCAAGGATCAGACAGGGCTCTAGAGGGTTACAAGGTAGCCAGGAAGGAACTGAAGAATGGACTTAGGAGAGCTAGAAGGGGACATGAAAAAGTCTTGGCGGGGAGGATTAAGGAAAATCCCAAGGCGTTCTACACTTATGTGAGGAACAAGAGGATGGCCAGAGTGAGGGTAGGGCCGATCAGGGATAGTGGAGGGAACTTGTGCCTGGAGTCGGAGGAGGTAGGGGAGGTCCTTAATGAATACTTTGCTTCAGTATTCACTAGTGAGAGGGACCTGGTCGTTTGTGAGGACAGCGTGGAACAGGCTGATATGCTCGAACAGGTTGAGGTTAAGAAGGAGGATGTGCTGGAAATTTTGAATGATATGAGGACAGATAAGTCCCCGGGGCCAGACGGGATATACCCAAGGATATTATGGGAAGCGAGGGAAGAGATTGCTGCGCCTTTGACGACGATCTTTGCGTCTTCACTGTCCACTGGAGTAGTACCGGATGATTGGAGGGTGGCAAATGTTGTTCCCTTGTTCAAGAAAGGGAATAGGGATAACCCTGGGAATTATAGACCAGTCAGTCTTACGTCGGTAGTGGTCAAATTATTGGAGAGGATTCTGAGAGACAGGATTTATGATTATTTGGAAAAGCATGGTTTGATTAGAGACAGTCAGCATGGCTTTGTAAGGTGCAGGTCATGCCTCACAAGCCTTATTGAATTCTTTGAAGATGTGACAAAACACATTGATGAAGGAAGAGCAGTGGATGTGGTGTATATGGATTTTAGCAAGGCGTTTGATGAGGTTCCCCATGGTAGGCTCATTCAGAAAGTAAGGAGGCATGGGATTCAGGGAAAGTTGGCTGTCTGGATACAAAATTGGCTGGCCCATAGAAGTCAGAGGGTGGTAGTAGATGGAAAGTATTCAGCATGGAGTTCGGTGACCAGTGGTGTTCCACAAGGATCTGTTCTGGGACCTCTGCTCTTTGTGATTTTTATAAATGACTTGGATGAGGAAGTGGAAGGCTGGGTTAGCAAGTTTGCCGATGACACGAAGGTTGCTGGAGTTGTGGATAGTGTGGAAGGCTGTTGTAGGTTGCAACGGGACATTGACAGGATGCAGAGCTGGGCTGAGAAGTGGCAGATGGAGTTCAACCTGGAAAAGTGTGAAATGATTCATTTTGGGAGGTCGAATTTGAATGCGGAATACAGGCTTAAAGACAGGATTCTTGGTAGTGTGGAGGAACAGAGGGATCTTGGGGTCCATGTCCATAGATCGCTCAAAGTTGCCACCCAAGTTGATCGGGTTGTTAAGAAGGCATATGGTGTGTTGGCTTTCATTAACGGGGGATTGAGTTTAAGAGCCGTGAGGTTATGCTGCAGCTCTATGAGGCCCTGGTTCGACCACACTTGGAATATTGTGTTCAGTTCTGGTCGCCTCATTATAGGAAGGATGTGGAAGCTTTCGAGAGGGTGCAGAGGAGATTTACCAGGATGCTGCCTGGACTGGAGGGCATGTCCTACGAAGAAAGATTGAGGGAGCTAGGACTTTTCTCATTGGAGCGAAGAAGGATGAGAGGTGACTTGATAGAGGGGTACAAGATGATGAGAGGCATAGATAGAGTGGATAGCCAGAGACTTTTTCCCAGGGTGGAAAGGGCTATCACCAGGGGGCATAATTTTAAGGTGATTGGAGGAAAGTTTCGGGGAGATGTCAGAGGTAGGTTCTTTACACAGAGAGTGGTGAGTGCATGGAATGCGCTGCCAGCGGTGGTGGTAGAAGCAGATACATTAGGGGCATTTAAGCGACTCTTGGATAGGTACATGGATGATAGTAGAATGAGGGTAGGTAGTTAGTTTGATCTTAGAGTAGGTTAAAGGTTCGGCACAACATCGTGGGCCGAAGGGCCTGTACTGTGCTGTACTGTTCTATGTTCTATTATAAATGTTGGCCAGGACACAGTGGGAAGGGGGGGCGGGGCAGCTCCCCTGCTCCTCTTCCTGTCATGCTGTGGGTTCTTTTACATCCATCTTAACAGGCAGACGGGGTCTTAGTTTAATGCCTCATTCAAAAGACAGCACCTCCATCAGCACTGGGCTCCACCAGCACTGCTCTGAGCTGTCAGCCTAGATGCTGTGTTCAAGTCCTGGAGTGGGGATTGAACCTGCAACCTTCTGTTCTGAAGTAAGAGCCAAGGTGGGCATTGGAGCAGTACACGACTCCCACTCCAAGCTTTATTATCTAATTTTGGCCAATATAAAAATACTGGGGTGTTTTATCATTTTAGGGCACACGATGCTGAAATTATGCCGAGAGATCCCAGTTTAAGAACTCCTTTACCTGAAATGATTTTGCTGCTTTGCGAAGGCATTTACCTCTATATTTTAAACAGAGTGAATATTGACATCACTGCCAGGACATCACTCAGGCCCAGCCCAAGTGTCAGGGCTTTGCTGTGTTGAGGCATTATACAGTGTCTTAACCATGTCAAGAAGTTCAATGCAGTACTGTCATTCTACAGCCTGACTGCATCAAATTACACATCACACCTCTTCATTAATTGTACAGGTGGAGTAACTAAACACAGGCTTCATTTTATTCTTACTCAGCGGGTTTCTCACTATCTCTCCTGAAGGCGTGGGAAAGTGCCCGAGCTACAGTTAATATCCCACAGAATTGTAATGGAAGAGGTCCAGAGTTGGCCACCTCGTACAGTCCCACTTGGTAGCATTGACTGCATCAAATTAAATATTCCAGACAAAATGTTGGATGAATATTGCTCTCCCACAAATCTTGTTAACTGCACCCGGTGTTATGAACAAAGGCAGCCTATTTTATTTGGATTAGTACATCCACTGAAGTATCAGAGCAAAGAATTTCAGATGGGCTGAATGGCCTCTTATGCCAAAATGACTTTATAAATTACTCTATACATGTGTTAACTGTTCATACACTGCTATCGCACAGCAGAATTTCCCTTATATAGGTCAATAGAGTGAGTCGAATGTAAGACTGGCCTCTGAAAACAATGTCATTGTCTGTCTAACTGATCAGACTTTCCCACATTTTGGAGTTTATACTGCACTCCAAGACAGTGCTTGGAGCCTTGACACTACAATATTGTATTCCTATCTTAGAACCACACTCCCAGCACGTGAAGCCTCCCCAGCAATCGCATAGGATTTCTGAATAAGCCCTCGTCTATAAACTTCTACAGCATAATAGAGCAGCGTTGATCCAATTCAAAAATTGTAATATATACAATATATAATACTGTAATTTGCTCCTGAGGAGCACAGTGTGCGGTGGGCCAAGAATTACATGTTTAATGCTCTGTGGTGACTTCATGACAGTATACTGTGCCATTGATGTGTGACTTGGTGCACACATCCCACCTGTTAGAACCACAGTGTCAAATGCCTGTTTCCACCCCTACTGCTAGGTTGTCAGTACCTGCTATGCACAGACCGAGGCTCCATATCGGAGACTTGACCAACACTGCTGGCAGCTGAGCAGACACTTAAACCACAGGGTGATGCTGTTCAATCTCACTGCACAATTGTGTCACCTCCAATCTGTCCAATTCAAAGCCTGGAACTAGGATATTCCAGGGTAAAATGAGAGGTCCCTTAAACATGTGGTGCAGCAAGTCCTCGAGCTGGTTTATATTAAAGTATTGGTTTTGACAGCAGACTTGTGATTCTCCGCATCCACTGCTCCTAGCTGTACAATGGTAACAACAAACAACACCTGCATTTTCGAGGGTTTTCCAAAATACCATCAGGTCCATTTACCTCTTGAAGGTTGCGCTGTTTTTAGGAGCAGCAACACCAGCATAAACAAGGAAAGTAGCACTTGGAAGTCATGGATCTCCATTTCTGTGCTGTAGGACCATGTGTGTCCAATACAAAAGCACTGAAACAAGAAGTATAGCTTTTAGTCTGATGTCCTGTACTGTCCACACTGCAAACAGGGTTGTTTTCCAGAACCATTTTGCTCATTAAATGGACACCAGGAGGTACAGTAGCATAGTGGTTATGTTACTGGATAATTATCCAGAGGCCTGGATTAATGATCCAGCGATATGAGTTTAAATCCCACCAGGGCAACTGGAGAATTTAAATTCAGTTAATTAAATGAATCGGGAATAAAAAGCTAGTATCAGTAATGGTGACCCTGAAACTGTTGAATTGCCGTAAAAACCCATTTGATTCATTAATGTCCTTTAGGGGAGGGAATATGCCATCCTTACCCAGTGACTCCAGACGCACAACAATGTGGTTTACTTTTAACTGCCCTCTGAAAACTGCTACGAGAAACTATAATAACTCCCTTCCAAACAGCACTGTTGGAAGTAGCTTCACCACACTAACGGCAGCAGTTTAAGACGGCAGCTCACCACCACCTTCTCTTGGGAAAAGACAATAACTGGTGGCCCTGCCTGCGATGCCCACATCCCATGAATGAATAAAGAAAAAAAACTCTCATTGACCAGAGATGTCTGAGGAAGAGGAAGGAATTCCTCCCATTCTGTGTTTTCCCTCTTCTCATGCTGACAGGGCTGATATGAATGAAACACGTTAAACAGCACTTGGACAGGTCAGAGTGATGGCTCAGCAAGATTATTTAGTGAGTAGCTCAGGCCTGGAAGTTTTAAAGGTTCAACCCACCTGGGATTGAACTCAACTGTAATGCCTCCAAGGTTACCTAGCCTACTGAGCACACTGTTGAGGCTTGCACATAATAAAATGGGCGTCTCAGGTCTATACTGGAGGGTGTCTGGCCTTTGTGAGGATCAGGAGGGAATTGATGGCTTCAGGAAAGGTAGGGACAGAAATGGTGAAAATCAGATGCTGGTCAGCTTTTACCGGCCGCTGACGGCTGCAATTTCCTTCAAAACACAAGTGTCACTCCAGCGATGGTGGAGGTTTTGATGAAAACTGGAAGATCTTGTGGTGGACCTTCCATTTCAACAGGTTACAAGCACACTGGACTCACATGCTGGCTCCAGCACAAGGAGAGTGACAACTCTCTGGGCTGGAGACAGTGTCAACTCCAGTTGCTTCACTGGAGCCATTTGGCTTGAGTTGGTGTGGAGGAGAGGGCCAAACTGGAATGCAAGTCTTTTGCGCTGAATATACAGCTGCTTTGGTCCACAGTTTTGTGTTGCAAATGCAAACACACACAACCTCCGTAGTGAGAATGAACTTCAATATGTTACAGGTCTGACTTGGAGCTTCAGTTTAAATGCTACCACCATGAAGACCGGCAGATGAACACAAACTGGCCGGCATCTGTCCAGGTCAGTGTGAATGCAACACCCCTCACCATCGAGCGAGGTGACAACAAGACTTCTCATAAGCCCTTGCATCTGAAGCATGTCTGTCAGCCAGGAAGGAACACCATCCAGATTACAGTCACTGCCTGTTGCTGTGTAAGTAGATCAATGTTACTTTGTTCTAGTTTGTGTATCAGTATAAAATCCCCCTTTTTTTTGGTGCCTCTTTCCCTAAGTTCCCTGGTCTGTGTGCCACCTGAGATTGACAAGGAGATGGCACTTAAAAATGGCACTGGTTTAAAAACGACTGCAGTCAGAGTAAGGTCTGTCACATTTTTTCTACAATACAGATACTTCTACACTAGTGAATGGTTATCTCGGTTCGCAATCTATTGGTAATGGTTCCGCTGTTCAAGGAGGAATTTCCTGCGGTCTTATTTGCTCAGCTGGTTAGGGCCGCCCTGGGACTGCCAGCCTTGGCCATCTGCTGATACATTCAACAGAACAAACGTCAATTCTTTGATTGACACATTATGCTTTTCCTGTGTTGCACTGCTGCACCATGCTCCTAATTAGTCATAGGAATTCCTGTTGTGTGTGTGATGGGGGTGGTATAATCAGCAAGTTACACCAAAATTTATAACATTTGTCACGCCCATTTTGCTGACAACAGTTTACACCCAAACCTCGTCAATCTTCTGGAATTGGCAGGAAAATAAAAATTGGAGTAAACAATTGTGGACTTGAGAAAAACATTCCTCCTTTAAGTATGAAAATTAAAGTTTGAAGCCATTTATCCATCATTCGTACACATTAAGCAGCAGTTTTTTTAAGAAAATGCAATCATAGAAACTTTCCAAATTTTAATGCAACTCATACTCATAGAGAGATACAGCACCGAAATAGGCCCTTCGGCCCACCGAGTCCGTGCCGACCATCAACCACCCATTTATACTAATCCTACATTAATCCCATTTTCCCTCTCACATCCCCACCTTCCCTCAATTCTCCTACCACCTACCTACACTAGGGGCAATTTTTTTACAATGGCCAATTTACTTATCAACCCGCAAGTCTTTGGCACGTGGGAGGAAACTGGAGCAGCCGGAGGAAACCCACGCGTTCACAGGGGGAACTTGCAAACTCCACACAGGCAGTACCCAGAACCGAACCCAGGTCGCTGGAGCTGTGAGGCTGCGGTGCTAACCACTGCGCCACTGATGCCTTAAAAATGCATTGAAAGAAATAGAAATTACAACAAAGTTCTCAGTGAGGATAAATAAGAGGAAAATCACTTTTTTTTTTAAATCGTTCTTTCCTGCTGCCCAAAAATTTGGAATGTAAGTTTACACCCATTTTGAACCAGCAGAATTGCAGGAAACTCACTGTTTACTCAGTCATTATAATGAGTCACGCTATGGCTGGTCACAGGACTTGACAAACGGGCCTAGAAGATAAGGAAATTTGGGTGTAGCATCCGTATGTGTGCAACGCACATTCGGCCAAATTTTCTCGATCTTTGTACGCTGGAATTTGACTCTATGCCCCAGTTGTGTGTGTGTCTCTGGTTGTAGTTTCACAGGAAGTTCTGGCTCAGCATGTTTAAAATACAAACAGTGAGAGTGGGTCTCTCATGATGTTGGTGTTGATGATGATGATGATGATAAGTTGCAGGAAACACTAACTTCAGTATATGTTATACATAAAGAAAAATCAGAGATAGAAAATGGACTTGGAAAGAATTTTGTGGGATGTGCTTGGAGACAATAAAGGCGGTGTGTGTGCTTTTTGCTTGGTTCTTGGGAAATTTAGTGCGGCGGGCACATTCAAATTGTGACGTGCACTGTACACTAGACTTTTATTAATTCCGCATGGATTTCCCATGGCATTGCTCATAGTCAGATCATATCTTACAGTATTCAAAGGACTGCAGAGGCTGTATGTGATACAGTTTCATTTGCTACCTGGGGAATAATCTGAACCTTTGTGCTCTCCCTCTCCTTGCAGTCGCACTTGTTCGTACTTCAGTTAGTGCATAGACCATCGGTCCGATCAGTGCTCCAAGGCTTGCTGAAGAAAAGGCTTCTTCCTGCTGAGCATTGCATCACTAAAAGTAGGTGATGGTAGTTTACAGAATGCATTTTTTTTGTTTTGTTTTGTTTTTCGGGAGCTCTTGCCTCAATTGCTGGGAGGGGAGTGACATCAGGAGCAAACAAAAACAATTAGATTTCCATGATGCAGTGATGTACTTTCAGACTAATTATGCTGCAGTGTGATTTTTTGATGCTGTTTCAAATAATCTCACCAAAAGTCACAGGGGAGATAATTGGCCAGGGGAAACCCAGTGGTAGCCTTCTGCTGTCCAAACCAAAGTACAAATGTGAAGTTTCTTTCTGTTGGCACTCCTGTTAGGATAGACAATGGAATTGTACATAAACCACACTCGTACGCTATTTTTTGAGGGACATATATAATCTGGCAGCTATGGCTTACTGTAGTGCTCAAGTACAGTAAACCTTTCCAATTATTTCACAAGGCAGAAAAAAATGAAAGCTTGTGCATTAATAACATTAATTGGCTAATATACTCAGCTTGTGAGGAATAAATCAGAGAGATCAATTATTTACAGTTGACTAAACCCAGTTCGGTTTGGTTTCACTAGAGAATGATTCAAATTCCCCACCATCCCCCCTTCAACCTTGACTGAATAGCCCACTGTAGCTCACAGTCTACGCCCAATCTCTCATATAAAAAGCTCACTTGGCTGAGGTGTTTAGGGGTGACTGTTACGGAGCTGCACGAGTCACTGCCTTCAAGACGGAAGAAATTTGAGAAGAAGCAGAAAAGGGACCCACTTTTCGGAGGAACTAATCCATTGGGGAAAACACATTCCATCTGAATTGGCTAAAGTCAATGGTGCCACCTTTTTCTCTATCTTTAGGCGGGAGCTCCAGAGACACCAAGGGGTAAACCATCAGCCTGACATCAATGTAATCTTTTTTTTTAAAAATTCTTTCCAATTCTTTCCCCTCCTGTTCTGAAAGCATTGACTGCCAAGTTAGCCTGTGGCTTGATGGCATCAATCATCCTTTGCCACTTGGCTAAATGGCCATTATACGTCTTGACTGTGGAGGGTGTCACACCTGAGCCTTCACCTGGTATCCACACACATGCGCTACTGATTGGAATTTCTGTCTAGTAGTCAGGATCAGGAAACTTCAAGTTGTTTCGCATGTTTCACCCAAAAGTCCATATCAGACTTGGGATCTTCCTTTTCTGTATGGCTCTGAGATAGCAACTGAGGCCTTGGGGCTTCTCTCAGCCTCCCGCCATAACTCCAGTGGGAGACCAGCGAGACTGCCAGAGAAACGGTATGCAAAGATGGCCACTTACTTCATTTCTGGGAGGGAATCCTCAGGTTTCCAACCAACGTTGTGCTGTAAAACCGTTGTGCTAAATTGAAAAATCATTATTGAAGTGTCAGCTGTGGCGACATTGGCAACCGGAATAATGCAGAATTCTGCCAGGGAGTCAGTTCATTAGTTGTCATGAAAAGGAGGCTCGTCGGTATGAGAGGATGTTCTATTTGCACCTGTACTGATGGCATTGCTGATAAATTCCCTCTTGTTAACCAGTAAAAAGGAACTTCAGCAGTGTGGCAGCTTCATCAGGTGGTGCCACGTTAAATGGAGAAGATGGTGTGGAGCAGACGGCAATCAAAGTGTCCCTGAAGTGTCCAATCACATTCAGGCGGATCCAGCTACCAGCGAGAGGTCATGATTGTAAACACGTACAGGTAAGTATCCATCTCCACCCCATGTTTGAAAGTGTATGATGGCCTGTGTATAGAATGGCTGTTATGACCAGGAGTCGTCTTTTAATCAGGTTCATTTAATGCTGAAATGGTTGTTAAATGAGAGTAAGATTGAGTCTGAAAGGGAGGTTTATCAGCTTAAACCTAAAACTGGAAAGCTGAACTAACTTCAAGAGGAAACAATAGTGCAGAAAATCCGCTGGTAGACTAATCTTGATTAATGTTCCAGACACTGTATGTAATAAGTATTAATAGGATTGTCTGCATCGTGTTCCCTTGTTACTGCAGTGTTTTGATTTGGAATCATACTTGCAACTGAACTGTGAAAGAGGAACATGGCGTTGTCCTGTTTGCAAGTAAGTAAAGAAATTGAGTTGTGAGAGAATTGTGCATCCTTGGCCACGAAGTGCTTTGCTGTTTGGTTGCTGCTTTGGGATGCTTTGTTAAATATTGTTTCTTTTAAATACATAAGGCTTAACAACAACTTGCATTCATATAGCTTCACAGGAGCCTAATTGGACAAAACATAAAATTACAGGCTTCCCTTGAAAGCTGCATTTGTTTGTGAGACTCATGCCTCAAGGTGGGATATTGACCCAAAGTCACATGTCTGCTGTTCCAAGATTCCATGGTGCTATTCCAAGATGAGCGGGGAATTCTCCCAAGTGTCCTGGCCACAATTCCTCCCTTCAACACCACTACAAACAGATTAACCAGTTATTTATCTTTGTTGGGTTTGCAGTGAAGTAACTTGCTGAGGGACAAAATCAAACGCTATATAAATGCAAGTATCTTATTTCATTGTAAAGAATGCGAGCACCATGTTGCAGGGAATTCCCGGTCTTATCTCTGGGACCTAAGTTGCTGACACAAAAAAGTACACACGGGAATTCTCAGTTAAATGATAGGAAAAAAAATCTCTACGATCATTAACTTTAGTGAATAAATAGATGTGTGCACCGTGTGAGACTTACCACTTAATCACAAAATCGTTGCTAATGTGCCCAAATCTGATTTGGTTTTGAAACTCTTTTCCATCATGTTGGCCATTAGCCAGGACATGTTGCCTCTCGACGTTGCTGGGTCTTTGGTGCACCATAACTTCCATCCAAAGTCTGCATCCAGCCCCCAGGACCCTGTCTCGTCCCCTGGTTGATCTTGGGCTTGTATTCTCTTCAGAAGTTTGAAAATGAAAAGCCTCCCAATATCTTCAAAGAATTAGCTTCAGATTTTTCTCCTTTTATCAAGAATAGAATCTTACAGCACAGCGGGAGGCCTTTCAGCCCATTGTCATCTGTGCCAGCTCTTTGAATACTATTCAGTTAGTCCCACTCCCCTGCTTTTTTCCCCATAGCCCGGCAATTTTCTCCTTTTCAAGTATTTATCCAATTCCCCTTCGAAATTTATTACTGAATCAGCTTCCACCACCTTTTCGGGCGGTGCATTCCAGATCGCAAGTAGCTGTGTAAAAGAAATTCTCCGCATTTCCCCCTGCAGTTTTTGTTTCCAATTACCTTATATCTGTGTCTTCTGGTTACTGACCATCATGTGAATGGAAACAATTTCTTCCCTACGTATGCTATCAAAACCTCTCAAGGTTTTATTTCCAAAGAAAACCTTTAGTGATTGACTCACTTCATTCTGAAATTATATTTGCTTCTTTTTTGTAAGAAAGTTACTGACAATATTCTTTTCACTCAATGACAGTAAAACAGCGCTCCTGGAGGGCCTTGAAGTTGACCAGTACATGTGGAGCATCCTATCCAATATTCAAAAGTAGGTTTAACTAAGGTTCTTCATCGTGCTCATCATCTTCTTTGTATGCTAGTAGCAAAAAATCAAATCAAATATCAATGCCTTATTTCAATATCCAGGCCAAGGCTCCAGTGTAAGTGCTGGATATCTTGTAGGCTGCTTGCAAGTTTCCTCTGAGGGTAATGTTCGATGATGTGCTCCACGGTCTGTTTAGGAGCTCTGCACTCGTATGATGGGGATGCTTTTATCTTCATCTGTGGAGGTGGCGGCAGCATCTAACATGACCGGTTCTAAGATGGTTGATGGTTGTCCACTGTTTGCGAAGAAGGTTTGAGCCTTCAGGTTGTGTGTATGTCTGTCTGGTGTTCTATAAGGAATCTGTTTGGTATGTCGCAGTTCTTCCAAGCATTCTACCATTGGCCATCAAGGCTGTGGGGAGATCACTGATTTACCTCTTATTATTGGTCATGATTGACGTGTTGCACGTGCTGAGTTTGTTGGGAGTTGGCTTGGAAGCTTGCACACTTAAAAAAAAAAAGTGAGTTCTGTATGTTGTCAATTCCATTTCCAATTTCAAAGAGCACTTGTATTCGTCTGCCTGTACCTCATAACTGAAATCTAGCTGAAGCACTGTTCCCCAAACTCCTCTTAAACTGGCATGGAATGATGCTGCCTCTGGATAAGCCAGTTCAGTTGAGAGACCCTAAGGTCACACTCCTAGAATGTTCTGCCTCATAACCAGGATAGCTCACTCTCATTTGTCTCTGCTGTCTTCTGTCTGGACATTGTCAGTTCTCGAGCGTGATTTGAGCATGCTCAGCAGAACTCAATTACTTAATTGGTGTGTGAAGTATTGTCTTCATTGTTTTTTTTGGCAGAAGGAAAACTCTCAATAGAAGAATTGTTTTGATTTGATTTGATTTGCAGATGACGCCAAAATTGGTGGTATAGTGGACAGTGAAGAAGGTTGTCTAAGGTTACAACAGGATATAGATCAACTGGGAAAGTGAGCAAGGGATTGGCAAATGGAATTTAATGCAGACAAGTGCAAAGTGATGTATTTTGGGAAGTTAAACCAGTGCAGGACATATACAGTGAATGGCAGGGCCCTGGGGAGTGTTGTTGAGCTGAGAGACCTTGGGGTGCAAGCACATAGTTCCCTGAAAGTGGTAACACAGGCAGACAGGGTGGTGAAGAAGGCATATGGCATGCTTGCCTTCATCGTCCGAGGCATTGAGTACAAGAGTTGGGACGTCATGTTACAGTTGTACATAACGTTGTTTAGGCCACATTTGGAGTACTGTGTGCAGTTCTGGTCACCGCACTACAGGAACGATGTGATTAAGCTCGAGAGGGTGCAGAAAAGATTCACAAAGATGTTGCCTGGTTTGGAGGGCTTGAGTTATAAAGAGAGATTGGATAGGCTGGGTCTGTTTTCCCTGGAACGAAGGAGGCTGAGAGGGGACATGATAGAGGTATATAAAATTATGAGAGGCATAGATAGGGTAGATGGCCAGAGTCTGTTTCCCCTGGTAGGGGTGACTAAAACTAGAGGGCATAGATTTAAGGTGAGAGGGAGGAGGTTTAAAGGGGATCAAAGGGGTACATTTTTCACAGAAAGAATAGTGGGTATCTGGAATGAGCTGCCAGAGGAGGTGGTTGAGGCAGGAACAGTAGCAACATTTAAGAGGCATCTGGACAGGTACTTGAATGAGCAAGGCATAGAGAGATATGGAATTAATGCAGGCAGGTGGGATTAGTATAGATAGGCATTATGGTCGGCATGGACGCGGTGGGCCGAAGGGCCTGTTTCTATGCTGTATGACTCTATAAGAATCCTTGAGCTTCCCAAAAATTGAAAATAAAAATAACTTATCGGAAATCCAATCTTAGTTCAGTGGTAGCAGTTTCACCTTCCAGTTAGAGGGTCATGAGTTCTCAAGCCCCACTCCAGAGACTTCAGCACGTAATCCAGGTACTGAGGGAATGTTGCCCCATCAGTGATGCTATCTTTTCGATGAGACATTTAACCAAGGCCCCACATGCCCCTTCAAGAAGATGCTAAAGATCCCATTGCACTGTTCAAAGAAGTCAAAGGGCACTAACCCAGTGTCCTGGCCGCATTTATTTCTCAAACAACAGGCGCAAAAAGCAGATTACCTGGTAACTTATCGCATTGCTGTTTGTGGAATCTTGATGTGCACAAATTGGCTGCTATGTTTTGAAAACTTCATTGACTATGATGCCCCAAGATCACGAAAGGTGCTATTTAAATGCACTTTCTTTCAAATACAAGTCACGTATTTTCTATACCAGTTCCCACAGTCAACCTTCCCATTTCCTTAAGTTAAATTGTGTTTGAATGAGACATTGCATGCATACATCGTGATTGCATGTGATGTTGGTCGCGCGTATTCCAGAATACACTTGGAATGTTGAGCTACAGAATTGGAACTCTCTTTACCCTGGGTTGTCCAGTAAATACGCTCTCTGCGGGAGTGGTCTAAATAGGGTATGTTCCTAAGGCCAATTCGAGGCCAGTTGTATCATAAATTCCTGGTTCCAGGTCAGAAGAACCCAGCAATCTTTTCATATAAAGATCATTTTGCAAATAAAAGTATAAAGCAAAGCTTATGCCAGACACAAGACATTTTTCATATGTAAGTAATAGATATCTTCAGGAAATAAGAGAGAACTTTTAATATTTAGCTATTGTCATAGTTTTGTGTACTTAGGTAAATCTTCTCTGTATCACACCAGCTCTGAGTTTGAAGAGGTCACCATTGACCCAACATGCAGCTGGAGACCAGTTCCACTGAAGTCTGACATTCACATCAAAGATGACCCAGATGGGCCTCTGTCCAAGAGGTTTAAGACCATGAGCCCCAGCCAGATGATTATGCCAAACGTCATGGAGATGATTGCAGCTCTGGGACCAGGTCCGTCGCCGTACCCATCCCTACCTCCACCCCCGGGAGGCAGCGGTGGCAATGAATATGGCAACCCGGGTAGGTTTCACCATGAATTTAGAATTTCCTTATCCATCCATACATATCATCAGCATCGCATTTATCCAGCTTGCTGGGGTACTGAATAAAGCTGTTGTCAAGATTTTTTTTTAAGTTCTTCTCAACTGTGGTATTTGTACAGAATTATTATTTTTCATTCTGCAGGTTAATATGTGTCTTTTGTATGTCTCAAAAACATTAGTGTGAGTGTATTTTGCTTGTTGGAATCTTGCATTCCTCGTCCCAATGTACTAGATGCAGAGATCGACATTATAATCTGGCCCAACAAAGAGCAACTGTCATTTTTTTTTTAGCTGAATTCTAGACTGTTACATACAGTAGAATGGATGTGAACCTTAATTCAAGAATGGATCCCCAAAGTACAGATCCACCAGTTCCTGTTTATCTTCCTTTGGGTAGATTTCAAACTACCATTAAAAAGTAATATAAAGGTACAAAATCAAACTGCGGAGTAATCACATCCAAGTCTGTAGGCCCTAAATTTGTGTGAAGGTGGTTGAGGAGACTCCCTTTACAACAGAGCTGGGTAAATATCTGTTTGGAAATAGGATTTGCTTACAGGGATAGGTGTAGATTGAAAGGATCAGAAGTATTCATTGGAACATGATTCCTTTGCTCTGGGCAGGAGTTTTGTCCAGAGAACAGCGAGCAAGATATAAACAGTGGAGGTGTGAGGATGGCTGAATATTTTGCAGTTTTGCTTGATTTAAGGGATCAATGAGTTTTTGTGCAAACTTATGCACTTAGACGATTAAGTGGGAGGTTGGGGTGCCCCAGTGGGATACATTGTGTACAACTGATGAATGGAGCAGGCTTGATGGGTCCTGTGACCCTTAACCACCTCATGCTTTCTTACGCTATTACAGTTACCATTGCGAATATATTCCACGTTGAGGCAGGCAATCCTTACTTAATAAAACATGACCACTGGCAGGCTGAGTGATTTGTGGACAGGTATCAGAGCCACGCTCAGTGCTGTCCTCACTTAACTTCCATGATTTGCAGCCATTGAAAGCGGGAACCCTGGCTGTTATGTTTTCATTTCACTTGTTTAAGGGCACCGTGGCCAATTGTAGAGTCCCTACTGCTGCCTCAGTTGCGCTCAACTGAATATAAGCTGGGAATTGAAGATAGGCCCGACTGGTCTGTAGTGGATGTACTGCAAAGTATTGCATTTACGCAGTAGACCACGACGAAACCAAATTGTGGCTTGTGTAATAGGTGTGGTAACTGAGGAAAGAAGGGTCATTGTCACCCCCTGACAAATAGTATATGTATATGAGAAAAGAGACACAAAACCACAGAGGTAAAACAAGAGCAATTCTAGTGCCCAACATGAGATAGCCACATTGACTTTTGATGACAAGAACTATAGAGTGCCCAGAAACTGAGATATTAATAAAGACGTTCATGCAACGTGTCCAGCTGTCGTCCACTGTTCAGGGCTACAGACCAAAAGGAAGTGCAAACAGATTCCAGCATGTCACACTTTGAATATACTGTTGGAGGTGGCAAAGAATGAATATGGTGACGTTTTTTTTAAATTGTCCTCAGAGTTTTTTTCAAGATGATTGTGAATTGAGATATGCTTCATTTATCCCATGAATCTCCGTCGCCCTCTTGAAATGTTCCTTTTTGCAGTTGGTAACACAATAGCGACAAGGGGAACACTGGGCAAACTAATACTCCATTTTGTTGGAGCTGACCTTTTGTGTAGGATGCACCAATTTCTCTGAAGCAGCTTCAGTCCTGACAGGATGCAGATTGTTTGAGAAGGCGGATTTGTTAATAACACTGTCATAATCCTCCCAAAAGGTAACACTTACCCCAGCCATGGGAACTTCGATTTCCCACATGGCAACCCTGCCGGTACTTCTGTGAACGACTTCATGCATGGGCCCCAGTTGTCGCACCCTCCAGACATGCCCAACAGCCTTATGACTCCTGACAAGCCTCTCAGCCACTCCATGCCTGATCAGGTAAGTGATGCCATTTGTGTGCGTCTCTCCCTTTGTTTCAAACAATGACCTTTTGCATTTGCACTTGGGATACATTCAGCCTGATAGACGTCCAGTGAGAGGGGCCTATGTTTGCGACAGTGTTCCAGTGTGCTAACTTTGCCAACAAGTAACAGGATAGGGAGCACAGATATGAATTATGTTAATGGGACAAGGTGAGACACAGCAAAGATCAAGTTGCTGCTGATGATCCCACAGAAACAGTGGAGAGTAACTTTAGTAAATCTGCCATCCAGAGTCCTTTTAACTAATTCTCTGCAAATATTCCTGTCTGATTGTGTTTGAGTGTGTACTGTGGCTTGGAATGTTTCTATACAGCACTGACATTTTTCATCTGCCTTGTTTTTTTTTCTCTCTCCATACAAATCTGGTCTGCTTTTGTATGTGCTTATTTCACTGTTATTTCACACAAATGGAATACAAGGGCAACTCGCAGTTTATGTTAAAGTAGCTACAAGCATCCCATTGTTTTGTCACTCACTGGTAGACACTAAGTCAGGGGACACCAGATGGTTGCATGAGTCACCTTACCATGTTGACCGTCTTTTACACGGAATGTGTAAAAGTAGATGAGGTGGTTCATAAAAAGTCTCCCCCACCTGGTTTAAATTTGGTGGAGCCCAACCTTTTCCAGACAAACAATACTTTTGGTGCTGTTGGATGGGCTTCTTCACCCACACGCCCCTCCCCCCTAACCCATGCCAAAATAATAAAATTGGGTTGGATGCTGTTAACCAGAAGATTCTGTCAAGCGGCAGTCTGTTCCTAGAAATGTTTCTGACGGTACTGAGCTGAAGTATGGGGGTTTGCTGCAAACTTTCATTCCTCGCCAGCACAGCAAAGGTGGACGTGTATTTGTTTGTCTATCCTCTGATGTTGGAAAGCTTCTGCTGTCATTATTGAGCTTCCCTGAAGAACTAACCTCCTCCTGCCTCCACGCACACACAAAAAAGGGGTGTTTTTGAGACGGGGGCGGGAGGAATGTCTTCAACTCTGCAGTATTGGGCTGAGAGTAAATCTGTTGTTGGAGTCAGGGCAGGAAAGTGATAGGAGGTTTGTTCCATTAAACATGAGAGGTTTCTAACAAAAGTCTCTTTCTGAAGCACGTACCTGTATCAGTGTATATAGCTATTGTGTGATAGAGACAGTATCTCTTTCTGTCAGCCTACCCACAGTGACTGAATACTAGAACCTGCATAGAGAAGCTTTTGAACCAGTTAATTAAAATCTCCATGCCATTTTTACAATGGAATTTACTAAATTTCCTTTCCAAAGATAGCCCATGATTAATATTTCTAGCACGTTCCCTCGAAACATGGTTTAGGAAGGGGTCTGTTTTATGGTTCAGGGGCAGTGCTTTTATTTGCTAGTACATTTCAGCCCAAGTAGGCCAACAAAAAGGATACTTTCTCCTTAAAATTACTTTGAACCCAATGTGAGTGCCATTGGTAAGTCAAAGAGCCAAGTATTTAGAGCTTTAGTGGTAACATTTTGAAATATTAAACATGAATTAGTCTTTAGAAGATGCTGTTCTCTATAATTGTGGTGAGATTTTCTTACAGTTACTCTAGGTTTGGCAGTGGTTGGGTTTTGCAAGTTAATGCTGCAGAGTTGATTTCCTTTGAAGTCTCCAGTGAGATTTGAAATTTCTTAAGTGGGGATTGCCTTTCTCTCCTGTCTAATGGCTGGGTTTGGTGTTAACATTCTTCAGACATCTTGAGCACTGTACCTTGTGGCCTCACTCTCTCCTGCTTCCTCCTTCGCAGATGCCTCATCCTGGCAGTACTGATCAATCCCATAGTTCCATGCAGCAAGGTTTGCACGCACCTCACCCCAGCAGCCAGTCAGGGCAACCATTACATCACAGTGGTCCTACCCAGCAGTCCCGGCAGCCCCAGCAGGCTTGTTCTAGCAACCATCCACACAGTGATCTGACCTTTCACCCGTCCTCCACCTTGGAAGGTCAGGCTGGTGGTCAGGGAACGTCCGACATGCCGGAGCCCTCACTGGATGTAAGTGTGCGTCATGCTCTCATTTGCCTGCCCATCCACTGCTAGCAAATTCTGGGCACAGCAAAGCACCTCATGTCACATCATTGTTTTATACGTTTTCACGTGTTACTCTGTACTGCAGCAGTCGAGAAAGAGAGCAGTTTGCTTGGCTGCCTCAGTCACCTGTCTTTTTTTAAGTAATGACTTTATTTATTGTATAATGTGTCAAAATGACTAGACAATAAAAAAGACAGCAATCAGGGATACAGTAATTGGTTCACTTGATTATGATATAGTCCATAAGATTTCATTAAGAATAACAGTGGCCCGAAAATGCATGAAGACATTTGTGAAGTATTGAATAGAAAGGCTGGCTGTACCACAAATGCGTCCTTAACACGATCTGTTTTTGAAGCAGTTTTTTTTTAAATAGACATGGTAGCAGATGTTTTTATAACTATGCAGGGATCAGCTGTCAAGAGTTGGTTCCTGGCTCTGTGTTTGTCACGGAATCACTTGGTCCAATTTTTGTAACATTGTACTTCTCAAGGATCTGGGTGGTGCAGCGAGGGAGAATGGTGTCTTTTGGCCATTGGGACCTTGGCCTGAGTTCAGTTCAGACTGAGGGCTGAAAGTCTCCTCTCACTGATGTGAAAGTTCTGCTCGAAGTGAGTTTGAGCTCCTCCTGGTCGACACAGTCGACACATGGTCCCAGCACTAGACTGCACAGTTTTATCGTCTCAGAAAGGCCAGTAAGGATGTCTGCTATAGGAAATGGAAACTTCACCTTGTAATAAAGCAGGCCACTCCAATTTTGGGGGGTAGGGTGCCGATACATGTAGCACACCCAGTGAGTGGGTTGCATGTGATTAGAAAGAAATTGGATCTCTCCCCCAGACATAGAAATTGCCGCACTCCCCACCCATACACTCAACAGCAAAACTCTTCTACTCAAAATACAATCCCTATATGTAAAATGAGACCTTGCTCCCCCCTCCCCCGCCTCCCCCCCCCCCACCCTTGCCACTTCCCAATGCAAAATTTGGCTGGCTGCTCTACTTATCTCTTTCTCTTAATTTTTTCGGTCCGTCTGGTCAGCTGCCCTCTTTTTCCAGCTGACCTAGATTGGCCTTGTCATTTTCAACACATTCTCTGCTATGGTTTCCATTGCTGTCACCTCTGCAGGCCAAAATGCGAAAAATTGAAAGCTGCATCCTCTGCTCTTAAAATATGTTCAGAATCTGGAGGACTAGAGAGTTCTCTTCCGAACTCTCCATACTTTGGTCACATGACCAAGGCTGTACCTGCATGTGATAGAAATACTCAGTAAAGTTGTAAAGTATCCATTTCCCACCACTGACATCCCTTACATTAATAAGTTTTTAAAAATTGCTTGTCCGCACCCCCACAAAGTAGAATTATCTGCTTGTAATATTGCCAAAATAAGTTAAAATGGTTTGAAAACTGACTATCTTACAGAAACAAACCATTTTATGGATAGTACGAGTCTTTCAGTTTTAAACTTTACCAGTTTCTCAGTACACTGGATGAGCTTAACAGGCTGCTAAACTTCCCAAAGACAGTGAGGTAAATCTTCAACTTGATGCCTGGGTTTAAAACTGGCATTAAAAATCGATCACCCATTATCGAAACTGCCAATTTACATCTCCGCGATAGAAATGAAAATAGTATGCTTTCTATAAAGGGTATCTGATTGGCAACACCGGTTTAACGTGGGAGGCAAGTTGAAGATCCAATCCAACAAATCAGCATGGATATATTTGTTGAAAAGTTTACTTAAAGGTGCAGTGTCCAATGCCAAACAGGCTAATTTGAACATGACTACTAGAATTAGTGTTCGCTGTACAGTTCCAAAATCTCTTTTCACCCACATTAATTTGAGATTGCCTGTGTGTACTTGCCCTTTGGGACATTGTACTACATTTAAGGTGCTACTTAAATGCAAGTTGTCTGAGAATAGCAGATCTTCAACAATATGGTTCTTGCCCCAAGATGGTGCAAAATCACATTTCTTACTGCTTGTTCCTGCTCGTATCAAACTCGGGGACTGGCAGCATAGAGAGAGGACAGCACCATCAGCAAACAACACCCAAGGATCTTAATCTCCCCCTCCAGTAAAAAAAAATCTGAAAGGGATTATGTTGGAAGGACATAAATTCTCAATGAACAGCCTCTTTTTCATAATCACATACAGCATGTTTCATTTGAGAAATGTGCAGCTTTATAATTTATTCATGTAAATGCATTTAAGAGAATTTGTTAAATTGTTTGTAGCAATTGCTAACCTCAAGCATTCTTTTATATCAAAATATCCCCAGTTTGTTTGGATATGATGTGAATATATTGGTCAATTTACCCAGTTTAAATGGCCGGCAGTCACAGGTAGAGAGTTCTTGAACGCCACAACACAGAAGCTCCTGCAAAACAATAGGTTTCAGTTCAAGTTTAAAATCAGCAGTCTCACTTTGATGCAGTTTTTCAGTTGGTTAATGTATTCAGACAGCACACACCCACACAAAGTTAAACCATTTGCAGGGTTTGCATTAAATATATTGCACAGTAAATCTGTGAGGACCATGAAGTAGCTGGTGTTAATTTAAAAAAAAACAGAAAATGCCTTATGTTTTTGTGAGTGTACACAAAAGCAGGCATACTTTGGAACTTTAATAAATGTGCAAACATGAGTTTACTAACATGCTTAATACTTGCAAGGTTTTGACATGCAATCAAATGCTGTACTCTTTAAAAAAAAAATCACCCCCCCCCCAATCTCATCAAATTAAATAGTATTTTTGTATCATAGATCAGAGAGTAAAAATTAAGGCAAAAACAGGGCCTTGTTCTTGTTAGTTACCTTTGCACTTGCAGTACCAATCTGCCTATTTCTTCATGCACAGTGCCTCCACCTAGTGGCAAGGCTCCAAATTGGCAAAAGAGAGCCAGTGAAAGAAGTCAACTTTTAAATGTGGTTTGACCTGACGGGACTCTTGATGGGAGTCAAATGGCCCACTGTTTGAGTCATCAGGCCATCTCTAATAGTCCTGGGTTATGTACATTGTTCTGCATCTTTGCCCACCCAACAGCTGCTAGATATGATAGTGTGACCAGAATAAATTACATTCCATCCCAAAGATGAACCACCTGTTTTTAAGATGAAGGTGGAGAATAGTATAACTTCTTGGAGAGTTAATGGGGCATTTAATAGTGCACCAAATCCTAGTTAACCTGCTGGATTACTCATATTACTGTCCTTGATTTGTCAGCCTCAGTTGTCCTGCTGTTAGACATACCTTACAAGCCATGTTTTTCAGTGAGATGATTTCATACAATATACACAATGAGTTCACATATTATGTATTATTCTAGCAAGAATGCTACACTCACCTGCCTGTTGCTGCAGTATGATGGGAGCAAATTGTTCATGTCTTTTCATAAAATGTACTGTTTCAATGACTTTGGTAGGAAGTTACATTAGAAATGTAAGGGTGTACAATGTACAACAGCCTTACTATTCCAACAATAAGTTTATTTGGCTAATAGTTTATTCTTGATTTATGACTAGGTATTTTATAATTGATGAGAAAGTATTCTACTTGGGGGTAGTCTTGATAATATTGAATGTTTGTCTTTGGTTCCTTACAGCTTATTCCAGAATTCACAAATCCAGATGAGCTCCTGTCCTACCTTGGGCCTCCTGACCTGCCCAGCAATAGCAATGATGACCTTCTCGCTCTCTTTGAGACCAACTGAAAGCCCGTCCCTTCACACATCCTCACCATGTAGCTGCACGAGAAGTCAAAACACCCTTTCTGCAAGAGTTCATACACTAGATGAAATGATGCACTCCAGGCTCCTCTTTCTTCCGAGATGGTCGTCTTACGCACTTGCATTGACTGAAAGCAGTGTAGGCGGAAGGGGAGGAAGCTTGTTAGGTGGTGCTGCAGCTTCACTGGAAACATCACTCATGATCGTAAAAAAAAAAAGAAAACCCTTGGTAGCTTTATCAAATCAATTTTGTGAGCAAATAGGAAGAATTCCATTGTGTAAAGTGTCCAGGCGCTAAATTTGAGAAATCAACAAAGAAAAGCAGGAAGAATTGTTCTTGTAGGTCAGTCCCCACCATGCACTCCTCCACCTCCCCGCAAATCCCCAGCCCCCCCTTCTCCTATCCAATATACGAGAAGCAGCTCCTTCATGCAGCAGCTCCAATGAGAATAGCAGAAGATGGACTAAGAGGAGGGACAGACGTAAAAAGTATTTAGGTCAGAATGCAACTAGAAAGCACAACAATGCTGAACTAAATGTCAAATTGGGAATGCGTGTACAAAATTGGTGAAAGGGATGTTGTGGCCTCCACACCCGAAGAACCTTCTTATATTGCTGTCTGTTTCAGTACATGTACAGAGATTTTCCCTCTTTGTTCTTTTGTCTTTGTTCTGCAATGTAAGGGACTGTTGATGGCCTGCAAGTCAAATGCAAATATATCCATTCCTTGCAGTGTTTTATTGCAAAGCACAGGTATCGTGCTGGCGTTGTTGTGCCAAACTCGCATTCTATCCATACTGGGAGAAACGCTAAAAGATTTCGATGTTTGCAGCTCAGTCTCAAAAGTAAAGCTACATTGCGTCGGTCTTAGGATAATGTGCAGCTGAAGCAGCAATTGGACAACTTGCTGCAACAAACAAATTGGTGAGCTGGGTAAGATTCACTGCCGGAAGAGCTGGGAACCCTAACGGTCAGTGGCTGAAGACATCAACACTTTCCCAGTTTGTGTTTTCCTTTACAGACTGTTACACATGGTCTTCTTACCAGTCAGGATTTTTAAAAAAAATATTTGAGTCCTGTTCTCACTGTGGCCAATCTTTGGCCTGGGAGCCACAAAAACTGCCTTGCACCAGTGATGCTTTTTCTTCGGCCACACTGACACCTCCTTAACCTGCATGAGCACCACACTCTTCGGTCCTCATTTTATGCCGATGTACTATCTCAAGCCGTGTTGTTCATTAGTTGTCTGACAGGAGGGGAAAAAAAACCTGCACGCGTGCACCACAAGCACACTGCACCTCTGCAGTCCAAATGGACTGACCATGTACCGGTTAAGATTTCCACCATTGAACTGAATACCCTGCGCCTCCCAAAAACACATACATTTTTAATCTGCGACACTACCTGTGCTACACAATTGCAAGTGCCAGAGGGATTTGTTGTGTTTCCAGTTAGTTTTTTATTACCTTTTTTTTTATTATTATTAAGCTGATCCTCTTTCTTTCCAATGTACAACAAAATGATCTGAACTAAGCTTGCCACTGAAAGCTCGGGCGATGCTTTCATCACCAAAGTCACTTGTTTATTTTCCCTACATTTCGCTCCTTCTAGAAGACAAGATCTGATCCATCACTGCTGTATGTGCATAGTAATGTATGCTAGTTACCAGTACTCAGCTGTAGATATTAAAATGAATGGCTATTTGCCTTTGCTAGTAGCAGTATTGAATCTGTAATCGTCACGTAGAAAGTTGCCAAGTAATTGAATACATTTGAGGTTCTTTTTCCCTGTCTCAAGTTAAAGGCGATGTTCAGTATGCAAATTGATTATTTTAAAATGCTATTGTAAATACCTTTGTGAATATTTTAGTAACGTCTTTGATATTCAACATTTTCCATGATCAGATTGGTTGTCTTTTTCTGTGGTTTTTAAATCGTGGTTCCGCTTTCAAAGAGGATTCTTCTACAGAGCAGAGGAGCATTCTCCACCCTAACCCAAAAATAGAATCCGCAAAAATTACAAATGAAAGTGTTTCCTTCCTTTTCTAAGCCTCGAAATTCTCAATTGTGCTCCGTTAAGTGGAAGAGAGAACACAAGTCATGAGAATAGGACATTTCATTTCTGTTAAGTGAATGTGTGTTTCATTTGCTGGGAATATTAGTGATTTAATAACAAGTCTTGACACTCAGTTTTTAGAATTCTTTTAATTGTAAGGGAAGTTTCTAAATGTAATCTCTCCTACTACTGTTGCTTTAAATGTCAAACAAGTTTGACAGGAGGTGGGCTGCAAACATTGTTTAATGTGTATAATTAAAAGGTACGCACTTGGCAGGACTTTATAACTGTAAAGTGTGTTAATGGGCAAGGTATACAGATAGGGGGAAAGAAGAGAAAATTATTTTATGATTTTCACTTAACAGAAATATGGGCAATCATATAAGTGGATTTGAGTATATTTTGTCTCTGGACAGGAATGTTGAATGATTCATGAGATGTTGGATTACAAAATGTTGACCTGTGTCACATTCTTCGGATTTGGGACTTCAGTGTGATTTTCCCCTACATTTAAGCTACGTTGGCTTAGACAGTTACATACATCAATCACCAAATTAATTGACTGTAAGTGCAAGTTGACACTGTGATGAACCCCCCGCACCCCCCCCCCCCCCCCGCAACCCCAACCTGCTCCCCCTAGGGAGTTGAGGTGACCTTAGCGGCAAGTTTTCATTTTTGCTCCACTGCTCTTGTCCTGGCTTCTGCTTGTGTGGATATTATGAGGCTACTTTCTGTACCCTTTTTTAGTTTCTTCCCATTTTAAGAGCAGCCGGTCCATTGGTCTGGCAAAGTACTGGTTCACAACTGGGAACTCGTTTGTTTGAAACAGCTTTGACAAAACACATAGGATAAGTGAAGAGTATCCAATGACCAACAATGCACTGCCAATGTATTTTTCCGGAAAAAATAAGTTCTAACATGTTATAATGTTATTTTAAAACAAAAAAGATCTGCTGGTGAGTGAACACTGGCATGTTTGGTATTTTTTTTTTTAAGAGCTGTTTCACACATCTAGTTCCCATGGTTTTATAACAGTCACTGTAGAAGCCTGGCTGGGAAGGAACCTCAGTCATCTTTGGGTCCCTGCTCAGACTTCTGTAAGGACAAGGCAGACTGACATAGAGACTGATACCATCATCCATAGCAGGGACTAAGGGACATGTGTACATATGTAAATGACAAAGGGAGACATGTTCAATGTAAAGAGAAGTGCGTTCATTTTCCTGAAATGTGCATTGTCTCAACAAGCTTGCAATCCATCAGAAGTGACTGTGTGGAAAATGAATACTGTTTGTTATCTTTCGTGAAGTCTCAGCATTCATTCACCTCTGTAATATACCTTCAGAAGAAACCTTTGTTTTACCTATGTGTAATATTTAGCTTCAGTGTATTATCTAGTAGATCACCTGCATATTTTTAAGGTGCTACAAAATTAATGAAGAAAATGAGGGGTTAAAAAAAGATTGTAACCAAATTCATAGTTTGTACAATTTTTGATATCATGATCATTCAAGAATTCAAAAAGAGTACAATCTCCTGTGTCACATGCAAAAATGGCCATTGTTTTTTTCCATTTGTACATTGTATGTACAATGAAATCATTTCATACTTTAAACTGGTCAGAAAACTAATTGTGATTTTTAGTCTTGCAAACTGTATGTAGTTAGATGATGTGACAACCTAATATTTATCTAATAAATATGTATTCAGATGAAATGGTGTGCAGTTTTTTAAATAACTAAATAGAGTGTATAAGTTTTGATGCAAGCTGTTTGATTACCAAAAATGAAATTTTAATGGACACTTACGTACACTTTTTTAATGGAAAACAAGTAGGAGAAAAGGGGACACTGAATTCAAGCAAGATTGTCTCACTCGTGGAATCTGGGTTTGAATCCAATCCAGTTTAATGGGATGAAGGCCTCCTCGCTCTCGTTGGAAGGAGAGTCTTCTGTCTGGTGGGCGTAAGGGTGGTAACGTCCCATGGTAGGATGGCAGCACTAAGATGACAACAATTCACCATAAATTGGCACTGATTTGTTAATCCTGCTCAAAGAAGATATCAGGAGTTGGGATAGCTGGGGCAGTGAATGGAGCGCTACAGTGGAGCAGTTTGGAGTGCAGTGCAGAGTGAGACTGACACTACTGTTGGGTGAAAGATTGAAGAATGTTCAATTTTCCATCAACGTGATCCCTCAATTTGTGAAGCACTTCTTTAAAAAGATGAAAAGTGAACAGGGCAAAATTACTTACAAATGGTCAAATCATCCAGCTTATTCTCAATTTGACAAGACGGTGCATAACAATTCCAGATAATGTATCACTTAATTACAGGCTGAATTTGCCTGTACGTTGGACTGTTATACCACCAATTCCAACTACAAGATTTCTGTTACACCCTGATTAATGTAAAACTCAGGGCACATTTGAATCAATGCTATTTCAGTAGTGAACTAAAGTCCCATTGTGCCTGGTTTGATGCTGCAGCACCTTTTTATTAATGTACAGTCAGTAACAATCCTCATCTTAGTGCATGCTATAGTTGACTTTGAAACAGGAACTTAAATATTGTATTGTCACTCATTGCAATGAAAGTTAAATAACTAAACACTGATCTTCTAATCCTCTTTGAAAAACTCCTGGGAAGTCTCCTAGTTTGAAAGATTCAACTGTAATAGACACTGACATTTCACATCTGGGACTCTAGTTCCATGTGAGGAGGAAAATCAGTGGAGAATCAACAATGGACTGGGGTTCAAATCAGCTCAGAATGATGGGATGAATATTTCAACTCTGTTCTGATGAAAGGTCACTGACCTGAAACGTTAACTCTGCTTCTCTCTCCACAGACGCTGCCAGACCTGCTGAGTATTTCCAGCACTTCTTGTTTTTATTTCAGATTTCCAGCATCTGCAGTATTTTGCTTTTATTTTATATGAATATTTCAACTGTCTAGCTGTAAGTTTCATATGTGAAAACGTGTTCGACCCGGGTTCTTTAAGAATTATAGCACAGTTCTAGAAATAATGTTAAAATTTTACTCCTTTTGCAATCATCATTTCACAGACCTATTTAGGGTGTAAAAATTTCTTGCACTGTTTGGCAGTGTTGTTTTCATCTACCTCTCCACATTAAAGTTCCCAGGTCTTCATTTCTAGGGATCTACACCTGTTGTCTGTGTGAATCTTTTGTGCAGACATGCTAATAAAGAAATAGCACAGAAACCACAATTCATTGAGGTTGAATATTTTACTGTAGTTTTCTTGTAGAACTGGTTTCAACTTGTTTCCTCTGGTTTTGTATTTAAGCTAATTAGATACACTCGCTAGTAATAGCTGTATGATGCAATAATCCCAAACTTAAAAGAGCACCGCCAATATGCATTGAACACTACACCTACCTACCAATGAGAGCCAAATGGCATGTACAAGGACAAAGGGCAGCAGGCACATGGGGACACCACTACCTGCAAGTTCCCCTCCATGTCACAGACTATTCTGCCCTGGATCCTTCATTGTCACTGGGTCAAAATCCTGGAACTCCCTACCTAACAGCACTGTGGATGTACCTACACCACAAGAATTGCAGCGGCTCACTACCACCTTCTCGAGGGCAATTGAGGATGGGCAATAAATGCTGGCCATGAATGAATTTTTAAAAAAGGCATTCCAGGGCGTCTGACTGCTTTCCCTGCAGTTGCCAAATGTGCCATCCCAAAAGTGTGATTTGGATTTGCCAAAAATCCTCCCCATTCCTCAGAACAGAGCAAGCTGGAGAGGAACACAGGTAATTAAAAAAAAATCTGCTATACCAAGCAAATGTCAGGGTTACTTTTTTTCCACTTGTCGTGAGGTGGGCTTGGACCAGGGGTGACCCATGCCATAAAGAACAAAGAACAGTACAGCACAGGAACAGGCCATTCGGCCCCTCCAAGCCTGCGCCGATCTTGATGCCTGCCTAAACTAAAACCTTCTGCACTTCCGGGGACCGTATCTCACAGTCAGCATTTTTTGAATGTATCAGGAGGGAGCATTATTATGTACTACCCATGCACTGGGTAAGGATGGAGGTTGAAGGAAAATTACAAGGAATGTTCTAGTACAGTCACTTGTGGTCCAACTCTCTACTAGCTGATTAGAGTGGCACAATTGGCACTTGGTGCAGTGGCTCACAGCTCAGATAGTACATGGACCTAATGTGTAACAAGAAAATAATTAAATGGCGTGTCACACTATATTGATACCTCTCACTTGGTGGAGCCTACCATACATTCACAACTGTAAATGATGTGTTTTGTAAAACACTGTTTTATCAATCAAGAATGCACCCCAATGCCATGGGGGAGTGTTGTGTGTTGGAGGCGGTTGGGGCTTCAGGGGTGGCCCTCAGTGGGACACAGGATTCCCAATCAGGAGGGCCCCGCGCCAGCCTGCAAGATGGCCGCCTGGTTTCACCACTTGGGGTTTTTGAGGCTTCTGCTGTCCGGCTGCCTAGGGTAAAAATATCTGCAGCGGCAGGTGGAGGCCCTTAAGTGCCCGTTAATTGACACTTAAGGGCCTTGATTAGCCTGGGGCAGGCGGGCAGTTTTGCGCTGCTGCCGCCCCGCATTAAATTGCAGCAGGGGTGGGAGAGGGTTGAGAACAGCCCCTCAGCAGCACCCCCCCGCCCCCCCAGTCACAAGCCCACTTGTTTGGGAGGGGGGGCAGGGCATAAAATTACGGCCAGTACTTCCTCTGGTGCGGGAATCCAGAACAACAGTTATCCAAAGGGATCTTTTTCATTAGCAACAGAATCTAATATTGAATGAGTGATTATATTCCATTGGTTACACAACAGTAACCAATAGTTTATATTTGACCTTCATCCTAGATTCGTTTTGGGGGGGAAAAAAGAGCTGCTGCACTTAAAAATCTGTTGTGTAAAGTCGTAAGAATAACTTCAACTCAAGGGTGAGACTTCTTCTACAGGCCTTCAAACAACGCTATTCAGTTGACCTGCCAGGGATTTTCCTGCTATTTCCGCTTTGATAGTTGCATTCTTCCTATTACAGAGGAAGAACAGTTTGCCAGGTGCCTCGCCCACCAGTTTTTCCTTGACTCTGGCTCTGACTCTACTCAGCATCTGCCTGGTGGTGCAGCTGAAATTGAAAATTGAGGATATAGCAATTGTGGCTGTAAACCTGGGGGTGACTGTAAAGTTGGAGAGTGTGCTGTAAATACAGCAAATTGGGAATGTTTTTATTTTGAGCTGCAGACCAATATGTTCATGCCTGGGGATCGCTCATATTTGCTGAAGTCTCTAGTCTTTCGTTCCAGCTCAGCTGTGTTCTGCCAGCCTCCTCTCCAAGATCAGCAGCAGCACATTCAGCTGTTCGGCCTCCGCACTATAGAATTTCCTACTGAAGCCCATCCATCTTGCTACATTTCTACCCACTTTCAGAATCCTCGTGTAAACCCACCTACCAACAAGTCCAGGGAACTCTGGATGTCAAGGGATATAGAGGATTGGATCAGGGAAAAAAGGAGGCTTCTGGCAGATTCGGAGCACTGAAAACAGCGGAGGCACTACAGCAGTATAGAAAGTGTGGGTGGGGTACGAAAAAAAGTAATTAGGAGAGTGAAGAGGGGACATGAAAAAACACTAAGGGCAATAGAATAACCAAGGAAAGAGTAGGGACCAACGTGGCAATCCATGTGTGGAGCTGGAGGACATAGGTGAGGTTTTAAATGATTACTTTGCATCTGTGTTCACTATGGAGAAGGACGATGTAGGTGTAGAGATCAGGGAGGGGGATTGTGATATACTTGAACATATTAGCATTGAAAGGGAGGAAGTATTAGCTGTTTTAGCGGGCTTAAAAGTGGATAAATCCCCAGGCCCAGATGAGATGTATCCCAGGCTGTTATGTGAGGCAAGGGAGGAGATAGCAGGAGCTCTGACACAAATTTTCAAATCCTCTCTGGTCACAGGAGAGGTTCCAGAGGACTGGAGGACAGCGAATGTGGTGCCATTATTCAAGAAGGGTAGCAGGGATAAAACAGGTAATTACAAGCCGGTGAGTCTAACATCGGTGGTTGGGAAAATATTGGAAAAGAATCTGAGGGGCAGGATTAATCTCCACTTGGAGAGGCAGGGATCAATCAAGGATAGTCAGCATAGCTTTGTCAGGGGGAGATCGTGTCTAATTAACTTGATTGAATTTTTCAAGGCGGTGACTAGATGTGTAGATGAGGGTAAAGCAGTTGATGTAGTGTACATGGACTTCAGTAAGGCTTTTGATAAAGTCTCACATGGGAGATTGGTTAAAAAGGTAAGAGCCCATGGGATCCAGAGTAATTTGGCAAAGCGGATCCAAAATTGGCTTAGTGACAGGAGGCAGAGGGTGATGGTCGAGGGTTGTTTTTGTACGTGGAAGCCTGTGACCAGTAGTGTACCGCAGGGATCGGTGCTGGGACCCTTGTTGTTTGCAGTGTACGTTAATGATTTAGACGTGAATATAGGAGGTATGATCAGTAAGTTTGCAGGTGACATGAAAATTGGTGGTGTCGTAAATAGTGAAGAGGAAAGCCTTAGATTACAGGACGATATAGATGGACTGGTAAGATGGGCAGAGCAGTGGCAAATGGAATTTAATCCTGAGAAGTGTGAGGTGATGCATTTTGGGAGGACTAACAAGGCAAGGGAATATACAATGGCTGGTAGGACCCTAGGAAGTACAGAAGGTCAGAGGGACCTTGGTGTACTTGTCCATAGATCACTGAAGGCAGCAGCACAGGTAGATAAGGTGGTTAGGAAGGCATATGGGATACTGCATTTATTAGCCGAGGCATAGAATATAAGAGCAGGGAGGTTATGATGGAGCTGTATAAACCGCTAGTTAGGCCACAGCTGGAGTACTGTGTACAGTTCTGGGCACCACATTATAAGAAGGATGCGATTGCACTGGAGAGGGTGAAGAGCAGATTCACCAGGATGTTGCCTGGGCTGGAGCATTTCAAGCAATGAAGAGAGAGACTGAAAAGGCTAAGGTTGTTTTCCTTAGAGCAGAGAAGGCTGAGGGGGACCTGATTGAGGTATACAAAATTATGAGGGGCATTGATAGGTTAAATAGGAAGAAACTTTTACCCTTAGCAGAGGAGTCAATAACCAGGGGGCATAGATTTAAGGTAAGAGGCAGGAGGTTTAGAGGGGATTTGAGGAAAAAAATTTTCACCCGGAGGGTGGTTGGAATCTGGAACGCACTGCCTGCAGGGGTGGTAGAGGCAGGAACCCTCACATTTAAGAAGTATTTAGATGAGCACTTGAAACGCCATAGCATACAAGGCTACGGGCCAAGTGTTGGAAAATGGGATTAGAATAGTTAGGTGCTTGATGGCCAGCACGGACACGATGGGCCGAAGGGCCTGTTTCTGTGCTGTAGGACTCTATGACTCTACCTCCCTGACCAGACCTTCAGACGTGTCTCTGCCTCTTCCCCCACCCACCCAATGTCACTTCACCTTATCCAGTTCTTTCTTCCAGACCCAAAAATGCATTTAGACATTTCATTACTTCGAAGACACTACATAAGTAACAAGTTGCATAGGAAAGGAAGCTGAACTCATTTATGGAATGTTTATGTTTTGTCGTTTTAATGTTACAGGTATTCTGTCTATGCTGGGCCTCATATGAATGGATCCCCGTTTTTTACCTGCAGTGTGATAACTGTGTGGTAAGTGCACAATGACTTAGTGTTCTCTCCAAGTTTTCACTGCAGGCTTCAGTAGTCATTAATGTTAGTTGCTGAATCCTGCAGGTTGGATGGATGCCATATTGTGTTTGGTTCTATGACGAAGGGAATGGATGTTGTAAAACGTTGTTGGTTGACATCCTTCCATCTATGAAAGATGATGGACATGCAGCAAACAATCCATTTAGGTGGGGTGTCTTCTCTTGGTGCACCTTTGCTGGTGGCTGTGAAGGCCAATTCGTGAGAGGCAGGTTCTGCCACAAGTGCCACCCATGAAACCTCCAAGTGACGCTATGAGTTGTTGTTTTTGACTTTGACACCTGTTGCCAAATTGCTGCAGCAACTTGTCATTGTGGTAGTGCACACAGTCCACAGGATGTGTCGCCATTTCCCTGTTTCACCAGCTAGTGACTCCCAGGTGCGATAGTCGGCATTTAGGACCTTCATGTCATGCATCCTTGAAGTGGCGCTTTGGGAGCCTACTGATCATCTGGCCCTGGCTACCTCACCATACAGAAGGTCTTTGGGTATGTGACCATCTTCCATCCTGCGGACATGTCCGATCCACCCTAGCTGCCTCTGTTTGATTAATGCCAACAGACTTGGGAGCTCTGCCTTTGAGGGGTCTGCCGCATTTGTGATTTTGTCCTGCCGGATATACTCAATGTACCGCAGACAGCCAAGATGGAAATTATTAAGCTTCTTTTCCTGGTAGCTGTAAGTGGACCATGCTTCACAGCCATACAGCAAGGTGCTGAGAACACAAGACTTATAAACCATCAGCTTGTTTCTAAGGGTCAGCTTGGTGTTGTCCTATGTGCGTTTCACGTGTCGGCCAAAGATGGTAGCTGTTTTCCCTATGTGTGCATCAAGCTCTGTATCAAAGAACAGACTATCTGTCACCATGGACCCAAGGTAGCAGAATTTGTTAACCACTTCCACTGGGGCATTATTTGGTCTGAGCAGGGGTGCAGATGCAACACCTTGTCCCATGACCACAATTTTCTTGATGCTTAAGGAGAACAAGTTACTGGCATGGAGACAGACCATGAGTCTTTGTAGGGTTTCTGTTTGAGCGACTAGCGCAGCATCATCAGAGTAGAGTTCTCTGATTAGGACGCGATGTGTTTTTGTCTTTGCTTTCAGCGTTGATAGAGCTTGCACTTCTACTCATATTATGTAATTTTTACAACAAGTTGATTTAGGTCAATTGTAGTTCCCTGGCTAACATCAATTAAAATGCCACAGGCTATCAGTTCAATCGGGAACATCCTCCCAAGAAAAGGTTTGCCTTCAGTTGCCATGAATGAGTTAGAGTTAGCAGAAACAGCTGGAAGTTTCTAGCCGCGTCCTGATCTGTGACTGACAGTCAGTGTAGTCAGACACTGCGGCCTGTGCTTTGATGCCTGCAGCATTTAATGCTGAGTTACCTCACGTGCGCTCTCTTTCCAGGGCCTCTGCCTTACTCGTAAACCTTTTCTGTATCCTTACCAAGGCCTTAATATACTTCCAAAAGTGCGATGCCCAGAATTGAACACAATACCTCAGCTGATGGCTAACCAGTGTTTTATAGAGGTTTAGCATAATTCCCTTGCTTTTGTACTCTAGTCCTTAATAAAGCCAAAGATTTGGAGTGCATGCAGGTAAATGCACAGAGCATGGTAAACAAGATTGGCGAGCTGCAGGCACAAGTCACCACATGGGAATATCTAAGTGTAGCAATAACAGAGGCTATTTTTAATAATAAATGAAAAACAATAATGTTTCTACAAGTATGCTGATGACACCCAGCTCTATCTCACTACCACCTCTCTCAACCCCTCCGCTGTCTCTAAATTGCCAGGCTGCTTCTCTGACATCCAGAGCACGATAAGGCAATTGCTTTTGGAAAATCAGTGAATTTGCAGTTTACCCAGTCAGGGCATTATTGTATCCCCTTATCAAAACCTGATGTTTCTGGTCAGAGTGTTAGAGAGGTATTAATGGCATCAGGTGATAAGAATGAGAGAGATAAAAATCAAATTGTCTTAAAGTTACACAGACAATTTGCTCACCCTTCTTGTCAGAGATTTAAAATCCTGCTAAAGGATGAGCAGAAATTTCCTCCATTGAAATATTGGGAAGAGCGAAGCCACTGTCTTTGGTCCCTGCAGTAAACTCCGTTACCTAGCCACCAGCTCTGTCCTTCTCCCAGGCAACTGTCTGAGGCTAAACCAGTGTTATAACTGACTTCTAGATGTGTTTTTGAGCACCTATTCACACCATCACTAAGACTGCCTAAATCCACCTTAGTAGCATCACCGGTTTCCGTCCTGCCTCAGTTCATCTGCTGCTGAAACCTCCATCCATGCCTTTGTTACCTTGAGACTTGACTATTCCAGTGCACTCTTGGCCAGTCTCTCACATTCTACCCTCCATAAATTTGAGGTCATCTAAAACTCAGCTGCAAGTGTCCATTCTTGCACCACGTCCCGTTTACCCATCACCCTTGTGCTTACTGACCTAAACTGTCTCCCAGTTAAGCAACACCTCTGTTTTAAAATTCTCATCCTCCATGGCCTTGCTCCTCCCTATATCTGAAGTCTCCTCCAGGCTTAGAACCATCAGAACATAGGAACAGGGACTGGCCATTTAGTCCTTCGAATCTCTTCCGCCATTAAGTGAGATTTTGACTGCTGATCTGTGACCTAACTTCAGATGCCCATCTTTACCCCAAAACCCTTAATCCCTTTGGATAACAAAAATTTCTCAATCTCAGTTTAAAATTTAACAACTGATCGAGCATCAATCGCCATTTGTGGAAGAGAGTTCCAAACTTTTACCAAACATTGTGTATAGAAATGTTTCCTAATTTGATGCCTGAAGTGGGTCTGGTCCCCTACTCCTAGACTCCCCAGCTAGCAGAAATACTTTCTCTCTCTTAATCCTGTATGTTTCCCTTAATATCTTCAAAATCTTGATCAAATCATCCCTTAACCTTAAATTCCAGGGAATACAACACTAATTTGCGTAACCTCTCCATGTAATTTAATTCTTGGAGTCCAAGTATCATCTTAGTAAAGCTATGTTGCTCTCCCCCCAAGGCCAATATATCCTTCCTAAGTTGAGGTGCCCAGAACTGCTCGCACTACTCAGAGTACGGTTGAACCACTGCTTTATGTAGCTGAGATATCTGCATTCAAAGAGTCATTACGGCACAGAAGGAGGCCTTTTGGTCCATCACAGAAATCAAAGAAAGTTCCGAAGAAGGGTCACTGAACGTTAACTCTGCTTCTCTTTCCACAGATGCTGCCAGACCTGCTGAGTATTTCCAGCATTTCTTGTTTTTATTTCAGATTTCCAGCATCTGCAGTATTTTGCTTTTACTTTAAACGTATGCCCCCTAATCACTAACCTCTCTGCTAAGGTAAATAGGACCTTCATATCCACTCTATCAAGACCCCTCACAGTTTTGTACATCTCAATCAAATCTCCCCTCAGCCTTAATTGTTCGAAGAAGAACAACCCCAGCCTAAAGGCTTGCTACCCGACCCGAACCCGATGGGACCCGACGACAGGTCGGGTCGGGCCGGGTATGGGTCAGGCACACACAGTAATTAATTGGACTTTAAAGGTTGTTTAAAAAGATGAAGATTGGAGCCACGAAGTCAGTGATTGTTTGGTCACGAGTTAAACAGAAACCGAAGGAGTTGTGCCCAGACAGGTTGTGCCACACTGTACCAGTATCTGTATTGCTTAAAATAAACACAGCAATTGCCTGAAGGCTCAGACAATATCATTATACATTACCTAGACTCCTGCTTTACAGGTTGAAATACTTGCTGCAAGTTTATCCAGTGAGCAGCCAAGATGCAGAGACCAGAAAGGTCCTGAGTGATTAATTATTATAAAATATACAGTATTTATATAAAAAATATTAAATGATCACTGTCAGGATTCTAGTCTACACATATACAGTACTGTACTAGTTTTCCACACAGTACTTGAGGTGCCTTACTACACTTGGCATTACAGATTATCTTTTCAATGTATATTTATATTTCATGTCAAACATTCTCTGGTATATATAGCCTGAGGGTTCCCTTACACAGTGGCACATCCCTGATAATGGCCTACCCTCAACTGTCTAGACCCTAAAACTCTGGAATTCCCTCTCTAAATGGCTCCACTTCTCTCTCTCCCTCTCATCCTTCAAGCCACTCCTTAAAACCTACACCTTTGACCAAGCTTTTGGACATCTGCCCTAATATCACCTAATGTGATATTTTGTTTGATATTCACTCTCGTGAAGCATCTTGGGATGTTTTACTATTTTAAAAGTGCTATATAAATGCAATTGTTGTTGTTGGTCTATTCAAAGATACTAAGTATCATCACCTCATTCCATGACAATATGAAAGGCACAATTCAGCATAGCGGTGCTGCATCAGACCCCTTTCCTATCCTGCGTGGTGTGAAACAGGGCTGTGTTCTCGCACCTACACTGTTTGGGATATTCTTCTCACTGATGCTCTCACATGCGTTCAAGTCTTCAGAAGAAGGAATTTTCCTCCACACAAGATCAGGTGGCAGGTAGTTCAACCTTGCCCGTCTTAGAGCGAAGACCAAAGTATGGAAAGTCCTCATCAGGGAACTCCTCTTTGCTGACGATGCTGCATTAACATCCCACACCTAAGAGTGTCTGCAGAGACTCATCGATTGGATTGTGGCTGCCTGCAAAGAATTTGACCTAACCATCAGCCTCAAGAAAATGAACATCATGGGACAGGACGTCAGAAATGCTCCATCCATTAATATTGGCGACCACGCTCTGGAAATGGTTCAAGAGTTCACCTACCTAGGCTCAACTATCACCAGTAACCTGTCTCTCGATGCAGAAATCAACAAGCGCATGGGAAAGGCGTCTGCTGCTATGTCCAGACTGGCCAAGAGAGTGTGGGAAAATGGCGCACTGACACGGAACACAAAAGTCCGAGCGTTTCAAGCCTGTGTCCTCGGTACCTTGCTCTACGTCAGCCAAGAGCGATGTCTCAATTCATTCCATCTTCGCTGTCTCTGGAGAATTCTTGACATCAGGTGGCAGGACCGTATCTCCAACACAGAAGTCCTCGAGGCGGCCAACATTCCCAGCATATACACCCTACTGAGTCAGCGGCGCTTGAGATGGCTTGGCCATGTGAGCCGCATGGAAGATGGCAGGATCCCCAAGGACGCATTGTACAGCAAGCTCACCACTGGTATCAGACCCACCGGCCGTCCATGTCTCCGCTTTAAAGACGTCTGCAAACGCGACATGAAGTCCTGTGACATTGACCACAAGTCGTGGGAGTCAGTTGCCAGCGATCGCCAGAGCTGGCGGGCAGCCATAAAGGCGGGGCTAAAGTGTGGCGAGTCGAAGAGACTTAGCAGGAAAAAAGACAGAAGTGCAAGGAGAGAGCCAACTGTGTAACAGCCCCGACAACCAATTTTATCTGCAGCGCCTGTGGAAGAGTCTGTCACTCTAGAATTGGCCTTAATAGCCACTCCAGGCTGCTCCACAAACCACTGACCACCTCCAGGTACTAAAGCCCAAAGAATTCTGATCTGTCCTCATCCTCTGTTGCTGGGTCTTCAGCCCCAGCCCCGCCCTCTGGGTGACTGACAACCAATGGTTGCGGACAGCCCCGCCCTCTGGGTGACTGACAACCAATGGTTGCGGACAGCCCCGCCCTCTGGGTGACTGACAACCAATGGTTGCGGACAGCCCCGCCCTCTGGGTGACTGACAACCAATGGTTGCGGATAGCCCCGCCCTCTGGGTGACTGACAACCAATGGTTGCGGACAGTCCCGCCCATGGGTGACTGACAACCAATGGTTGAAGACAGCCCCGCCCTCTGGGTGGCTGACGGTTATCGGTGTCCGTGGCCCCACCCCCTGAGTGACGACCATCGAACGGGAACCGAGGCCCCACCCCCTAAGTGACAAACAGCCAATGGTTGCGACGAGCCCCATCCCCTGGGTGACTGGCGGCTAACGGAAACTGTAGTCCCGCCCCGCCCCGCCGTTCGACCAGCGCCTGTCCACGGAGCTACTTGTCTGCTACTTCGAAGAGAGCTGCCCGCCATGGCTAACAAAAACTTCAGGGTCTTTATGGACATCGCCGCGAAAGGCAATACCTTGGGCCGCATCGTTATGGAGGTGAGTTGGGGTACTTCCTCCCCCCCGCGCTCCCGCCCCCGCCCTCCTTGGAGGCCCCTTTTGTTCTTTAATCTATGGGCCCAGGCCCTGGTCCCCCCCAGTGGCGGGGGTGCGGGGCCGGTATCCACCACCGGGGCGGGGAGGTCGAAGCTCCCGGTTGCCGACGTCCTCAGCGCGCATGCGCGGGCACCCCCTGGGCCGCACGTGGTGGAATGTAACCAGACCGCATTAGGGGGTAAAATACCCAACAAATGCTGCCAAAATAACCCCAAGTCGCCTTAAAATGCAATTGCATACTGGTGCAAACGCCAATAATGCGGGATATGCGCCATTAAATACCCATTACTGTAGGTTGGGAACAGTGCAACAAAGCCCCACTGCAGTCTGCTGCAGAATTGCAACCACGCTATAGCACCACCCGAATACGCATGCTTTTCTGCAATGTGCGTCATGTTTTTTATGCAGATTAAATTTTTCCTTTTCGTGGGTTGTATTGGCACCGCCCAACCTTAGGTTTGGTTAGAAGTGAATGCGAACCGCATTGCAGAGGGTTCTCAATCTCTTTCTTCCTGCCCACCCTTCGCCGGAGTAAATTGCAACAAGCATTTTTTTTTTGTTTCGGTGCTTTAAATATTCTAAGGGGCGAGCTGGGTGGAAGGGGACTTTAGACACCGCTCTCAGCATCCAAATTAAAGGTTAGAGCCTGAGGTTTATTAGTATGTCTCTTGTCTATACATTTTAACCATGGGTGCCACGAGAAGTGGGGGTAGGAGGGGCAGTGCTGTCTATTGGCCTTTTGTCCGGTAGCTCCAAAAGGGGCGAATTGGCGGCCCCTTTCCAGACTGCTTCCCCACTGGCTACAATGAGAATTTAGTGCATCAACACCGGGTGCGGATCTGACTCGGCAGTGATTTATCTGGTGATCAAATAGCCTGAAAACGCCCAGTCGCCGTTCTCTGGCAGGATGGCCATTGCGGCCCGGGGGAACCACGCCTGCAACATCAATGCAAACTGCTGCAGGTGATGGGAATCTGAAATAAACCCAAAAAGTGCTGGAAATACTCAGCAGGTCTAGCAGCAAGAAGCAAGGTTAATGTTTCAGGTTAGTGACTTTTCATCAGAACTGGCAAAGGTTAGAAATGTAATAGTTTTTAAGCAAATAAAGCAGGGGTGGGGCAAAAGGGAAGGTGTTATTAGGACAGAGGGTCACAGAATAACTGACAAGGTGATCATGGAGCAAAGGGTGTGTTGAAAGACAAAGTGTTAGTGCAGAGAGGGTGTTAAATGACAGAATAATGAACAGTCTTGGCCAAAAGCACAAACATGAAAAAAAGAGTGGGCAGGCAAATAGTTAAAAATGAATGATGAAACAAATTTAAAATAAAAAAGGGGGGCCAGTCAGGCTCTGAAAATAATGAACACAATAGCGATCAGTCAGATAGGCTGCAGCCTGCCTAATCGGTAAATGAGATGCTGTTTCTCAAGCTTGTGTTAATGTTCACTAAAACACTAGCAAGCTCAGGACAGAGATGTGGGCATGAGAGCAGGGCTATGTATTGAAATGGCAAGCGACAGGAAGCTCAGGGTCATGTTTTCGGACTGAGTGAAAGTGTTCCACAAAGCGGTCACCCAATCTGCATTTGGTCGCCCAATGTAGAGGAGACTACGTTTTGAACAGTGAATACAGAATACTAAATTGAAAGAAGTACAAGTAAATCGCTGCTTCGCCTGAAAGGAGTGTTTGGGGCCTTGGATAGTGAGGAGAGAGGAGGTAAAAGGGCAGGTATTACTTACACCTTTGCGATTGCCTGGGAAGGGGATGAGGTGTCGGTAATGGAGGAGTGGATCAGGGTGTCACGGAGGGAACGATCCTTTTGGGAAGCTGATGGGAGTGGAGGGGAAGGAGCGTTTGGTAGTGGTATCATGCTGGACATGGTGGAGGATGGTCCTTTGGATGTGAAGTCTGGTGTGGTGGAAAGTGAGGACAAGGGGAACCCTGTTGTGGTTCTGGGAGGGAGGAGAAGGGGTGAGGGTAGAGGTGTGGGAAATGGGCCAGACACTATTGAGAGCCCTGCCAACCACATTTGGGGGGGGAGGAATCCTCGGTTGAGGAATAAGAAAGACATGTCAAACACTGTTGTGGAAGGTTGCATCATCAGAGCAGATGTGTTGGGAGACTGAGAAACTGGGAGAATGGAATGGAGTCCTTACAGAAGGCAGGGTGTGAAAAAGTGTAGCTGAGGTAACTGTGGGAGTGGATGGGCTTATAATGTATATTAGACAGCCTATCCCCAGAGATGGAGACCGGGAAGGGAAGTGTTGGAGATGGACCATGTAAAAGTGAGAGAAGGGTGGCAATTAGAAGCAAAGTTGATAACGTTTTCCAGTTCGGGGTGGGAGTAGGAAATGGCACCGATATTTAGTTTAGTTTAGAGATACAGCACTGAAATAGGCCCTTCGGCCCACCGAGTCTGTGCCGACCATCAACCACCCATTTATACTAATCCTACACTAATTCCATATTCCTACCACATCCCCACCTGTCCCTATACTTCCCTACCACCTACCTATACTAGGGGCAATTGCTAATGGCCAATTTACCTATCAACCTGCAAGTCTTTGGCATGTGGGAGGAAACCGGAACACCCGGAGGAAACCCACGCAGACACAGGGAGAACTTGCAAACTCCACACAGGCAATACCCAGGATTGAACCCGGGTCGCTGGAGCTGTGAGGCTGCGGTGCTAACCACTGTGCCGCCCACAGTCATCAATGATACAGTCATCAATGTAAAAAGAGTTGGGGGAGGGGTCCTGAGTAGGACTGGGAGAAGAAATGTTCGACATATCCCACAAATGACAGGCATAACTAGGATCCATGCGTGTACCCATAGCAACACCTTTTACTTGAAGGAAGTGAGTGGAGTTGAAGGAGAAGTTGTTCAACGTGAGAGCAATTTCAGCCAGGTGGAGGAGGGTGGTGGTGAATGGCGACTGGTTGGCCTCTGCAAAGAAGTAGCAGACAGCCCTCAAACTGTCCTGGTGGGGGATGGAGGTGTAGAGAGATTGGACGTCCATAGTGAAGAGGCGGTTGGGGCCAGGAAACTGCAAATTGTCAAAATGACGTAGGGTGTCAGAAGAGTCACGGATGTAGGTGGGAAGAGACTGGACCAGGGGAAGAAATAGGTTCAGTGGGGCAGGAAAGGGCTGAAAGGTCTGCCAGGACAGTCCTGTTTGTGGATTTTGGGAAGGAGGTGGAAGCGGGCTGTTCGGGTTGCGGGACAATGAGGGAGCTGCAGAGGGAAAATCTCCAGAGGAGATTAGGTCAGTGACAGTCCTGTGGACAGTTGCTTGATGTTCGGTGGTGGGGGTCATGGTCCAGGGGGATGTAGGAAGAAATGTCTTGACAGTTGGCGCTCGGCCTCTGCAAGGTAGAGGTTGGTATGCCAGACAACAACGCCACCCTTGTTTGTAGGTTTGATCACAATGTTGGGGTTAGATCTGCGAGAACAGAGTGCAGCAAGTTCAGAGGGGAACAGGTTAGAGTGAGTGAGAGGAGCGGAGAAATTGACATGGCTGATGTCTCGCCGATAGTTTCCAGTGAAAAGATCAAGAGTGGGTAAGAGGCCAGGTGGAGGGAGAATGCTGGAGGCAGATGAATGGGTCTGCTGGTCAGGAGGAGGACTCCTGGTCAAAGAAGTGAGCCCGGAGACGAAGGCGACAGAAGAAGAGTTCAACGTCATGCCGAGCGCAAAATTCATTGAGGTGGGGGCGTAAGGGGATAAAACTCAGTCCTTTCAGTACAGAACGTTAAACGTCAGAGAGGGGGAGGTCAGAGGCTATAGTGAGTATACGACAAGCGGTTAGGTCAGAAGGGGTGGGGTCAGGGAAGTGAAAGGGAAGGAGGATCTGGAGGGGCATTAGTCCCCATCAGCTGCTGGAGCTTGCGTTCCTTAACACTTGAAAGGAAGACAAAAAAATTTTTTGTTAATGCATCAGGTAAGACAAAGGATGAAATTAAACTGTGGGGTAGAACAGCTGTGTGATAAAGTGAGGTGGTGCTTCTGGACAGGTCCAGTGTGTACATGTGAATTAAACACTGAAATAAAAGCAAAATGCTGCAGATGCTGAAAATCTGAAATAAAAACAAAAAAAATGCTGGAAATATTCAGCGGGTTTGGCAGCATCTGTGGAGAGAGAAGCAGAGTTAACGTTTCAGGTCAGTGGCCCTTCATCAGAACTGGCAAAGGTTAGAAATGTAAGGTTTTAAGCAAACAAATTGGGGGTGGGGCAAAAGGTTACAAAAGGACGGTGTTGCTGGGACAAGGCTGCAAAGGATAGCTGATACGAAGGTCATGGAGCAAAGGTAAAGGGTGTGTTGGTGTGGTGAAAGACAGCGCTAATGCAGAAAGGGTGTTAAATAACAATAATGAACAGTGTTGGCTGTGATTGACAGCCCGAATCCGCTCCTTCCAGTTAGTGGCTTCCGCTCAGCACAGATTGACAGCCCCGGCTCAGATTCTTCCGAGTTGAGCATGTGCTCAGTTTGCAGCGGTCTTGTTGAACGCCATGTTTCCCTGTGCAGCCCTTTACTTTCTGCATCGCAGCAGAAACACCAGCGCCCTGTGCAGACTGCGGCTCGCAGCTTTTACGGAGCTGCGATACTGCAGCTCGATGGCTGGGAAGAGGCCTAGGGTTTACATGGACATTTCCGCGGCCGGCGATCCCTTGGGCCGGATCACAATGGAGGTAAGTTGTGGTTCTTGGACACTCGGCACGGGGCAGGCGCTCGGACCAGTTTAACTTGTCATTTCGATCTTGTGTTTGAGATAATTGCGTTTCCAAATGGATTTAAGAACTTTTATGCAATTAATCTGTTAGCCGTTGACAACCACGGGTGAAAGCAAATAATGGTCGGGAGGGAGTTTGTGGTCAGCGGTGAAACAAGGCGATCTCTGAAGCCAATTTCTGTTATGTGGCTGTCGCCCTGTTGTGGTACTGCAACTGATTCTTCACTCGGCATAAGAACTGGAGTGATTGGCGTCAAGCTATTCAAGGCAACCAATAATCACATTAAAGGGTTTTCATTGAATCCCAAGTAGGAAACAAAAAGCACTAAAATAAATCGCTGTTTCCATTTTTTTTTAAATGGAGCAAGTTGCAGATTGGAACATGCACATGTAATCACATCGCTGCTTAAAACCCTGATTGAGCAAGGTGTAACTTTATAATGGGTTTAAAATAACGATGTGGGAACGGAAAATTGAAATTCTTGATCTCTAGAAGTTGCAGAAGTTCAAATGCATATTCAAGTAAAGACGGCCATGGTCTAAAAGCAAAATACTGCAGTTACTGAAAATCTGAAATAGTTAATGTTTCAGGTCGATGACCTTTCCTCACCACGATCCATCTCGTCGTATTCTACCATCCAGTCATATGATTCAACAATTAAGTTGTCAATAGTAATCAATCTCTTGCCAATTAGTCTACAGGAGGCAAGACTCCAGCGGTGGAGAGCTTTGGGGAAACTTTATTTTGTGTAATACAGCATTTGGAATTTTCACTTCTGTTGTCTGAAGGCCAACAGTTCTTTGACCCGTAGCTTGTAAAGCAGTTCTGGATATTAGATTTGGAGTTCTTCATTATGAAGGTTAAGCTCAAGGTTCGCTTTTTCAAAAAGCCCCAAGTTAGTCATGTATTTTGTTTTAGTATAGAATAGCTTTTTTGTAAAAGTGCCTTTTATTTTGCTTCATTGTTCCAGACTCGTCACTGAAGGCTGCTGCATACTTACAGCGCACTTGTACTGTACTACATTTTTTGGCGGTTTGTAAGTTCAGTCTTGTACTGGCTGCTGCACACATTGTGGACCAATAGAAAATAGCAGCAAAAGTGTTAATTCTAAAATGGTGTGAAAAGAATGAATGGAGTGTAAGCTGTTTACTGTGCACAATAATTTGCAAAGAAATACTCTTTTCGTGTGCTGTAGCTTGGAGGCTGAAAGCCTGGAGTTATTGATGAAATATTTAGATGCTGAAATGAGGGACTGTAGAGGTCTTTGCAGTTGGGTAAATTAGGATTGACTGGCCTTTCTCTATTAAGTGATTGAATGAAGCACTTGATGATTGAACTGATGACTGTCTTCACATGATAGGTTGGTAAGTAGCAGGGGTTTCTTTGGACACCATATAAGTGAGACATTGGGTGCTTGAATGCCATATTTTACATTAGGTGAGAAGGCGCGATGGATATCATCAGCATACATGTGAACATTAACCCTGTTTACAAACGATGTAGATGAGGCAAGACTCGAATTGAGTGTGGGAATGAGAAAAGAAGCTGTTTGTGGAGATGGCTGTTATAGATGAATGGAACCAGCAGCGGGCATTCCCACTGAGCTGAATAATGGAGAGGCATTGGAGAAATGTAGCGTGATACTTGAGTGTGGGATCAAGAAGAGTAAGGAGGGATAATGTACTACAGAAAAAATAATTTCCAACTGGGTCGAGGCTATTTAAGTGCTGTGGCATGTTTGATTGGAGAAATGAAAACATAGAAATTTCTATGAGGTGGTCAGAAATTTGGGAGATGTCGACATGTCCAAGGTGATGGACTAGTTGAGCGTGGGCTTTTTTGAGGGGAATGATGGCACAAGGAAGAAAGGTGGAACAGAACCTGAAGAGAAGGAACTACTTATGTCGTCACCTGGCATAAGGACCAGGAAGAGGTGATTGGTGAGAGCATCAGATAAGATTTGCTGCTCTTGAGGGAGCAACAGCTGCCATGATGGTCTTCTGGCAAGTGCCAAGAGGGTAGCCGTGGTTTTTGTCTTCCTTTTTGCTTTTATGTGTCTCTTTTCCCAATAGGTTTTCAGCTAAGCTTTTGATTCCTAGCATCTATAAGTTTAATTTATTGCTGTTTATTAATTAAAAACAGATTCCTGCAATGACATCATTGGTTTCTACTGACAAGCTGGCACTCTTAAATTAGTGTTCCCTAGATTGTCAAAATTTGCAAGAGATTTGCAGGAATTTTCCCACCAAAAAACTTTGAAAGTCACTGTTAAATGCTTATTGACCAGTTGTGGTAAAATACTTACATCCCATCTGCAACAGCCACGTGCCTACAATTTCTACAGTTGGTCTGTATGAAACTTGTGTACACGCCATTGGATTTTAAAAACTTTCGAATACAATGTTGGAATAGTGAATGCAGCTGTTTTTAATGTTTTATTATTGTACATAATGGATATATTGAAGATGTGCGCTGCTTGTCTCTTTTTCAGATCCGAGCTGATGTGGTCCCAAAGACTGCAGGTAAGTCCCAAGAACTGACTGTGTTGAGGTGAAGAAAGTTTCAGTTGTTTAGATGTGTGGTCTTACTCTGAATGACTTTGTTGCAGAAAACTTCCGTGCATTGTGCACAGGTGAGAAGGGGTTTGGGTACAAAAGCTCGACATTTCACAGAATCATTCCCGGCTTCATGTGCCAGGTAAAGGAACAATGTTATTTTTGTGTCTAGTTGGGAATATCTCTGCTTGTTTGAGTAAATGACTAATGACTTGTTCAACTTCCATTGTTCAGGGGGGTGACTTCACAGCACACAACGGCACTGGTGGGAAGTCCATCTATGGTACCAAGTTTGAGGATGAGAATTTCAAATTGAAGCACCAAGGAGCTGGTAAGTAGGATGCTTGACACATTTGTATCATCATTTTCGTGGTTGGAGTGGAAAGCGAGTGTTGAGGGGAAGTTGTTCTTTGGGTAGAAGGGTCTGGTGCAGTGTTGGGGGTGAGGGGTGGGTGGCGCCAGATGAATGATGTGGAGAATGAGGGCAGGGAGAGGTTCATTTGGCTGTAATGCTCAGTGTGGAAGGACTACTTTGGGTGACTGAAATTACATGTGTTATTGAAAGAGTATCTGGGGATTACTGAAAGTACAGTTTGGGGCTGTCACAACTTTGCATGCTGCAGGTCCTCAAATAGTCATCTAATGTTATATTCGGAACAGTACCTACAGGAGTAGTGCCATTTGAAAACCTGAAATAAAGTTCCTTCTTGTGGAGTATTATCAAATCTTTGGAGAAACCGAATATATTTAAGTAAAGGTGCCACGTAAATACAAATCTTTTTATTGATTGTTATGCTAATCAAATTAATTTCAATTGAGTTATGGCTATATTCTCTACATTTTTGAATGGTGCTACTTTTGTACATTATACTTCCACGTGCCCACAGATTTCCTATGGGATTTTTCACTGGAATTTGCTATTAGAAAGCCATTTCAGTGCATTGCTCTCTACAGGGATCTGTGACCTGTGAACAGGGCACTCAACTGCATTTTCTTAACCAATCAAATTGAAGAATCCTTAATGAGGCATGCAGAGTTTGAACCAGGATCTCTAACAGTTAATTCAATGTCCAATCAGGTACAGAGGACAAGAAAGATGGGTTTGAGAGATAAAAGACTTTTTTTTTTAAAGTTTATTTTAAACCTCCAACTGTAGCATCTGAAGGAATGCAACTCCATACTTGTATAAGCTAATTTTCAGTATCAGACAGGATATTTGGTAGTAATGAAGACCTAGCCTGTTAAAATTACTTTGTGTAATGGACAAGCCCTAACTTTTTCTGGCTAGTTTATCACATAAGTACCGCAACTTTATGCCAAGTATCTCATCAAGGTACTGTTACAGCAAAGCTACTGCAGGAGCAGGGCAACTCGGACAGCAGCTAGCTGATTTCTGCGTTTAACTGCACATGGTCACTGGAACTTGTTGGACCGATTTACTCTTTTTAATGACAATGAGCACTGAGCCTCACTTATTTTTACTGCCAAGTCTGGGCTGTTAGAAGCTGACCTACTCCTGATGCAAAATTCTGAAAGTGTCATTTCAGGTCTTCACCGGTGGCTTGAGTTTTTTTAAGCAAGTTCCTGGGCCATGTAGATTTCAAAGGCCCCAGATTCAATCTCCAGTCTGTACTGTTAGCTGATCTTGCTGCCATTGGGTTTTAGGGATAAATTTTCCTGATTTATGTCACTCCCTCCTGAAAGTGACAGTGTTTGTGGAGACTGGATCAAGATGGGTTCAGTTGTGATGACCCCTTCCTCAATAACATACTCTGCCAGCAATCCTGGCTGTGCTCTAGCAGGGGGTAATGACTGAGGATGGAGGTACCTTTCCCATGCAGTCAATATTCATGTGTGTGCTCTGATGTGTCACCAGGCTATTTGAACCAGGATAAAGGGAGGGGCAACAGATCCTGACTAACATGGCCACTTTCAACAGGTCTTACTAGATAGAAGCAGAGGGAACTCTAGCTGGTTTCCCATCCCTGTTCTAAATGTACTAGAGGTTGGGTTGTGCAATATGGGTCACTGCATAGTGATCACTCTTTGCTAATTTGGACACCGTGAAGGAAGTTCTAATCCTTCCTCCTTATCCTTGCACTTTGTCCCTGTTGGAATCAGCTTCCTCAGCACTGATGAGCCTTGGAGCTTTTGGCTAGTCAGCTCACCATCACACCAGAACAAGCATTTCTTTACCTAGTTTTTCTGCCAGCGGCCAGTAGAGAGCTATTTAAATGGAGATTTTGACTGACAACCAACACTATGTTCATATGTACTGTTTGTTCTGTTTTATTTTCTGGGTCATATCTCCATAATTGGTTTGGGTTGGGGGGAATACAGCTACTGCACTAAATTCAGCTGAAGGGTGAGATTTAATTTATATACTCAAATTTCCTACACAATTTTTCAACCAACATAAATTAGTTAACCTGCCAGGGTCCTTCTATTTCCACTCTTCCAAAGGTGCTTTGCCCACTAGTTTCCGCTTAACTTTCACGCTGGTGCCTTTCCGCGCCTCCCTGATGGTGCAGCTTACATTGAGGATTTGGGATATAGCAATTGCTAGTAAACCTGGGTGTAACCACTAAGTGTAGTAGGATACTGAAAATATGGCCAGTCTTATCTGGGCTACTCCTGTTTCTAGGGTGTCGATCAGTATATCTTGGGACCTTTCATGTTTGCCTATGTCTTAGCTGAAGTGCATCTGTCATATTTGAGGTACCACACTTTTATAAGAGAAAAGAGGGGAGCCAGTTTCTACTGGCTTTCATCACTGTCTTTACCTAATCCCTCGCCCCACTAGCAATGAATGAGCCAGGCATTCATAAGTAACCAATCTACAGGAAAAGTACACTTGACTCAATAGTCCAAGTAATGGCACTAAATGGTTGTCATTTTTAAGCATAACTTCATCTTGGCTAAACATTGAGAGCTGTAGTCCTCAGAATTGCCTGTCAGCACAGCTCTTGGGGATCATTTAGTCTCAGATTTATTGACTGTTTACGTGAGAAGCACAGGTATGGTAAATAAGTGAAAATGGTCATCAACCTGAATTTTTTGATTAGCAGACAAAAGCAATTGTTAACCTTCATCTTTATAACAAAGCTGAGTCTATAATTTCTTAATTTCAAAATCCTTCTATTGCAATTCTATCCACTTCAAAATCTGACAGAAGGTCAGGAAGTTAGCTTTGCAGTCATCTCTCCTAACCTCCCTGTTAACTCTTGCTCTGTGTCTGACCCTGTTCCTTCTCCCAATCCTAGATAGCAATTTTTAACATTTCACTATGTTTAAGGCAATATACAATGTAAGTTATACAGGAAAGGAAGCTGAACACATTTTTGAAATAATTACTTTGTCATTTTGCTATTGTAGGTACCCTGTCTATGGCCAATGCTGGGCCAAATACAAATGGATCCCAGTTTTTTATATGTACTGGGGAAACTCCGTGGTAAGTGTATTGTGACTTAGTGCTTTCTGCTTTGCAATTATTCACTGCAGGATTTGGTGAGTACTAATATCTTGTTGGATCTTGCAGGTTGGATAAAAAACATGTTGTATTTGGTTCGGTGGTAGAGGGCTATGACGTCGTACAGAAGATGGAGAAGCTCGGCAGCTCCTCTGGCAAATCCAGCTGTACTGTTAGCATCATTAATTGCGGACAGCTGTGAATGGATTTATACAATTTAAATAAAACTTGATTTACAATTCCAAGTTTGCTGTGTACTGCAGTATTGCATATTTTAACTAATTGCAAATAGCCCAGGAACTTTCTCTCAAAGGTTTTTCCAGGTATTTATCATTTGTTCTCTGGATATGGTTCATGGCCTCGAACTTCTGCAGTCATCGTGGTAAAGGTACCCCTTATCATCCCTTGTTGGATAGGAAGTTTCGATTTTGACTCGGTAACAATGAAGGAACAGCACTATATTTCCAAGTCAGAATGATGAGACTTGCAGGGAGACCTGGAGGTGTTGGTGATGGGGGTTTGGACAGTCCTTTTGGGGGGGAAAAAAACTTGCTGGTAACGGCACATCCTGTTCCACACTAAACCCACAGTGCATTAGTGGTGGAGGGGTGGCCGATCTAAAGCACTGCTTTAGCCTGGTTGAGTGTTGCAGCTGCACCCATCCAGAGAAGAATTCATGGTTAGGAAATTGTCGTCTCCTGCCCAGCCACAGAGTAGGTCAAAAGCAGATACTTTTAATTGGCAAGATGTGACTTGGTGTTGCATGGGAATCTGTTTTGGGGCCTCAACTATTCACCATGTTCATTAACAGTCAATGGGATTGAGAACACATATGCAAATGACAAAGCTAAATGGCAATGTAAGCAGTGTAGATGGAAGTGCAAAATTAAAGATATTTGATTAAGTAGGGAACAATGTGCCACTTTAGACCTGAAAAGGATAGATTAGAGTAGTTTCTAAATAAGGTAGAGAAGCAGAATGTCCAAAGAGACTTGGTCCATTTACATAGATTGTTAAAATTTCATGGACAGATACAGAAGGTTAATAGAATGCTGAGCTTTATATGTAAATGACTAGAAGACACTGGTGTAGAAGTTATGTTACAGCTATACAAATTACTAGTCAGATCACATCCTAGAGAACCATGGTCAGTTCTGGGTACCATACCTTGGGAGGGATATATTAGCCTTGGAGGGACTGCAGTGTAAGTTTACCAGATTGACACCTGGACATTGAGTGTTATATTACAAAGTTTACACACACTAGGTTGTGTTCCCTTGAATTTAGACAGTTACGTGTGATTTTGATTGAAGTTTTCAAGATATTGAGGGGAATCGATTGGGAGAGAAAGTAACTGCAACCAGTGGAAATAGTTGCTATTGAATTTGTGATGTATCCAAGTCTGGGCTGGATTCATGCCCAGGTCCTGGAGGTTAATGCTTGGAGTTAACACTGTCCATCACCCAGACTGCCACTGTTAGCATCTCTTCTCAATACTGTCTACCTGTTTTTGGTTTGATGATGGAACCAACTTTCTGGATCCAAGTCTAGCTGCATTTAATGTTTTCCTCCCCAGTATGATGATTGTCTACCCATGTTAATGACCCTGGACTTGTGTAGGAAACTGGAGCAAAATCTTTTCTGATTGAAGCTGTAGTGATATAAGCACCCAGACAGTTATAGAAACAACAATGGGATTGGAGGAATAGGGACTGTAAGCAGCCAGGTGATTTCTGCAGGAGGTTTGAATATGGGAGAGATGGATTTTCTGGTTATCAGCTGTCTGATTGGACAGTGCTTAGTTCTGGTGAATCTAGATTCAGTGTTGTTGCCAACACTGTACAGGAGGGAAGAAACTTCTGGGATTGTTCTGAGGTAGTCTAGTCCAAACAAATTGGTGAATTGTGATGCTATCAATAGTGTGGGACTTGTGATCATGGAAGCACGCTTCCTGCTTAGCTTAGATGCTACTTTCTTAAGGTGGTTGGGGCAGGATAAGTAACTCCTTTGTGTGGATTATTGGATGTTAATGTTGGCTTTAAAATAACCCAGATTGGAAAAAAAAAAGTGGTTAAGTTCTTCAGTAATGGAAAGAACTTGCCCTGGTTTGTCTAGATTTGAATGGGTTTGATGTCAGACTAATATTTTGCTGCAGGGACATTGTTAGAAAGTTAACTACCTGTAATCTTCATGGGACCAAATGTACTTGGCCCCCTAGTGCACCACCAAGTCAGACTTCAGTATTTGCAGCATGCTCGAAATGAAGTTTTTTATTACCTATCTCGTCAGTTTTGTCTTCATGCTACAATAGCAATGATCATTTGTGAAGGACTCACCCAGATGCCCCATCCTATAAACAGATACTGCATTTTTTTTTCTAGTATCAGTGTTGGCAATGGGAAAAGATTTAATTCGATTGTTAGCTCAGGAAAAGTGGTGGTCGCCACTGAAAACCACGTGTATGACTTTAATAAAGCCTTGTCTTCAATGATTGATCCTATGTGAAACTCAGTATGAAGGATGTTTCCTTTTAAATAATGACCAAAACCTACAAAGCAGCTGATCTTTTTTATTTCCTAATATGGTGGAACTTTACTTTGGGAGAGGGGAACCATTTTTCCCCTACCATCATCTTCTGAAACTGATGTCAGGCCCATTACTATTATTCACAATTAAGATTTTAACAGTGCAGGATACTCATTGAAGGCATGACAGCTCTTCCTTGTCTTGTCCTTACACATTGTCTACACTTGTACTTTCTAGTGAGTTACTGGATAGCAGCGAGGAGTGGAAACCCTCAGTGATCATTTATTTCCCTCGTGTTTGTCCGGTGCTAAGATCAGTTGTGCATCCCCTGTACCCCAGCTAGAACAATTTAATTTAGCAGACAGCTGTCCTGTTTTGCACCTGGATGATCAGCTGTGAATGGAAATAAATTGGGGAATTTTAATTGAGTCCCAACATATTGCTGAACTTGGCTGATAAATTTACAATATTATGAACCACTGGCTGTGAAGCAAAATTCATACCCCACTTTGCGATAAAGACCAGCTCAGGTCAGGAAAATAAAACCCGACAGAACCACGCCTGACCCAGCCCGAGTCCCTCTATTTTTTCCCGCGCCCAACCTGACCAAGCCTGATCCAACCACCGGAATGTTCACTTTACCTACTTTCTGATTCCAAATCCGTTTCTTTTTAAACAATCTTTCAAGTCCAATTAATGCTGTGTGTCCGACCCGAAACCGACGGCTTTGGAGGTGGGGTGATAGCAGCCCCATTGGTCTTAGACCAGCCAAATGAGGCCAAGGAGGCAGAACAATTACAGGAGGATATCCCTGGAATATTCCCTGACTGTGGTAACTAGGGCCATGGCTAAACAAGCTCCACCAGAACAAGGTGAGCCAGTAATTCAGCCAGAGGACCCCAAGGTCTGGCTGGCTGAAATGTTTTTTTTGGAGATTTAGGGGATTGATGCCCAACAGGCAGACCCTGATTTATAAAGCATAGAGCAGACCGCCTGTTCGGAGGCAGGGAAAATGCCTGAATGTTATTACTTTAAAAATAGAGTAATAATGAGGAAATGGAAGTGACCTGCAGAGGAGGAGTGAACAGTGTTCCAACAAAATTTCCCCCCCACCCCCCCAAAAAAAAATATCATTGAGAGATTAAGGATTGCTCATGAAAACACACGTGCCCAGCCATTGGGAATCAAAGACACAGGCACGGATAAGTCAACACTTTTACTGGCCTCAAATCCACAATGATGTGGTTAAATGCTGTAGGACCTGCCAGTTTGTTGGGAAACTACAATCAAGCCTGCTCCACTAATCCCCATTCCCACATTTGAGGAACCTTTCAGTAGAGTACTGATGAATTGAGTGGGCGTGGGACCCCTACCCAAAACTAGGGCAGGTTACCAATATCCCCTAACCACCATGGATATGGCCATCCAATTCCCAGAAGCCATCTCCTTGTGGAAAATTACAGCTAAAGCCGTAGTTGAGGACTGATAGAGATCACCTGATAAAAGGCAGCCCAAAGAAATTCAGTCTAATCGAGAAACTAATTTCATGTCCTGAATGTTCCAAGAAATCACACACAGCCTTGGTACTGACCAGCTGAAATCTTCTGCAAATCACTTACAGTCTCAAGGGACTCTGAAATTATATCAAATGCTGAAAATCATGATCAGGGCATATTGCTGTGATTACCCCCATGACTGGAATAGCTTTATTTTGCTGTTCAATACAAAGATTCACCAAATGAATTCACAGGCTTCAGCCCATTTGAATTTGTTTCTGGACATGAAATTGATCAAGGAAAAATTCCTGGATCAAAGGGAGGAAACCTCATTGCTAAATTACGTATCCGCTTTTCATGAGAGACTTTTTATGGCGTGTACTGCAGCAAAAGAACACCTGAAAGCATTTCAACAAAACACGAAAAGGCTGCAGCCTGAGAATTTAAACCAGGGGACCAGGTTCAGGTTCTGGTACTGTTACAGGATGAACCCCTAAAAGCCAGATTCAGTGGTCCATACAGAGCAAGGCCAAAGGTCAGTGAAGTAAACCACCTAATTAACACACCAGGCCAGAGAAAGAAACAGAGACCGTGCCAAGTAAATATGCTAAAATAAAAAAAACCACAGTTGGGAATCAGATGGACCAATGAGTGTATGTCGAGCAGTGAGAACTGTGGAGGAGGTCAACTCTAGTGAAGCTGGACAAGGGGAGGAAGAGAACCCAGAAAATTCTCAAATTGAACCCCTTACTGTAAAATTGGAAAATACTGAAATTTTAAGGAGACCAGATACCATATTTGACTATTCATCTGGCCAGCACAGAAAGGAAATTGCAGTACAGTTAAGGGAATTTGAGGAGGTTTGTAGGGACAAACCAGGTCGTGACACTCTATGCACAATGTAGATGTAGGAGAGACCCTATCTATAAACAAAACCCTTATCGGCTGTGCCCTGATAAATTGGCTCAAGTCTGTAAAGAAATCCAATATATGCTGGACAATGATTTCATTGAACCCAGGCTGTTACGTGAGGCAAGGGAGGAGATAGCAGGGGCTCTGACACAAATTTTCAGATCCTCTCTGGCCACAGGAGAGGTACCAGAGGACTGGAGGACAGCGAATGTGGTGCCATTATTCAAGAAGGGTAGCAGGGCTAGACCAGGTAATTACAGGCCGGTGAGTCTAGCATCAGTGGTTGGGAAACTATTGGAAAAAATTCTGAGGGACAGGATTGATCTCCACTTGGAGAGGCAGGGATTAATCGGGATAGTCAGCACGGCTTTGTCGGGGGAGATTGTGTCTAACTAATGATTGAATTTTTCGAGGAGGTGACTAGATGTGTAGATGAGGGTTTAGCAGTTGATGTAGTCTACATGGACTTTAGTAAGGCTTTTGATAAGGTCCTGCATGGGAGATTGGTTATGGTAGAGCCCATGAGATCCAGGGCAATGTGGCAAATTGGTTCCAAAATTGGCTTAGTGGCAGGAAACAGGGTAATAGTCAAGGGTTGTTTTTGTGAGTGGAAGCCTGTGACCAGTGGTGTACCGCAGTGATTGGTGCTGGGACCCTTGCTGTTTGTAGTGTACATTAATAATTTAGATGTGAATATAGCAGGTATCATAAGTAAGATCACAGGTGACATGAAAATTGGTGGTGTAAATAGTGAGGAGGAAAGCCTTACATTACAGGACGATATAGATGGACTGGTAAGATGGGCAGAGCAGTGGCAAATGGAATTTAATCCTGAGAAGTGTGAGGTGATGCATTTTGGGAGGACAACAAGGCAAGGGAATATACAATGGCTGGTAGGACCCTAGGAAGTACAGAAGGTCAGAGGGACCTTGGTGTACTTGTCTATAGATCACTGAAGGCAGCAGCACAGGTAGATAAGGTGGTTAGGAAGGCATATGGGATATTGCCTTTATTAGCCGAGGCATAGAATATAAGAGCAGGGAGGTTATGATGGAGCTGTATAAAATGCTAATTAGGCCACAGCTGGAGTACTGTGTACAGTCCTGGGCACCACACTATAGGAAGGATGTGATTGCACTGAAGAAGGTGCAGAGGAAATTCACCAGGATGTTGCCTGGGCTGGAGCATTTCAGTTATGAAGAGAGACTGAAAAGGCTAGGGTTGTTTTCCTTAGAGCAGAGAAGGCTGAGGGGCACCTGATTGATGTATACAAAATTATGAGGGGCATTGATAGGTTAGATAGGAAGAGACTTTTTCCCTTAGCTGAGGGGTCAATAACTAGGGGGCATAGATTTAAGGTAAAGGGAAGGAGGTTCAGAGGGGATTTGAGGAAAAATATTTTCGCCCAGAGGGTGGTTGGAATCTGGAATGCACTGCCTGCAGTGGTGGTAGAGGCAGGAACCCTCACAACATTTAAAAAGTATTTAGATGAGCACTTGAGACGTCATAGCATACAAGGCTATGGGCCAAGTGCTGGAAAATGGGATTAGAATAGTTAGGTGCTTGATGGCCGGCCCAGACACGATGGGCCGAAGGGCCTGTTTCTGTGCTGTATAACTCTATGACTCTATGTTGTCGGGTCCCATTGGGTTCAGCTCAGGTAGCAGGCCTTTACTTTGTGATCTCACTGATGAAAAAATTAGCACTAGGTGGCAGCAAAATACAGTAATGCCTTTGAGAGGACTGGGGTTTCTATTTAGATTAAACTAAAATGAATTCTGAAGACATGCAAATAGTGTAGTCAGCCCTCAGCCCCCCTCCACACCCCCTAGTTGGGAAACGTAGAACTACGAGTCACAGTCTCAATAAGAGGTTGGTTGTTTAGAACTTGAGATGAGAAATTTCTTCACTCGAATGGTTATGAATCTGGAATTCTCTACCCCGGAGGGCTGTGAATGCTCAGACATTGAATATATTCAAAGACAGAGGCCAATAGATTTATTTTTTTGGATGCGAATGGATATTGAGATAGGTGAAATTGAGATGAGACATTGGTGGGGGGAGTGTTTCTTTCCCTGTGGTGTTCACATTGATTACTATCCCACTGCTATTAAACAGGAGGTAAACTACTCAAAGGGGGAAGAGAAAGAGTTTTCTGTAAAATCAGACTTTTAAGGAAATGAGATCATTTCTGTGATTCTGCTGAGAATAAATGGAATCTTCAGGTACTATAAAATGGGTCTGTAAATTCAAGATACGGCTCTCATGGGGTGAGGGGGATCAGATGAAAGATCAAGGGTGTGCAACAGTGACAAAATACAGTGCAAAAACACTCACTAAAATAGGATTTTTTTTCCTGCTTGTTAACTCCCTGGAGAAGGGGAGGTTATAGTATCGGGTCCGTCATAAATCAATCTGATCTCGTTCTCATCTCTATTTAGGACCTTTTAGAGTGTGTTGTTGGGCAGTGATCAGGTGCAGCAACACCGGATGATGTTCGCTGAGTTAAGGCTGATTCCAGTGCCTGTTAACGGCACATCAGGTGGTCTGCCTGGTTCTGAGGGACAGTGGGAGAGTCATGAATATTTCATTAGATATGAACAATGTCTCTTCAGAGGCCTAGTGCCAGGCTTATTATAGATGGCTCACTTAGAAATCACTTTTTAAAATAATTTAGACAGACTTGCATTTCTATAGCACCTTTCACAACCTCAATACCCCAAAGCACATTACAGCCAACGAAGTAGTCACTGTTGTAATGTAGAAAATGCAACAACCAATTTGCACACAGCAATGTGATAATGACTGGATAATCTGTAATGTCGATTGAGGGATTTGTATTGGCCAGGCCACCGGAGATAACTCCCCGACTCTTCGAAATCGTGCCGTGGGATCTTTTACGTCCACCTGAACATAGAACAGTACAGCACAGTACAGGCCCTTCGGCCCACGATGTTGTGCCAAACCCTGAGAGAACAGATGAGGCCTTAGCTTGTTTCATCTGAAAAGCAGTACTTCCAAAGTGCAGTATTGTTTGAGTACTGGAGTTCACACCTAGATATTTGTGTTGAAGTTTCTGAAATGGGACTTGAATCCACAACCCACTGACCTAGAGGTAAGTGCTGAGCCACAGTTAGCACTTAGCCCATCAGTTTGACACAATGTTATTCGTTAACACACAGGAAATTGGATGTAATAGCATAGCCTCCTTTTTAAAGCATATGGAGTCTGCAGAACTCTGGTACAAAGGTGAGAACTCTTTTCTATGTTTACTGCTGATTAATTCTGGGGATCTGTTAGTAAAATTAGATTAGCTGTTAATGTATTGTGTGGTATGTTTTATTACTTTCTATGTTTTTAACATTATGAAATAGATTGAAATTCACTGGAAACTTTATCCTCTTTGTTCATATATTTTGTAAAAAAAAAAGGAATAATTTTATTTTTTTACATCTGGCTTCAACTAGAGCGAGGATCAGCACACTTTCCGCAAGATGAGATGTGCATGTGGGTCTAATTGTGAGATTACAGCATGTAGTTCACACTGACAACCCAGTTCACCCTATTCGATGTCGGAATATTGGAGAGTTAAGGTAAACTGATCACCAGTTTACTGGAGAAACCAGTAATGCTGAAACCAGTAGAATATCTACAGCAGAGCCAAAATTTGTAAAGGATATTTTTCCACCTTTGCACATCCAGTGGGGGTTTCACTTGCCAAACCAGCATATCAGAAATAAAAGCAAGATGCTGGAAATCTGAAGTAAAAACAAGAAAAGGTGGAAATACTCAGCAGGTCTGGCAGCATCTGTGGAGAGAGAAGCAGAGTTAACATTTCAGGTCAGTGACCTTTCATCAGAAATGGCAAAGTTTAGAAATGTAATAGGTTTTAAGCAAGTAAAGTGGGGGTGGGGTAAGAGATAACAAAAGAGAAGGTATTGATAGGACAAGGTCACAGAGAATAACTGACCAGAAAGTCATGGAGCAAAGGCAAATGGTGTGTTAATGGTGTGGTGAAAGACAAAGCATTAGTACAGAGAGGGTGTTAATTGACAGAAAAATGAACAGCCATGGCCCCAAGCACAAACATGAAAAAAAAGTATGTAGGCACAGTAGACAGGCATAACTAGGATCCATGCGGGTACCCATTGCAACCTTTTCCTTGAAGGAAGTGAGTGGATTTGAAGGAGAAGTTGTTCAATGTGAGAACAAGTTCAGCCAGGCGGAGGAGGGTGTTGATGGATGGGGACTGGTTGGGCCTCTGTTCAAGGAAGAAGCGGAGAGCCCTCAAACTGTCCTGGTGGGGGAATGGAAGTGTTGGGAGATTGGACGTCCATAGTGAAGAGGAGGCGGTTAGGGCCAGGAAACTGGAAATTGTCAAAATGACATAGGGCGTCAGAAGAGTCACGGATGTAGGTGGGGAGACTGGAGCAGGGGAGAAAAGATAGAGTCAAGATAGGAAGAAATAAGTTCAGTGGGGCAGGAGCAGGCTGAAATGATGGGTCTGCCGGGACAGTTTTGTTTGTGGATTTTGGGAAGGAGGTGGAAGCAGGCTGTCCGGGGTTTCAGGTCCATGAGGTTGGAAGCTGCACAGGGAAGATCTCCAGAGGAGATGAGGTCAGTGACAGTCCTGTGGCAGTAGCTTGATGTTTGGTGGTGGGGTCATGGTCCGGGGGTTGTAGGAAGAAGTATCTGAGAGTTGGCGCTGAGCCTCTGCAAGGTAGAGGTTGGTACGCCAGACAACAACAACAACACCCTTGTCTGCAGGTTTGATGACAACATCGGGATTAGACCTGTGAGAACGGAGTGCGGCAAGTTCAGAGGGGAACAGGTTAGAGTGAGTGAGGGGGGCAGAGAAATTGAGACGGCCGACGTCTCGCTGACAGTTTTCAATTAAAAGATCAAGAGCGGGTAAGAGGCCAGAGGGAGGGGTCCAGGTGTAGGGAGAATGCTGGAGGCGGGTGAATGGGTCTACTGATCGGGGGAAGGACTCCTGGTCAAAGACATGAGCCCAGAGGCAAAGGCGACGGAAGAAGAGCTCAACGTCATGCCGAGCGCAAAATTCATTGAGGTGGGGATGGAAGGGGATAAAACTGAGTCCTTTGCTGAGTACAGAACGTTCAACATCAGCGAGGGGAAGATCAGAGGCTATAGTGAATACATGGCTAGGGGTCAGATCAGAAGGGGTGGGGTCAGAGGGATGTGAAGGGGAAGGAGGATCTGGAGGGGCATTAGTCCCCATCAGCTGCTGGAGCTTGCATTCCTTAACACATGAAAGGAAGAAAAAAAGTTTTTTGTTAATGTGTAGGACAAGACAAAGGATGAAATTAAACTGCAGAGTGGAACAGCTGTGAGATAAAGTGAGTTGGTGCTTCTGGAGAGAGAGGTCCTGTGTGTACATGTGCCCCACCCCTGCTTTACTTGCTTAAAACCTATTACATTTCTAATATTTGCCAGTTCTGATGAAAGGTCACTGACCTGAAATGTTAACTCTTCTCTCTTCACAGATGCTGCCAGACCTGCTGAGTATTTCCAACATTTCTTGTTTTTATTTCAGCATATCAGAAAGTTGGGTGCAAAATTGCACATGTTTCCCAACTATTAATTTAAATGATCAGAAAATCATACGGTCTGAATTTCCAACATCATTGCCCAGAATTACATTACTCAAACAACAAATAATTACTCAGCCTATGAGCTAATTATGCTTAATTATACAATAGGACCATGCCTATAGATACTTGGAAAGGGATGCTAAAAGAGCTGGTGATACAGGTAGTGTTTGGAGATTTCCTAATGAGTGGCTGGATAATACAGACTCTTCAAGGTCTTGGTTTCTCTTTTGAGTCCTGCTTTGATTTGGAGGCATGTTGTTGGAAATAGTGATGAACAGTTGGATGAAATTGCTGCATGCAAATGTATTCATACATTCAACAACAACTTTCATTTCGATAGCAACTTAAGCAGAGTAAATTGTTCCAAGGCACTTCACAAGAGCATCAACACCAAGCCACATGAGATATTGGAACCAATGACCAAAAGCTTGGTCAAAGAGGCAGGTTTTAAGGAGCATCTTAAAGTAGAAAGTTGGAGAGGTTTAGGGAGGGAATTACAGAGCTTAGGGCCCAAGCAGTGGAAGGCATGGCCACCAATGATGGAGCAATTAAAATCGGTGATGCGCAAGAGGCCAGAATTGAAGGAGCACAGAGATCTCTGAGGGCTGCAGGAGATTACCGAGACAGGGAGGCACGAGGCTATGTCAGGATTTGAAACCAGGGATGAAGTTTTACGAATGGCCTTGACCACCAGGGAGGGGGAGTGAAAATGCTAAGAGGATCCTGGACATGGGCATTGCTATTTAAGTGGCTTTTAATAATTGCTGCTTAGCTTATTAGATGTATTGGCACTCAAAGTGGTTAAAGAGGATAAGTAGTTTGCGAGACCAATAGGAGAGCTCAAAACTTAACTAAATCAGTATTTAAAAGCTAAAATGGCATCAAATTTTCACTGACACTGCACCCTGAGCAAGTAACAAAGCATAAAGGAACCACTGGTCAGAGAGAGGGCTACAACAGTGTAGCACTAATTCTCCAACCAATGGTTCATTGTGGCATGGCTCTCTACTGAGAGTGTATGATAGTTGGATGTACTCTTTGCTGTAACTAATAGTTATCAAACAAACATGCAGTTTGGTGGACTTTGTAATAGCTGTGTATTTGGTACCAGAAATGGAAAGGATTTGGTTTAGCTTTGTTTTGAGAAGGACTATGATGCAAGCCTATAATTAGTGATATTTTCTCCCTTTCACACAGACTTGCTGCCTCAAGTGAAGGGAAGGAAGTAGAAACAAACCATTTGGTGCATCTCTTTTAAATGCAACAGAGTTAGCCATAAAAAAGCCCTGTGTATTCGGTGAATAAATGATTTATTTGGCCAGAGACTGGGCTCAAGTAGCATTGCCTTCAGTAGAAAGTTAAATTGCGCTTGTCCCCTCCCCCTCCCAACTCAGGACTTGCAGCTTGTACGCTACCCGAAGAAATTTGCAAGCTGTGGGAAAGAACAGGAATGTGGAACTGGTTGAACAGCTCTTTCAAAGAGTCAACATAGGCATGATGGACGTAATGGTCTCCTGTGCTGTATGATTCTACCAGTTGAAAGGCAGTGTCCAGATTGCTGCCTTTAGCCAATCTGGCAAAATTACTTTGGTGTTACTGTATGCACGTGAAAAGATGGAGGAACTGGGCCGATAGAAGGGCCATTTTAGTTTGGTATGTCTTGTGAATTTGAACAGAGTTGGCTGAGATTGCATTTCTCTGAGAGCTATCCTGAATCTGCTAACTTGTGCTTCATATTGAGTTCAACCTGGGCAGCGGTGGAAGACAAATTTTGCTCCAGCAGTCCTGGGTTAAGGAAAGTCAGCTGTGTTTGCGGGGGTGGGTCCCTGTTCATAATTTACTCAGTAGCCACTCTTGCCATTGGACCTCTGCCACCAACCCTGGCAAAGTTCATGGGGTGGGGGTCGGGGGGATGGTGTCCCTTCATCTGACTGGCATTAATAGGATCCTGTGATAGTAGGGATGCATCTAGGGCGCCAACCATTGCATTAAAGCAGAAAGTCTGACAGATGTAAGCATTCATAGCCCCTCCCCCCAGAATAATGACTTATCTGCACCCCCCCCCCCCCTCCCCCCCCCCCCCCCCCCCACCCCACAACCCGCTTTGCCAAATGAAAAAATACTTTTTAACCAACAATCTTAAAACCTATCTTTGGATTTCAGGATGTATGTTGAATGACCTGATGGTTCTCATATTCAACCCTTGGTTGGCTGGCATTGTCAGATGTACCTGCACTGACCCAACCCAGGTCCTATTGAATGCATAGGGTCCATGGAATCGAGGACTCCTCTCCCCAACGCAGCCTCGTGATGGCTGTGTCAGAGCACATAAAGGCTCCACCCTGGCCAAATCATCACAGGTCCCTTGGCACTAGGTCAGGTGCCCAGGTCCTGGAGACTTGTTTCTAACTGTTGGGGATATGCTTGCTATAGTTACAATGTAATGGAACAGCCTTTAATTTTCAGCCCCTCTATTTTACCCCCAAGGGAAAACCTCAGATTAAAGAGGAGGGGTAGAAGCACAGAGAGAGGTGGTAGCACACAAGGTGTCTCTCAAAGGCTGTCTCATGAGTTTGGAAATTTAGAAGGGCTGGTGTCTTAATTTCGGATCCTTACAGTCACTGCTTGTGTTATTGTTAAAAACATTGATCTTCAGAATCAGAGAATCATAGGATGGGTATAGCACAGAAGGAGGTCGTTCGGCCTGTTGAGTTCAAAGGCTCTCTGCAAGGGCAGTCCAGCTACTGCCACGCCCCACCCTTTCCCCAGAGCCCTGCAATTTTTTCCCCTTCAAGTACTTGTCAATAGCACTTCTGAAATTCAATCCCTGTTTTATAACTTTATTTTTGCCAACCCTCATCCAGGAAAAATTATGTTAATTGGTGCCACCTCTGATTTAGATCGTTCTAGGTACAAGCCCAGCCTTGAGCACACAATCTAAGCTAATGTTTGTGTAATACTGATAATACAACACTGTCAAAGGATGTGATCTTTTATTGGTCACTTTTACTAACATCAGCCTTTTGTTTCCAGATCCTTTAGACTGAATTCAAATTCTCAAACTGACATGATGGGATTTCAATAAAAGATGCTAGAGATTGAAATGCAATGCACAATTCAAAATCTCTTAAAATGCAAACACTCTACAATTTAACTGAGGGAAAATTCCACGGTTTTGAGTTAAAATTACGCGAGGCCTTAATTGAGAGCCCCTTGTCCTTCTGGATGCCTAACGTTCCCGCACTCTAGGAATTTAGGAACAGGAGTAGTTCCATTCGGCCTTTCGAGCCTGCTCCGCCATTTGATAAGATCATGGCTGGTCTGGTTGTGGTCTCAACTCCACTTTCCTGTCTTCCCCCTGCCAGCACAGCTCAGACCAGTTGGGCCGAATGGCCTGTTTCTGTGCTGTAATTTCAATGTACTGTTCCAAATTAAATATTTCCTTGGTCTATATTAAATTGAAAGTTAGATATCATTTCCTTCAATTTATCTTGTCCAGACTACGATCAGCTTGAATGCTCAGTAGGACAGATATGATATTTGCTAAGCTGGGTGCACAAACTGTAATATTGAAGACGTGATTTTCCAGAACATTTCCCAGTTCAGGACACCTCTTTGAGAACAAATAAAATGTTTGACCATCAGAAAAACAAGCAGACGGGCTGCCAGATCTCACAGGGACAGAGTCCCTACATATGACTCAGATTTCCCCCCACTGTGGTTGACAGGGCCCTCAACCGTGTCCGACCCATTCCCCGCACCTCTACCCTCACCCCTTCCCCTCCCTCCCAGAACCGAGACAGGGTTCCCCTTGTCCTCACTTTTCATCCCACCAGCCTCCATATCCAAAGGATCATCCTCCGCCATTTTCACCACCTCCAGCGTGATGCCACTACCAGGTCGCATCTTCTCCTCCCTTCCCCTGTCAGCATTCCAAAGGGATCGTTCCCTCCACAACACCCTGGTCCACTCCTCCATTACCCCCACCACCTCGTCCCCGTCCCAGGGCACCTTCCCCTGCAATCGCAGGAGGTGTAATACCTGCCCATTTACCTCCTCTCTCCTCACTATCCCAGGCCCCAAACACTCTTTTCATGTGAAGCAGCGATTTACTTGTACTTCTTTCAATGTAGTATACTGTATTCGCTGCTCACAGTGTGGTCTCCTCTACATTGGGGAGACCAAGCGCAGACTGGGTGACCGCTTTGCGGAACATCTCCGCTCAGTCTGCAAGCAGGACCCTGAGCTTCCGGTTGCTTGCCATTTCAACACTTCCCCCCTGTTCTCATGCTCACATCTCTGTCCTGGGATTGCTGCAGTGTTCCAGTGAACATCAACGCAAGCTCGAGGAACAGCATCTCATCTACCGATTAGGCACACTACAGCCTGCCGGACTGAACATTGAGTTCAATAATTTCAGAGCATGACAGCCCCCCATTTTACTTTCATTTTTAGTTATTTGTTCTTCCTTGTTTTTACATTCTTTTTTACATTTTTTACAATTTTTTTTTTTGCATTTATTTCATTTCATCTTAGTTTGTTCAGTTTGCTTACCCACTTTTTTTTTCAGGTTTGCACTTGCTGCTGTTCAATATTCAGTGTATTTACACCTAATCTGTACTAATGCTTTGTCTTTCAACACACTGTTAACATATTGTTTGCCTTTGCTCCGTGACCTTTTGGTTAGCTATGTGGCCTGGTCCAATCTACACCTTCTCCTTTGTTATCTATTGCCCCACCCCCACCTCACTTGCTTATAATCTGTGACTTTTCTAATATTTGTCAGTTCCGAAGAAGGGTCACTGACCCGAAACGTTAACTCTGCTTCTCTTTCCACAGATGCTGCCAGACCTGCTGAGTGATTCCAGCATTTCTTGTTTTTATTTCAGATTTCCAGCATCCGCAGTATTTTGCTTTTATTTTAGTATGACTCAGGTGAGTTCTATTAATGACAAATGGCTTTCTCAGAACAGCCTGATTCTATATACTGCTACTGGAAGCAAAGGCAGGTGTCTGCTGAGATAGTTGGCAGCACTGACTGGTATTCTTTTGTTAGGGCTGATGGATTTCCCTTTGATAAGTGAGTTTCATTCATAGTGCTTACCTGTGAAACTCCCTCCCCTCTTATTTAAAAAAATTGTCGATGTGGGGTCAATTTAAAATTTCAAAACTGAGCTGGATATGTTTTTGTTAAGCAAAGGTATTAAGCTACATGGGATCAAGGTGGTGTTATGAACAGGTGAGAGATGCTACGGGTGGGTCCCCCTTTTCTACCTCTTGACTGACTAGACTTTGTTTTAATAAAGTGTTTCAACCTCAGTGCTTTAATTGTCAAGAACAGACAAATGGCAGGTTTTCTCAAGTTTTAAAAGATAAATGTTTACTATTCAACACCAGAAATGTATGCAACTACACCCACTCTCACTCACACTCACACACATTCAAGAAGAGATTGAGAATATAAAGTTACATATGTTTCCATCTTATGAATTTTTAAGAGTTCTCTGTTGCAATTGCTTTTCCCCGGGGTGAAGACTTGAAACAGTGCGGGCCGGTAATCTTTTCCTTGTTCGCTGAAAAAAAACCTGGGAGCTTTGAGGACAGATGCACTGTTGTAGATTTCTCTTGTTATATTCCAGTTAAAGTTCCATGGCGGAACCCTGATGTGATTTCTCAGGTGTTCAAATCCAACTCCAGTTTCTGCCTTAAACCTGGTTGTGTTGGGCAGGGTCATTTGTCTTCGATAGCATAGAGGTTTCTCTTTTGTCTGCCTAGAATATACCTTTATTAAAACTCCTTATCAGAAACCTGGTTTCTTTCATGTGACCAGAATTTATCTTCCATTGAATTCATATAGTTTCTAATGGTTAGGCCATTGCCAGATAATGGGGTTCGGGTGTCACTCAATCACATACCATCTTGATAAAGTAGAGCCTTTCACGATCATTCTCTAAAGTTCAAGCTTGGAGTCAAAAAGTCTGCCACAGTATTGTTAACCCAATTGGTTGGAGTGATGCAGCCATTACCATAGAAAGGGCCATTTGCATCTTAATGATTTCTCAAAAATATGTCCAGAAAGATCGTTTGCATTTCAATGATTGTGCCAAGTTTTGTCCAGACATGAAAATTAGCTCAGGGTTCTTACAGTTTCATGTGTATTGGCAGGAAAGAAAAGGTCACCTGACCTCTCATTTCCATTTTGTTTTACAGGAACTGTGTGCATTTCGGGTGTAGTTCATAAGTTTGTATTGCGTGAGCATGACAGTGGGTCCATTGATATAAGATACACGTCAGCCGAGGTCTAAATGAATGGCAGAAGAGGCTCGAGGGGCCTGTTTCATTTAAGGGGAAGCTAGTTACATGAGGGAGAAAGGGTTTGAAGGATATGTTCATAGGGTAATATGAAGTAGGATGGGAGGAGGCACATGCGGAGCATAAACACTATAGTACGAGGATTTTTTTGTATTAAAACTTAGGATTCTGTATTTTTTAAAAACTGAAAAATGATTTCAGTGGACATTGAGGCGTCTGCAAATAGGTGAACTTTATGGATGTTTTGAAAGAAAGTTCAACAGAAGCTGAATTGGTAAACAAGGAAACCAGCAGGGGGTTGACCTTCAAGCTACCCTCTGTTATGACGAGAGAATTTATGACTGAACATGTGACTTGTTTATGGAAGGTTTTGATTTCAGTTTTGAACTTTAAAAAAAGCCAGTGAGTTTGGACAAAAAGCAAGCATTTGAAAATTGATTTTGACCCGCCTGGAGATCAGAAGAAGACCCAGAAAAAGTATTACCTCTCTGTAAAGGAATCCTGCATCTCTTTAGAAGAAACACTGTATTTCAAATGTGGCAGATTCCTATTTGCTCCTATCTCTTAAGATTCCCTGCATCAAGTGTGGTTCCTGCTGCCTCCTGGGTTTAAGAAATCCTGAATATCGGAAGAAACCTTTTACTGCTTTACTGCTGCTGTAAGACCTAAGACGATCCTTGTTGCTGCAGACCTGAGGGAAGACCTTATGTGAAGCCTTCACCTGTTGAAGTTCTTTGAACACCTACCCATCACATATTGTTCATCAACCCCTGGAAAGACTCAAGTGGCATCCAACTATTCGACTTTGGGACACCTCACCAAACCGAAGAACTTCCTTCCAGATCATGACAGACTAAGTTTTTTATTATTCCTGTCACTCCTATGAAACAGCTGTAAACAAAAATCCTTTTTTCCCCCCCGGTTAACTGGTTTTTGGATATATGTGCATTTGCATGAGGGCTAGGGAGAAATAAGGAACTTTAATATCTCAATTTGTATATAGATTTAGTTCATTATTGGGTAAGACGTGGTTTTATAATCAGTTAATTTTTGTTGTTTTTTTAAAGAAACCTGGTTGGTGTCCTTTATTCTGGGGACAAATAGAGTATCTAATTGGCTGTTTCGGTAAGTGGGAAAAATTTATTGATGTGCTGTGACCTGTGGAGAAGTGGGACTGAATTAACAGTGCACTCCTCCCGCCTTGGTCATAATTCATTTGGGCCAAATGGCCAGTTTCTGTGCTGTAGATTCCAGGTAATTCTGCGTTCCTATTTACCTGTGTCTATGTGTCAAGAAAAGGGCTTCAGATTGTGCCACTGCAATATTATTTGAATTAGCAGCACCTCAGCAAGTCACATAGTCTACGGCCCCAACAGGCCCGGTGAAATTACAAAAGGGGCCCTGAGTTAGTGGAGTTACAGATATTTATATAGAAACTAGAATGCCTCTGGGTCAGGTACCTGTATGTGCTAACCTAAGAATATAGAGCCTTTATTCTGTGACTGTGGTACTGACAGAGTATGTCTAAACCTCCAAGCTGGCCTTGAAGTATCTGTGTTCTTTCAGAGAATTGTTTTTAATTTTAAAAAGAGCACTTTTGTAAGCTGGAAAACTGCCAATTTTTGAGAGAGTTGAGCAGGATTATTTTATGTTAGAAGATAGCAAGTGGCAGAGATAGAGAGGAACTAAAGGGCATGGAGAGTCTCAGAGAGGGAGACAACAAAACAGGGCCTTGCCTGGGATTTGGGTTAATTTTGCTTACCACTTCCAGAATATTTAAGTGAAACAGCACTCTAGATATCAACATTTGCTACATCTCAAGAATACAAAGTAGGAAAGCAGGTAGACAGCAAGCTAAAGGCATCTTTGCACCAGTCACAGACGATAAGTGAATAGTGAAACATGACTGAAGGTAATTTTATTTGCTGATGAACCATGAGGCTACATTTACTTCATTGGAGTAGAGGGGAGTATACCCAAGGCCGCAGATGAGACTAAGCAAGGAAGGAGATATAGTAAGCTGCGAAGAAGAGAGCAAAAATTGCAAAAGGACATAAATAGATTAACCTAGTGTGTCAAATGATGAGAGGTGCAGGTTAATATAGAAAAGTGTGTAATAATGCATTTTAGACAAAAAAATAGCAGGTGGATGCGAGTTTTGAACATTTGTGTGAATGTCTGTGCTCCAACTCATACAATATTTTATTGGATGTGTTCAACTGGTTGGACAGAGCTCATCCAAAAATTGTAGAAAAGATATGCTTCAGCATTTGCACTGAATCCTCTGCCATCATCACCCAATTTTAATTTTAAGCCAATGGATATTGCTTGCAATGGAAATTCTTTCATTTGGATCTTTAAACTTTGGAGAAATCATACTGAGTTTACAAATGGCCTCACATAAAATTACATGCTGCTAATTTTCCCTGTACCAATTACTCCATCTTTTGAATATGAGGCTCTGCTTTGACTGTGATCTTTGCAACCTCACTAGTGCTCAACTTCATAATGAAGCTGTGAAAACATCAGACATCGTCACTGAAGTTGCTTTTATGTGTTTAGGTTGGCACTGAGTACAATGTTAATCCTCATCTTTTTTTGTGCTTTCATTTTAGGCTATCTAGTTCTTGACTTTTTGAATAATTGGATTTGATGGAGAAAACTAGCTGTCTGTGTTAAGTGAACTGGCACAATATTGGGCTATGTTAAAGATAAACTTCAGAGCAAAGGTTTGGGCCTCTTCATTTGATTGGGATACATGTTGCACACTTGCCAATTTATTATGATATGTATTTGATATCCCAATGCCTGGATTAGTGTATGCTATACTTGTGCAAGTGGAAGTTACATTCAAGATTAATAAAAGAATATGAAGTATAGGTTAACAACACACAGATGGACATGAAAAGTGAGTATGTACATGTGCACACACACACTGAGCTCTTTAGAATATGATAAAGCCAGAAAGTCGGACGGCAGCATAACTGGCAGTAACATATGCCTGGCAGGAGAAAGTCACATTGAATCGATCCGCAACTGGAATTTATTGTAACACAAGTGCTATAAATAAAGAGACAGTTAACTGAGAAAACCAGGCAACAGGAGACAAAGACAAAAGTATAATGAGGAATTAAGCCCAGGAACTAGGGCAGGCTGTATCTGCTTTAAGTTATGCACAGAACTTTGAGAGGAGTGTATATTATCAGCAAGAGAAAATTATCAAGTTACAAATGGGGAATTTTCAAACAGACTGTGTGATAGCTAAGGCTAACAAGGGAGGAGAGGCAGAACAACAGTAGGCAATCATTGAAGAGGATTGTGAGAATATTACCGAGGAAGCGCCAAAGGAAGTTTATAATGGCAAAGTTTGCAAAGGTGAGATAAACAGGGTGGGAAGAGGCTTTGGAGCATAGACTAATTGGGCCAAACAGCCTGTTTTTGTGTTGCAAATTCTATGTAAAGTTTACTTACTGGTTAGTTCTATTAAAGGCTGCTTAAAAGATCCCCATATTACCTTTAGAACAGAGCAGTAACAGTCCATCCATTGCTACTCAATGTTCCTTCACCTCACTGCCATCTCCTTTCTTTTTAGCTCTGTGAAAGTTTGGAGATTAGACCAGTGTTTTCAGGAAATGAGTATCAAAATTTGGGAGAAAGAAGATACACAATTTAATTACTTCATTCATAATGGTGCCAACATTTGTGAAGGAACAATCAAAAATGGCAGGTCACCACCAACTAGACTAAAACTAGTAGCAAGTCCTAACACATTCCACATGCAACTGGTCTCTGCTATACATGAGGAGATTTATTTGTCCATCACTACTATTACAAAACTCAAGTTAGTTGGATCTCAGCTAAATACACTTCCTAAAGTTGATACACATATAATTCAAACACAAACTAACACACACACACACACACACACACACACACACACACACACACACACACACACACACACACACACACACACACACACACACACACACACACACACTGTGAAAAGTGATAACATATAGAAAATTTCCAGTGAAGTAAACATACTAGCAGTTAACAAATAAGCATGGACATTATGAAGAAAAAGTTATGATTGCCACTTTTAAAAAATATTAATAATATTCCCTATAAATGTGGCCCCATTTGCTAACAGAGAAAAGCTGCAAAAATGATGATCCCCATAGTCCCAACTACAGTGTGGTGTGCCTATTTCTTAGGCTTTATGATCGCTACTGAGAGATCCAGTTTAATTTACATTCCTCAGCTCCCACTGTGAACAAGAATGCTTTAAGAGAATTTCTTGATCAAGGTCCTGGTTTGTATGTATAGATATTCCTTAAGGGCATGGGTCTGAATTGACCTCTTGCGAAGTTAAGAGCCAGTCATTCAATCACGATATAAAAAGGATTGGTTGTTAAAGACTGTATGAATATTTTCACACTGTGTCATGCTGATCATTTGTGAGGCATTTCAGTTCCAAACAGCATGAAACCACTCAAGCTCAAGAATTCCTCATTAACTGAATTGCTTAATGGGCATTTCACAAATGCTGCAATATGTATATACACATACATTATGTTTTTATGGGTTATTAGCATTTTATTCCTCACTGTGGAGTTGCTGTTTTGTATTTTTTTTATTTCAGGCTGGATGATTTTTTGGTCTTAGCTAATAGAATTACTGTAATTGACGTAGAGCTAACTTAAAACACATGAATATTAACTTAACACAATTCTTAACTTGTGGCAAATTTAACCCTTGAATTCTAGCCGAATGTACACTATTTGCTTAATGTACCAGAACAATTGCTTCAACCCAGTTCAGTTACTGCATGGTGGCAGGGTAACTAAAATTGCCCTCAGCAACTCTCGGTTAGAAAGGAATAAAAGATGGGGCAACACAGTGGCGCAGTGGTTAGCACCACAGCCTCACAGCTCCAGCGACCCGGGTTCAATTCTGGGTACTGCCTGTGTGGAGTTTGCAAGTTCTTCCTGTGTCTGCGTGGGTTTTCTCCGGGTGCTCCGGTTTCCTCCCACATGCCAAAGACTTGCAGGTTGATGGGTAAAATTGGCCATTATAAATTGCCCCTAGTATAGGTATGTGGTAGGAGAATGGTAGGGAATATGGGATTAATGTAGAATTAGTATAAATGGGTGGTTGATGGTCGGCACAGACTCGGTGGGCCGAAGGGCCTGTTTCAGTGCTGTATCTCTAAATAAAAAAATAAATAAATAAATAAAACTGTCCCAGGTTCCCTCTCCTGATCATTCTCCTGCAAGCCCTTGCTATTGCACACATGTAGGTATCAGAGAAGGAAAGGTTCAGGTTTAGCTGTGATGCCCTTCATGGCGGACTTGCAGACCAACATTCACGGTCAAGGCCATCTGGGAAAGATACCAGAGGGTGCTCCAGTGCTCATGGAAATGTTCACTTAGCACAGTCAGCACATTCCGGAAAGGGGCAAAAGAAAGACAACGAGCGAGGGAAAATAGCTACTGGTTGGCATGTTTCATTGGTGCATCAACACATGTGGGTTGTCGGTTCCTGCGTGAAATTTCATGATCATGGTTGCTGCAATGGCAGAGGTGCTGCTGGAAGCTCCAGACAAGGAGGAGGGAATAATCAACAAAGGTTAAAGACCACTCTTGAGTACCTCCTAGTGACTGGTCTAAGAATGGCACAGGCAGCTGTTAGTCTCTGCTGATGTTGCTGTGCATTGATTTCCCACCAAAAAATACCCAGCGTCAGTCTGAAAAAGTGACTCCCCATCGGAGTCTGATGAAAGGCACACGTCCAAAAACAACCAGTTGTTTCCCCTTACAGCTGCAGGCTGACCCGCTATGTAATCCCAAAATGTTGTGTTTAAATCACCCATCAGGTATTGGCCTCCAGCCTGTGGGTGGAGCTTGGGCTGCACTCAATACCTCCCGGGAGCTCAGGCCAGGAGAGGAGGAAATAAATTGACACTGCTTGTCATTGTGTCTTGGTGCTCGACTCTAGTGTGAAATGTTACTGCTTTGGCCAATTAAATTTTTACTTCAGCATTTTGGGAGAAGTTGACTGAGGGGCTCCGGTGACCCCAACACTCTGACATTTTTGAGCATTGATGTAACCTAAAATGATCCCACTAATCCAGGCATTTTAGAGTGATTAAAAATGCCATGCTTTATTTGTAGGGATTTAATTTTTTGTCAGTTTCACAAGTCCATTCAATCCATTAAGCCCATTAAATTGTTCCACTTTGTTGCAAATGTATTAATAGGATTCATTTGTAACTTATAATCTTTAGAAATTCAAAAGCAAATGCAAAACTACAGTCAGACTATTTACAGGACATTGTGAAATGCCATTATGTGTCTTTCACTGACATTTTTGTCAAACAAACAGCAAAGTCCAAAGTCACAGGTAATTGGGCATTTGGTAAAACCTCAGCTAATATGACCAAAAATTGACAAAATTGCCATTTAGCCCCTCGATCCTGTTTTGCCATTCAGTGAGATCTTGGCTGATCTTGACTTAACTCCACATACCTGCCTTTGCCCCATATCCCTTAATATCTTTGGATAACAAAAATCTATTCATCTCATTTAAAATTTACATCTAACATCAATTGTCATTTGTGGAAGAGAGTTCCAAACCTCTACCACCCTTGTGTGAAGAAGTGTTTCATTATTTCATTCCTGAAAGGTCTGGCTCTAATTTTTAGACTATGCCCCCCTTGTCCTACACTCTCCAACCAGCAGAAATAGTTTTGCTCTATCTACCCTATTTGTTTCCCTTAATATCTTGGAAACTTTGATCAAATCACCTACTAACCTTCTCCATTCCAGGGGATACAACCCTAGTTTGTGTAATCTTGCTTCGTAGCTTAATCCTAAGGGTCCAGGTATCATTCTAGTAAATCTACGCTGCAGTCCCTCCAAGGTCAGTATATCCTTCTGAAGATGGCATTTTGAAATTGTTTGCTGAAGGGGGAGATGGAACCCTTTTTTTTACAACCTGTTACTTGGATTTTAACCTAGACCAAACTCATAAGATGAATATCTACTTAACCTTAGGGACAGGTATATCAGAGATAGTCTCAGATCTTCCCATCAGCATTCTGAAGGGATCATCCCCTCCGCGACACCCTGGTCCACTACCTCCATTACCCCCGACACCTCATCCCCTTCCCATGGCACCTTCCCATGCAATCACAGGAGGTACAATACCTGCCCTTTTACCTCCTGTCTCCTCACTATCCAAAGCCCCAAACACTCCTTTCAGGTGAAGCAGTGATTTACTTGTACTTTCAATGTAGTATACTGTATTCACTGTTCACAATGTGGTCTCCTCTACATTGGAGAGACCAAACGCAAATTGGGTGACCGCTTGACGGAACACCTTCGTTCAGTCCGAAAACATCACCCCTAGCTTCCTGTCGCTTGCCATTTCAACACACACCCCTGCTGTCATGCCCACATCTCTGACCTGGGCTTGCTGCAGTGTTCCAGTGAACGTCAATGCAAGCTCGAGGAACAGCATCTCATTTACCGATTAGGCACACTACAGCCTACTGGACAGAACATTGAGTTCAATAATTTCAGAACAGGCGCTTCGGCCCACCGAGTCTGTGCCGACCAAGAACCACCTATTCATACTAACCCTACAGTAATCCCATATTCCCTACCACCTACCTACACTAGGGGCAATTTACAATGGCCAATTTACCTATCACCTGCAAATCTTTGGCTGTGGCAGGAAACCGGAGCACCCGGCACAAACCCACACGGTCACAGGGAGAACTTGCAAACTCCACACAGGCAGTACCCAGAATCGAACCCGGGTCGCTGGAGCTGTGAGGCTGCGGTGCTAACCACTGCGCCACTGTGTCGCCCTGTTCTATTTTTAATTTTTATTTGTTTCATTTTTTTTTTACCATGTGCCTGCCCACTCTTTTCATGTTTGTGTTTTTGGCCAGGGCTGTTCGTTATTCTGTCATTTAACACCCTCTCTGCACTAACACTTAGTCTTTCACCACACAATTAGCACACTCTTTGCCTTTGCTCCATGACCTTCTGGTCAGTTGTTCTCTGTGACCCTCTGTCCTATCAACGTCTTCCCTTTTGTTCTCTTTTGCCCCACGCCTGCTTTACTTGTTTAAAACCCATTACATTTCTAAGCTTTGCCAGTTCTGATGAAAGGTCACTAACCTGAAACGTTAACTCTGCTTCTCTCTCCACAGATGCTGCCAAACCTGCTGAGTATTTCCAACATTTTTTGTTTCTATTTCAGATTTCCAGCATCTGCAGTATTTCACTTTTATATTATTGTAGAATGAGACTCAGGGAAGCACACCTGGATTAGACTGTCAGCTCCTGTGCCACTTTAGCCCAGTTGGTAGTGAATTCACCACACCTCTACTGATATGACAAGAATTGTGGACAGTTCAAAACTGTTAAATGGTTATCTATTTCGAGAAAGCAGGGGAGGCTCTCTCGACATTTATATTCAGGCATGACAGCAACCAGTTTTGTCTCATAAGTTAGCTTATAGTACAAAAATTGCAGCAAGTATCTCAATTTTGTAATTATGGAACACTCAAAGTAATTTACTCTTATTAGATCTGCCAACGTGTTTTAGATCTCTGTTCTTTAAACAAGACACTAGGGTAGATTTTCAACTTGCTGCCTAGACATATTACTGGCATTGAGATCTGCCAATGAGTTGGAACCCCATGATTTGAATTCCATTGTCTCCCACTTTTTAATTTTCTCTCTCTCGTGCTCTTCCTATCCAGTCAACTCACAGGTAGGAATTACTCCATATTTGTAGTCTGTTCTCAGATAATGAATTTTATCATATTCAGCACCCAGTCACAGATGGATCACAAATTATTCTCTATTGAGTAATGGGTCACAGAGTAATGGCGGCACAGTGGCGCAGTGGTTCGCACTGCAGCCCCAGAGCTCCAGTGACCCGGGTTCAGTTCTGGGTACTGCCTGTGTGGAGTTTGCAAGTTCTCCCTGTGTCTGCGTGGGTTTTCGTCGGGTGCTCCGGTTTCCTCCCACCTCCAAAAGACTTGCAGGTTGATAGGTAAATTGGCCATTATAAATTGCCCCTAGTATAGGTAGGTGGTCGGGAATATAGAGACAGGTGGGGATATGGTAGGAATATGGGATGAGGATTAGTAGGATTAGTATAAATGGGTGGTTGATGGTCGGCACAGACTCGGTGGGTCGAAGGGCCTGTTTCAGTGCTGTATCTCTAAAAAAAAACTTAGACAAACTGCAGACAGTAATTACTTGCTCAGCCTCTGTCACTGACACTTCTTAGCTCACTGATGTTCAACTGCCAGATGGTTGATGGCATTAGGTGGGCTTTTCCTGGCCCACAAGGAATCCCCACCCCCCCCCCCACCCCAAACAATAAAAGGCACTTACCCTCCTTGGCCTTTTCTGGCACCGCTCCCATTTCCTGCCACATTTAACTGACAGGCGTGGCATTATGCACCATCTGAATCATCCCCTGTTAAAAACGAGTTGACGTCCTAAGAGTGTCATAGAAACAGATGAGGCCCAAGTCCATTTGCAGTGCGTGTCATCAATGTTTCCCAAAATCCAGGTGTTAAAACGGTCAGGGTGCAGTGGAAACAGAGCAGTAAGTCTTTTACCCCCAATTTAATTCCCCCACCCATCTCATTCTTGATGGCCACGGGATGTTCAACTCGTGGTCTGGATGTCAGGAAGGTTTTTTTAATGTTTGAAAGTGAAGGTAAAATCAAAAGTTAAATTGTCTTCATGTTTCTTTGGGACACTGTTGGCACAGTCATACAAAAAATGTTCCAGTTGGAGCTTATTTTATCAGTATGTAAGAGAGCCATTGCAAGGACCTTCCAGTCAGGTGATTGAACAGGAAATCCATCTTCCTTCTGTATAGATAAAATCTGCAATGGGCAGCAAGTGTTTGAAGCCATGTAGTGCATGCTGATTCCCCTTTGCTGCAATTATAATTATCCAGATGATATGACCTGGGTCACATCCTATAGCTTTTCTGGAAAGAGAGATGGCATGACAAAATAAAAACCATGATTCTTCGAATAACATCGACACCCTGCAGAGTTTGTCAACAAATTAGGCTATTAAATGGTGACAGACAGATTCAGCATGAGTGTATTGTTATATTTGAATATTGTTTGAATATAATCATTCTCTGTTCGGGAATCTTTGAGTAGTGCAAACTTCCAAAAATATAAATTTGCAAGTTGGCATTAGTTGAAAGAGTATACAGCCAGTCCCACATAGTGTACATTGTATAGAATTCAGCTAGTTACATGAAGGATAAATCATAGCTCTCTGACAACAGATGGAAGACGAGTGGCATGATAAGATAACATTAAAACAAAGCAAACTTACAACTGGGAATAATTGCTAGGCAATAATCTGATGGAGGGGCCCAGAGATAGCATGATCCATAACCACAAAGCTTGAGTGGTTCATACTGTTCTCGATACAAAGTTGTAATTGCAGGCTTAAACCACAACAGGGCATCTGTTATTTTATAGTGTATAGATTGTGGACATGTGAAAATCAGTATAGGAGTTTTTCTTGGCTTGGCTCATTGGCCAATGTGTTCCTTAATGACCAGAATAAATAAGAATTAATGATTCGGTATAATTGTTGCAGCTTTATCGAATGCTAATCAAAAGTTAATAACTGGGAAATAATACTCATTATAGGTTACATAATATTAATTCTTTGGTGACAGGATTGTGCAAGGTGAGATTAATCAGAGTTTAGTTATGCTTCTGATGCAAGTCAGAACACAGGGGAAAAAATCACTCTTTATGTCATAGAAATAGAATGATTTATTAATAGGCTACTGATATTCTAACTGCTGTGTTAACTATGTATTTTCTTTCGAATGGGGGAGGGGGACATTCTATCCATCTGACTTTTGCAACAAAAAAATTGTTGAAAAAGATTTGCATGTGAGCCAATCGGATGAAAGAAAATTACCAGGAGTAAGTGCGTTTATAATTAAGTGTGACACAGGAAATGATGAGGTGGACAGGAAATGTACTGTTTCTATTATAAGATCAAATCTGCAGTGGTATTGCTTTTAACGAGCCAGCAATATACTGTTACAAAGAGGTGGTGCTGGGATTTGAAAGTGGGGTCAGAGTGCACATCACACGTGAAAGAATTTGGAAAGAAGTTTGATAAAACTCTGCCCAGAAACAGACCGGCAATGCTTTTTGATTGGTTCCTAGAAATAGTATAGTCCTTCCCTACTACAGTAATTAGATATTGCAACTGCATAAATAAATCTGCTTATATGAACAATAATTTTTTTTTGAATTCTTGATTGAACTGAAAAGCCAGGTGTGATAATGATGAAGAATACTTTGGAAAACACAGTCACACTTTAATATAATTAAAATATAGTTTTGCCCTCTGTCTGCCTCTGTCTCTCTCATCCTCTTTCTCTTTCTATTCATCCCTACCTCCATCCAAGTAGTATTTATGTTGTGCCCTGTCAGACTGTTACATTTCCTGTGAACCCTTTGACTATTTCACACTGTTAACCAGGGGAAAACATGTGAGTATGACAGCAACAATTCCCTACATCTGTCTGCCTCAATTTTCCAGCCTGTCCATCTGAAGAAAATATAAATACTTGACAATAGTTTTTCTGTCACAGTTTATGTGAAAATGTTTTTAACATTCATGGCCCTGCTTCTTTCAAATGATTTGGAAAACAAAGAAATTCTTAATTGCTGTTGCAATCTGGGAAAGACACAAGGTGAGTGGTTGCTTAGATTATTTCAACTAATCACACCAATACCTGGTGGGAGATCTTCCACAATGCACAACTTTTTTTTTAGATTAGAGATACAGCACTGAAACTTCTGACCATGGCAGTGATTTAGAGATGATGCTGTTGTGTGTGGGAGGTTAGGAAGTGCTGCAATGTTCAAGTGGAAAGAGGAGGGGTCAGATCTCCAATAAAAGACTTTGGGGGAATAAAATGTGAGTTTTATATCCACTCACAATGATACAATTGTTCTTTTATTATTTCCTGCAATATAAATAAGAGCCCATACTGCAATACAAGTGTCATGCTAGGCCCCCACCTACCAAGAATGAGGTACATTAATTTTGTCATGAACATTGATTTTAAACTGTTGCTGGAGCGAGAAAAAGACTTGTTAAACAGATCAGCTGGGGCTGGAAAAGACACTTGCGTATTAACAGACAGTGCCTGGAAGGACAAAGGACATTCCCTGACACATTCAACCCACAATGGACTTTGATCACCAGGTATTGTGTGTAAGAGGAGCATTCCAGAGACTGCTAAGGTGATACAATCCAGGACTGGTTGGACCAGCTGGTCACATGACTAACTGGCTGCTTCAGGGTTTTTTGAACTCACCACAAACAGTTTGAACTGAAAGACTGTTTGCTCCTGGACTGAGAAGATCTTTCCTGTCTGCTCCCATCTCTTTCTCACAAGCCTCTGGATCCACTGAAGACATATGAACCCCAAGAGAGAAAAGTCTCCTACAGCGAGCAAGGTTTAAGAAGAATACTGGGCCCCAGGCAAGTGGAGAGTATTCCATCACACTCCTGACTTGTGCCTTATCGATGGTGGACAGGCATTGACTAGACAGGAGGTGAGTTACTTGCAGCAGAATTCCCAGCCTGTGACCTGCTGTTGTAGCTACAGCATTTATGTGGCTGGTCCAGTTCAGTTTATGGTCAATGGTAACCCCCAGGATGTTGATCATGAGGGATTCAGCGATGGTAATGCCATTGAACGTCAAGGGGAGATGGTTAGATTCTCTCTTGTTTGAGATGGTCATTGCCTGGCATATGTGAATGTTACTTGCCACTTATCAGCCCAAGCCTGGATATTGTCCAGGTCTTGCTGCATATGGACATGGACTGCTCCAGTATCTGAGGAATCGCAAATGGTGCTGAAAATTGTACAATCATCAGCGAACATCCTCACTTCTGACCTTATGATGGAGAGAATATAATTGATGAAGCAGCTAAAGATGGTTGGGCCTAGGACACGACCCTGAGGAACTCCTGCAGTGATGTCCTGGGACTGAGATGATTGACCTCCAACAACCACAACCATCTTCCTTTGTGCTTGGTATGACTCCAACCAGTGGAGAGTTTTCCTTTTGTTTCCCATTGACTCCAGCTTTGCTAGGGCTCCTTGATGCCAAACTCGGTCAAATGCTGCCCGATGTCAAGGGCAGTCACTCTCGCCTCTTCAGAGTTCAGCTCTTTTGTCCATGTTTGGAGCAAGGCTGTAATGAGGTCAGGAGCTGAGTGGCTCTGGCGGAACCCAAACTGAGCGTCAGTGAGCAGGTTATTGCTGAGCAAGTGCCACTTGATAGCACAGTCGACAACCCCTTCCATCACTTAGCTGATGATCGAGAGTAGAATGACAGGGCAGTCATTTGCAGGGTCGGATTTGTCCTGCTTTTTGTGCCCAGGACATACCTAAGCAATTTTCCTGCTTATAGCAACAGGAACTTCTTCATATTATGGAGCCAAGGGAAAGGTTTCCTCATAAAGTCATTTTTTATGATCAGGGCCTGCAACTTTGTTACCAATACCACACTGTGGGAATCTTCCCTTGGAAAGGTTAGCAGTGCAATACCTCATTAAAGACTGTTATTTGTGTTGATTTATATATATTTCAGAAAATTTATGTTTAATACTTTTTCCACAATGGCAAACTTAAACATCAGTTTGTGCAATTGCTATGCCATTTAAGGAGTTGGATAGTTCTGTTACATCTTATATTTAATTAGCTGTACTACATGACCATTGCACTGCATTGACCCTTCTACAAACAATGTGTAAAACTGAATCAGGAAAAAGGCACCACCCACTGTGGAGACTTGCTTCTGTCCTTGTTTTTTAAGGGATACCTGGACATTCAGAATCAGAGTTATATTTAGTGCATTTCCTTATCAGTGTGGGAACAAGCTAGTATTGGCAGATTCCAACACAAGGGAGCATCAGAGTTCAGGGAATGGAAGAATTCATTACATCAGGAACTCCACAAAACCCTTCTAAACAACTGAAGTCATTCCAAGACAATGATAAGCTTTTTTTTTTCAATAATGATTTGTAAACTATGTGATGTGTTAAA